>NC_058524.1:392631206-392943349 GCF_904849725.1 Hordeum vulgare subsp. vulgare
CTTAATAGTCTTACGACCATCAAGCAGTTCTTCCAAAGTCTACACTTTGTTTTATACACGGATCCTCTCTCGTATTTCATGGCCTCTAGCCATTTGCCGAAATCCGGGCCCGCCATCGCTTCTCAATAGCTCGTAGGTTCATTGTTGTCCAACAACATGACCTCCAAGACAGGGTTACCGTACCACTCTGTAGCATTACGTGACCTTGTCAACCCACGAGGTTTGTAGTAACTTGATCCTAAGTTTCATGATCACTATCATTAGCTTCCACTTCAATTGGTGTAGGCGCCACAGGAACAACTTCCTACCCCCTGCTACACACTGTTTGAATTGACGGTTCAATAACCTCATCAAGTTCTACCATCCTCCCACTCATCTCTTTCGAGAGAAACTTTTCCTCGAGATAGGACCCGTTTCTAGAAACAAACCCTTTGCTTTCAGATCTGAGATAGGAGGTATACCTAACTGTTTTGGGTGTCCTATGAAGATGCATTTATCCGCTTTGAGTTCGAGCTTATCATGCTGAAACTTTTCCACATAAGCATCGCAGCCCCAAACTTTTAAGAAACGACAGCTTTGGTTTCTCCAAACCATAGTTCATACGGTGTCATCTCAACGGAAATACGTGGTGCCCTATTTAAAGTGAATGCGGTTGTCTCTAATGCATAACCCATAAACGATAGTGGTAATTCAATAAGAGACATCATAGTATGCACCATATCAAATAGGGCGCCGCTATGACGTTCGGACACATCATCACACTATGGTGTTCTGGGTGGCATGAGATCTGAAACAATTTTCACATTTGTCTTAATTGTGTACGAAACTCGCAACTCAGATATTCATCTCTACGATCATATCATAGACATGTTACCCTCTTGTCACGACGATCTTCAACTTCACTCTAAAACTACTTGAACCTTTCAATAATTCAAATGTGTGTTTCATCAAGAAAATACACTAGTATCTACTGAAATCATCTCTGAAGTAAGAACATAACGATATCCACTGCGTGCCTCAGCACTCATTGGACTGCATACATCCAAATGTATTATTTCCAATAAGTTACTTTCTAGTTCCATCTCACTGGAAAATGAGGCCTTCAGTCACCTTGCCCATGTGGTATGATTTGCATGTCTCAAGTGATTCAAAATCAAGTGAGTCCAAACGATCCATCTGCATGGAGTTTCTTGATGCGTTTATACCAATAGGTATGGTTTGCATGTCTCAGACGTTTCAAAAATGAGTGAGTACAAAGATCCATCAGCATGGAGCTTCTTCATGCATTTTATACCAACATGACTCAAGTGACAGTCCCACAAGTGAGTGGTACTATCATTACTACTTTGTATATTTTGGCATCAATATTATGAACATGTGTAGCACTACGATCGAGATTCAATAAACCACTGAAGGTTTTTATTCAAGCAAATAGAATAACCATTATTCTCTTTAAGTGAATAATTGTATTGCAATAAATACGATCTAATCATGTTCATGCTCAACACAAACACCAAATAACAATTATTTAGGTTTAACACTAATCCCAATGGTAGAGGGAGCGTGCGATGTTTGATCACATCAACCTTGGAAACACTTCCAACACATATCTTCACCTCGCCTTTAGCTAGTCTCCGTTTATTCCGCAGCTTTTATTTCGAGTTACTAACACTTAGCAACCGAACTGGTATCTAATACCCTCGTGCTACTAGGAGTACTAGTAAAGTACACATCAATATCATGTATATCAAATATACTTCTGTCGACTTTGCCAGCCTTCTCATCTACCAAGTATCTAGTGTAGCTCCTCTTCAATGACTGTTCCCCTCATTACAGAAGCACTTAGTCTCGGGCTTGGGTTCAACCTTGGCTCTCTTTACTAGAGCAACAACTGGTTTTCCTTTCCATGAACTATCCCTTCTTTCCCTTGCCCTTCTTGAAACTAGTGGTTTTGCTAACCACCAACAATTGATGCTCCTTTTTGATTTCTACTTTCGCTGTGTCAAACATCATGAATAGCTCAAGAATCATCATATCTATCCCTAACATGTTATAGTTCATCACAAAGCTCTAGTAGCTTGGTGGCAGTGACTTTGGAGAACCATCACTATCTCATCTGGAAGATTAACTCCCACTCGATTCAAGCGATTGTAGCATTCAGACAATCTGAGCACATGCTCAACGATTGAGATTTTCTCCTTTACTTTGTAGACAAAGAATCTTGTCGGAGGTCTCAATGAGGACAATCCTCAGTTTACGGACCCAGTCCGCATAATTGCTACTATCATCTTTCAACTAAATATTCTCATATCTAAAAACAGTAGAGCTACAGTGCAAGCTACAACATAATTTGCAAAGACCTTTTTACTATGTTCATGATAATGATTTCAATTAATCATATTACTTAAGAACTCCCACTAAAATAGACATCACTCTAGTCATTCGAGTGGCGCATGATCCAAATCCACTAACTCAAGTTCGATCACCACGTGAGTTGAGTTTAGCTTCAATGGTGAACATCTCAATGTTGATCATATCAACTATATGATTCATGCTCGAACTTTTGGTCTCTTGTGGTCCGAGTCCATGTCTGTACATGCTAGGCTCGTCAAGTTTAACCCGAGTGTTCTGTGTGTGCAACTGTTTTGCACCCGTTGTATGTGAAACTTGAGTCTATCACACCCGATCATCACGTGGTATCTCGAAACGATGAACTCTCGCAATGGTGCACAGTCGGGGAGAACACAATTTTATCTTGAAATTTTAGTGAGGGATCACCTTATAATGCTACCGTCGTTCTAAGCAAAATAAGGTGCATAAAAGGATTAACATCACATGCAAATCATAATTGACATGATATGGCCATGATCTTGTGCTTCTTGATCTCCATCACGAAAGCCCCGACATGATCTTCATTGTCACCGGCGCAACACCATGATCTACATCATCATGATCTCCATCATTGTGCTGCCATCGAGGTTGTCGTGCTATCTATGCTATTACTACTAAATCTACTACCTAGCAATATATTAAACGCATTTGCAAGCACACACATTAGTTTAAAGACAACCATATGGCTCCTGCCGATTGCCGTAGCATCGACGTGCAAGTCGATATTTAACAATTACAACATGATCATCTCATACATCCAATATATCATATCATGTCTTTGGCCATATCACATCACATGCATACCCTGCAAAAACAAGTTAGACGTCCTCTAATTTGTTGTTGCATGTTTTACGTGGCTGCTATGGGTATCTAGTATGATCACATCTTACTTACGCAAAGCCACAATGGTGATATGCAAATTGCTATTTTTCCTTCTCAAAGGACTGCCTCGGTCAAATCCGATTCAACTAAAGTTGAAGAAACAGACACCCGCCAGTCATCTTTATGCAACAAGTTGCATGTCAGTCGATGAAACCTGTCTCTCGTAAGCGTACGAGTAAAGTTGGTCTGGGCCGCTTCAATCCAACAATACCGTCGAATCAAGAAAACACTAAGGAGGGCAGAAAATTGAACATCATTGCCCAGAAACTCTTTTGTGTTCTACTCGAGATATCATTTATGCATGAACCTAGCTCATGATGCCACTGTTGGGGAACGTTGCATGGGAAAAAAAATTCCTACGCACACGCAATACCTATCCATGGTGATGATCATCTACGAGAGGGGAGAGTGAATCTACATACCCTTGTAGATCGCTAAGCGGAAGCATATATAACGCGGTTGATGTAGTGGAACATCTTCGTGATCCAAATCGATGCCGGTCCCGCGATCTCATCACGGTCCGTCCCGCGATCCCATCACGATCCATCCCGATCTAGTGCCGAACGGACGACACCTCCGCGTTCAGCACATGTACAGCTCAATGACGATCTCCACCTTCTTGATCCAGCAAGAGGGGGCGGAGAGGTAGATGAGTTCTCCAGCACGGCGGCATCGTGGAGGTAGTGGTGGTGCTATTCCAGCAGGGCATCGCCTAAGCACCGCTGAAACTAGAGGAGAAACAGATCTAGAGAGAGAGGGCAACACATGGCTGTTTTCTGTTGTCTCTAAACCCTCAAAACCCTTAGTATATATAGGAGGAGAGGAGGGAGGGGGCTGCGCCCTAGGGAAGCCATTTCTTCCCTTGCGCAAGGAGGATAGGAGGAGTCCTCCTCCAATCCTATTTGGAGTAGGATTACTCCTTCCCACTTGGAAACTCTTTCCACCTTGTGTTTTTTCCTTCTCAAACCTTATGGGCCTTAGTGGGAAATTATTCCAGCCCACTAGGGGCTGGTTTATCTCTTCCCACAACCCATGAGGCCCCTTGGGGCATGACACCCTCCCGATGGTCCCCGGCACCCCTCCCGACACTCTCGGTACACTACCGATGAGCCCGAAACTTTTCCGGTGACCAAAACAGGACTTCCTATATATCAATCTTTACGCCCGGACCATTCCGGAGCTCCTCGTGATGTCCGAGATCTCATCTGGGACTCCGAACAACCTTCGGTCACCAACACCTGTAACTCAACTATACCGAAACGTCACCAAACCTTAAGTGTGCAGACCCTGCGGGTTCGAGAACTATGCAGACATGACCAGAGACACTCACCGGTCAATAACAAATAGTGGGACCTGGATGTCCATATTGTCTCCCACATATTCCAAGAATATCTCTATCGGTTGAACCTCTATGTCAAGGATTCAGTTAATCCCGTATGCCGTTCCCATTGTCCTTCGGTATGTTACTTGCCCGAGATTCGATCGTCGCTATCTCCATACCTAGGTCAACCTCGTTACCGGCAAGTCTCTTTACTCGTTCTGTAATACAAGATCCCGTACCTATCTCCTTAGTCACGTTGCTTGCAAGGCTTGTTGTGATGTTGTATTATCGAGTGGGCCCCGAGATACCTATCCGTCACACGGAGTGACAAATCCCAGTCTTGATCCATGCCAACCCAATAGACACCTTTGGAGATACCTGTAGAGCACCTTTATAGTCACCCAGTTACGTTGCGATGTTTGATACACACAAGGTATTCCTCTGGTGTCCGGGAGTTGCATGATCTCATGGTCATCGGAACAGATACATTGACATGCAGAAAACAATAGCAATAAACTGACACGATCATATGCTACGTTCATAGTTTTGGGTGTTGTCCATCACATCATTCTCCCAATGATGTGATCCCGTTATCAAGTAACAACACTTGTCTATGGCCAGGAAACCTTGACCATCTTTGATCAACGAGCCAGTCAGCTAGAGGCTCACTAGGGACAATGTGTGGTCTATGCATCCACACATGTATTTGAGTTTCCAATCAATAAAATTCTAGAATGGATAATAATCGATTATTATGAACAAGGAAATATAATAATAACCAATTTATTATTGCCTCTAGGGCATATTTTCAATAGTTATATGAAGTGAAGATAGCAAATCTTCAAAACATATAACACTTCGCACATGCATGAATTATTTGGGATGGCCAGAGAGAAAGTGAAACAAAACTTTCTCGTATTCACGACGGTAAGAAAGCACATGAACATTGGGAAAAATACTTCTTCAATCAAACATATTCTTCATGAGTTATGCACAAGGATAATGCTTTCAAGAGCTTCATCGTGGAACATAGAGAAGTTGAGGGTGTGGCTGATGAGCTCAACAACAACCCCTCAAGATTATGACAGGGATGAATTTCCAAAATTATTATATCAAGGAGATATCATTTGTCAAATCAAATGGTACAATGTCGTATGCTCGAGGGAACAACAACAATTAAACATTGGTCAAAGGGGGCACTCGGAAATACTGAATGAGTAGCACGACCATGCTAAAAATAGTGAGTCAATAGCGAGCACACCAAGAATGAAACAATTAGTTGTTATCCTCAAGGAAATAGGGTTGCCAGAAGTATTGGGATCACACATCAAGTTCACTTGTTGGTATTCCGGTTTGAAACAACACGGGACAAAGAAATGAATGGTGATGGAGAGAAGTATTACTATATCAATAGTTATTAAGACGTGTGCAATTATCACGATATTTTTGACATAAAAGATAGTAATACTCCAAGGTAGAAGATAATATAAGCTGAACTAGCAAGGAACTCAAAGGACAACACAAAACATGAACACATTTGTGTTGGAGGGAAGGCAACAAGGATGTCGATGATAATACAATTTATCGAGGGGAGGGGATGGTATTTATCAACATGCATTTGATTGATACCCTGCAAGAGCTCAGAATGCTGATGATGATCACGACACATTCGTCGAGAAGCTACACGAAGATGTAATTGATCAGCAACGACATTAAGAAAAGGAATGGTGAAGCTAAAGGTTGTCAGAAACACAATTAAGACTGCTAGCTCAGAGTCAAAATTGCCTTTCAAAATAACCAATTGGTGTGGAAAGCTCGATGTGAGCTTATTGCACAGTTGGAAATGTGTACCAGAGGTGGAGGACATATATAGCATGGTCAAGCTCCAACGTGGCGATGATGATGTAGCTTAATAGCTTGGAATGAGACGATCGAGTACAAACTCGTAAGCAAAGAAGATTACTAAGAGTTGTTGGATCGCAATGCGTACTTGATTCAGTTATCAGTATCCTTGGGTGTCCAATAACTCAAAACACGAGGAAAACTGGAATTAATAAAAATATCATACTTGATGAGGAGCTCACAAGAAGTTATATAGCTCCGTGATAATTTCGAGACACCAGGGACAATACTCATAGATAGATAAGGGTAGAGGTTAGACTAATATATTGATCTGTGGAAGAAAAGCACCTTAACTTATCTACATATGGGATCAAAGAAGAACAATCATTGTCGGAACCACGGTTGCAAAGTACCAAATCACATATACAAGATTAAATCATAGAATTAATGATTCTTGATACTAGAAGTTTCTATGATAGGATCAACGTTGTCTCCATGGGATGAACACAAAGTTCAAGGTCGACCCCCACTTCATCAATGCATCACATGCCATTTACTCATCGCCTCTGATGAGGTTGTAGCTTGGAAATATTATCTCGCAAAACACCAGAAGAGTAAGACTCGTAAAAATCTTCGTGTCATATTGATTTAGGAAGGCATAGGTTCAACCCGTCGGGGCATCTTAGGAACATATACCGCAAACTTCAAGAGTAATTAATACATGCTTGAAGAGCATGGCTGACAAGGGCATATGATACAAATCATGAGAAGGAGAAGACACAATTTACCAATGGCATTATGTATCAGAGTAACAATATCACAAGAAGTTTTTGAATGTAAAGGATGTCGTCTGATAATAACCCAACAATGGGTCTGGCAGTCCACAAAGGACCTGATGTGAGTATCGGTACTCAATCAGAGGTAGATAGGATGCAATACATCGGGTTATAGGACAACTGAAAAATACCGATACCTAATCACAAAAGGAATTAGGATTTCCAGGTTGGTGTATCATAATCAGATGCTCCGATCAAATACAATTAAGTTGAATGGACTTAGATGGACAACCAACCAAAGTTGATTTGTCGAGAACCAGCTCTGTGTGGAAGGACGTCTGAGCCGGAAAGATAATTTATGAGTATCAACTGATGATGGTGTGCATTCACACAGAGGTAGAATCAATAAGATCAGAGGAAAATCAAAAAGGATTTTAATGAATGCGGCTAGACATATGGATTTAACCACAATGCAAGCAGGTGAGAAAGGTCAAGAGCGATAGGCTACTGGGGATTCCCAAAGATCGAATATCAATTCAAAGAACTTCTAAAACCCATGACAACTGATGATGGATGAATCCCCGATAAGATAATTCATTGCATCTCGTAAAACAAGAGCAACTAAAAAAGAAAGTATGAACGACATTTGTATGCACTCATCCAAAAGGGTTGACGGAGGAAGGTAAATCGCAAAAGTGATGAGCACAAGTTCTCGAGAGAACATCAGAGAGTATCTTCGGAATCTTCTGATGAATCAAGCCATCATCTGGAATGCGGGGCTCTCCGGGAGGAAGTATTTATGAGAACCTAGAGTTAGATTTGGCAAAATCTTTAACCCAAAAGAGAAGAGAGAGTAGAACCCAGAGTATAGAAAAGGAGTAAAAGATACTAATACCACCCAATTGATATGTGGGCCCGTAAGCCACAACATCAAAGTTAGTAAGTTTTTCAAGTACTAGACTCAACTTCGTCCAAGGAGTTGGAAAGGAGGATACATACAGGCAGTCGGCTCTGATACCACCTTGTGACGCCCTCGATTTGTTCGTATGCTAATCATACGCGCAAATGCATACAACCATGCTCAAGGACTCAAGGGAAGATATCACAACAGAACTCCAGACAGAAATAAAAACATGCAAGCTTCATATTACAAGCCAGGGGCCTCGAGGGCTAGAATACAAAAGCTCGATAAACACACCAGTCAGCGGAGGCAACAAATATCTAAGTACAGACATTAAACATGAGGTGCCTTAGAGAAGGCTAGCACAAAATATACAATGATCGAACAATGCGAGGCCTCCTACCTGGGAGCCTCCTAACTACTCCTAATCTTCAGCGGTCTCCACGTAGTAGTAGGCGCCGTCGGGGTAGCAGTCGTCCTCGGCGGGATACTCCATTTACTGGGCTCCATCATCTAGTCGCAGCAACGGATCAAGGGGACAAAGGGGGAGCAAAGAAAGGTGAGTACTCATCCAAAGTACTCGCAAGACTGACATCAGAACTATGCTAAGTATGCATCAGTATCAAAGGCAGGGGTTTATATGTGGACTAACTGCAGCGATGCGAGAAAGAGAGAGAAGCCCTAGTCCTATCAAAGACTAGCATCTTCAGGGGGTCTTGGAGAAATAGACGAGAGTAGAATAGGTAACACAAATAATAGTCATATTGTTGCAGCAATATTAATATGAGGTCACGCCCAGAGATTCTCCCTCGACTCCGTGCGAGGAAGCAATCCCGGAGCAACAATTCCAGTTAAGTAACAGTTGTAGTTGTATAAGATCGAGGCACAACTCCAAGTCGTCCTGTAACCGTGGACACAACTATTCGAATAGATAAGTTCTTCCGTGCAAGGGTGCACAACATATTCCTCGTCACGCTCGATAAAACTCTGGCCGGACACACTTTTCTTTGTCATGCCCGGCCTCGGAATATAGACACGTCGCAGCCCCACCTAGACTCAACAGAGAGGCCAGCCTTCCGGTCTAAGTCCTAAGCACGCAGGGGTCATGGGCACAATGCGAGGGAGGCCGATGTTAGTCCTAGCACTCCTTCCTACAAGCACGATGCATATCCGGACCACTTGGGCGCACGTCGCTCCATTGTTGATGTCTGAAGAGGTTCGGCTGATACCACGACGTCGAGTACCCATAATTCTTCTCATGTAGATGGTTAGTGCGTAATAAGGTCTCCGACCAACCCAGATCAAATACCCAAATCCATTAACATTTTAATTAACTAAACGACACATCCACGCGGGAATCCACCCGCCTAACATTATTCATCAATGATCCCAGTAATACGGTCGAGTAACTGTGTGGTTGTAACATCAAGGGGGGTCCGAGGTATCACCCTCGTTGGATCCCGAACGATGTAACCTTCAAGGTGGACTTAGATGAATCACCCTCGGGGGTCTCACACTTGAGGGGTTGCACGACAGAGTCATCGTCGGGAGTGGTGAAGGAGGAATCACTATGGCACCCCGATAGAGGGCCGACGCACGCCCGTTCCCAGGATAAGACCGGACGCACGCCAAAGACATGATACATCAATTCCAGGCAAAAATGGCTTTATTAATATAATGGAGTATTACAATATTGTTGCTTACAACAATATTACATAACTCCAAGGCTAACTAAACTCTGGCTGGGCTCCATAACGCACAAGACTGGCTAGGTTACGATCTTGCACGACGAGTCTTCTCCTGCAACTGGCCACGTGCAAGGCTAGGTGAGTACTTTGAATGTACTCGCAAGACAACCAAATACATAGCATCCAAACAAGCAGATAACAAAGCAAGCACTATGCTACATAATAATTATTCTAAGCATGGCATGGAATTAACATGAAAATAGCATAACATGGATCAAGCATGTAAGCTACCTAACTAGCATGGCAAAGATCACAACAAGTGTTTAAATTACTTATTGTTACCGAATGTCCACTTACTCTCTTCTGGGTTGTCCCACAACCCTCGACATACTCGTAATAAATCCTGAACGAATCCAAATCACAACCAAATCATATGTTTATTCGACCACTCATCATATAGCCATCTCTTGGCTAACATATCATGTTCCCGACATCCTCTGATGTCCAGGCATGGAGAGTTCTTCCTTCACTACTAACAATGATATGGTTGACCACCTAGTGAGGTCTGGGCGGGCTGTCCAATACCATGGACTCAGCTATTCGAATAGGTTTGACACTGCAGATTTTGCACACTTTACCCACATCATGGAGCACTGACCTCGTGATCCCATTCAGGTGGAGCAGTGTTGATCCAACGAAACTCGTCTGACCCATGACTATTTCATCGTACCACCAGCATTCATCCTCCCCTGGAGTCCTGCCCTGGGTGGCCCTGTGTCCTCATGACACCTACCACCGTTGTGGCCAAACTAAACTGTCCCAAACAGGGACGCCGACACAAACAACTCAACTGGCTCACGGGGTTATCACCGCCTACCTGATCAGGGTAGCACACGTGCATAACCCTCCCTCTTTGGAAGTACCGGTGAAAGAGCACGCGATCGGACCAAGTCAAGGCCGTCCCATAATGGCAAATGTGGTTGCACGGGTAAGCCCGGACACGTGACTCAAGATCAACCAACTAGGTTGCATTTGTTAACTCAGTAAACCTATCCATCAGTGTAGCATTACTTTGCGAGTATAAGTGCTGAACAATAGTGTAAAAAACAATCGTGCTGATAATCATGGCATGAGATCAAACCCTAGTACTAGATGTCCAAATTATTATCAATATTGTTATTAGCATGGTAATACGTAAACAAGACAGGGCATTAGATAAAAAGTAATGCTAGGAGCTACTACTGATATCATCACAAGTGTATGCAGGCTAACAGGTGTTACAGATAAACACACAGAGTGCAAGCAAAGTCATCATGAAAGTTTTAAGCTCATGATAAGAGGTTGGCTTGCCGGGGGGTCGACGAATACTCCGGGAAGAAGCGCGATAAAATGCCGGGAAGATTTGTCGGAGAGGTTTCCCTCTCGGAAGGCTCAATCAGAGGGCAAGGGAAAAACAGTCATTTCTATTGTACAAACACATTATAGAAATGGTACCATCGAAACGGGCTCGACGAGACGAAAGCGTGGGCGCTGGTTTTACCTCAATCGGAATTACGGTTGCGGAGATACGCTTGTTAGAGCACCAGGGACCAATCTTTAAAAAGAATTACTTCAAGCAAGTCCCTGGAGCTAAAACAGAAAGCGTATTCCTCCGGAGTACACTTTCAGCACTGGAAAGCGTCTTTTGCATAGTACGTCTCCACTTAAATTGCGCAGGCCCGGGGTTTGACCCCTCTCTCTCTCTGACGGGCGGGGCCCGCCTTATCCACTCCCTCTTTCTCTCTCTCTCTCTGTGACGCACGGGCCCTACCCCCTCTTTCTCTCTCCTCCTCCTCCCTCCTTCTTCCTCCTGCTCGCTCGCGGGACAGAGAGACGGCGCTGATGCTGGGATCTGCCAGGACGACTCCGGCCACCTTGGGCCAAAGGGGAGGCACCGGCGGGATCGGGCCAGAGCGCCGCCTCCATCCTTGACAAGCACGGACACCGAGGAGGACGAGGGATGCGTCCCCACGGCGAGGTAGAGAGCTGCGGTGGAGCGTGACGCCAGCGACGGCCACGGTGACTTTGGCCCAAAATTGGACGGGGTGGCGGTGTACATGCACCTAGGGGGGTCGAGGGGAAGAGTAGGAGGAGGGGCTAGGGTCAGGGCGGGGGGGCGAGGGGAGACAGCAGTGACCTTCGGCCATTGCTATCGTGGGGAGCGACGAGGCAGCCGGGGCTCGAGGGAGGGGGCTAGATGGGCTTGCTGGTTCTCGGGGGCTCGGGGCACGCCCTTAAATAGCTGCAGGGAGGGGCTCTCGCGATGCCGGGAGACGCTCCATGAGCCATGACGAGATCTCGGTCGGCGGACGCCTCCAGGAGCAAGGGGACGAGGGGGAGATGTCTCTAGAGGGTGCGCGAGCACGATGGGCAACTCTGTGGCACCCGAGGACGAGTTGGAACCCGCTCGAGACGCGCTCCCGTCGACCTCAAGGCAGAGAGCTCCATTTTGGCACGCTCTGCCCATGGTCACCGCATGGCCATGGCATTGCCACACAGGACACGCAGCCAAAACATGTCTAGGGTGTTCTCCAAGCTTCCCTGAGATGAGCTGACCCATCAAACAGCATGCTACAACTCTGGTGTGACCTCTCCTTGCTCAACAAGAATCCAACAGCAAGGTGTTTGTGCTGTGGTGTGGCCACCACAGTGCACCTCTTGCCCTGATCTTTGGCTGAGGTTGACCACTCACTGAGGCCACTATCCTCGCAAAAGTTTAGCTCAAATGAGCATACCTAACTAGCACTTCCTTTGTAACTTGGCAATCTAACCAGAATTGAAGAAAGTGATGCTGGGCTCAATTAGCTATATGAAAGTGGCTCAAATTTGGAGGAGACCAATTATTTAGGCATATGGAGTCACTCTAAAAGTTCATACCATTTGCATAAATATAAATGCTACTTGCTTCAAAGTGCTCCAATCTCGGCAGAAACTTAGATAATTTGTGAAGGGAGAATGGATTGATGGAATGGGCTAATTTTTTGTGGACAAGGATAATTTATCATAATGTACTACCCTGCAAAATTTCATCCCAAGGAGATGAAGGAATCAGGCACTTCCTTTGCAAATAGGAAATCTGGACAGAATTTGCAAAGGGATGTTCTGCTCAATTTTTGAATTTGGGGACTTGATATTTTGATGGAAATGATGGATATATGGATGAAGCTCCACAAATTGTTTGGGATTTTTCCTAGCTACCAAAATGGTAGTTCGTTTGGAAAGGCCCCAAATTGGAATATTGTCTTTAAATAGGAAAAAGGCAATTTTCCTCACTTAGTGATGGCCAATATTGTATGAGAGCTTCATATGATCACAAAGAATATCTCCCCAAGTTTTCATGACCTTGGGAGATTGATAGATATTTTCTTGGATTTAATTCGTCAGAAAGGCAGAAAAAGGAATTAATTCTAGAGGAGAAATATTGCATATAACTTGGCAACATTTTTGCCCATCTAGGGTTTATGAGGGAAGAACGATCTCTCGGAATTTTGGGAGGATCAACAGGGTAGGGGAATGATGGCTATTTTGCAAACACAAAGGCAGGATTCCCAGTTCCAATATTTCGGAGCTAGGGTTCGAAAGAGTTTCGGGGTTTACTCAACAAGGGCAAGCTGGCACAAGGACATGGGAAAGGCACTGAGAGGTTGAGGGTAGACTGGATACACCTAGTCATTTGCCAAATTCTAGAGGAAAAATATTTGGGAGAGAAAAGCTAGGAAGGAATAACAGCACAAAAATCGATAACTCGATTATTGGGGTGTCACAATCAACCTCGATAACCACGGCCGACTAGCTGCACTATAGAGATATCATCATGAGTACTTCACGGGGTGTCACCCTCGGTACCCGACCGTAGCTCTGCGGCGTCGTACAACTAAGGGGGGTGTAAGTGCTGTGTTGGATCTTGGCTCGCCGATCAGGGATCGAGACTTGACGATAAAGCGGGGTAACTGGACTAAGGGTCAGAGGGGATGTCTGCTCCACCTATACTAAGTAGTTTAAAGTGCGGTACTGGAAAGTAGCAGTTCATCAAAATTAGGCTATGCATCAGATATAGGAGCTAACTACAACAGTAGCAAAATTATAATGCAAGCATGAGGGAGAAAGAAATGGGCAATATGGGAATGATCAAGGGGGGTTTGCTTGCCTTGTTGCTCTGCGGCAAAAGGGCTAGTCGTCAGGAGGGTAGTCGTACCCGGTAGCAGCGTCAGTCTCGGGGTCTACCGGTAAGAAGGGGGGAAGAAACAATAAATACAACACCGATGCAAACACTAAGCATGACATGTCAAATTAGTGTTAGGCATGAGCTAACACAGTGCTATCCGTCATAGATGGATCGAAAAAATATCAAATGATATTTCTCAGGTCTCTGGCTACTACGAGTCAGATGGTAAACGATGGAAAAGTTCCACGTTTACTATGCTAGGGACGTGTGACACACGAGCGGATAGTGTATCCGGGTTCGTCTCGTTCTAGTGATCAACTTTCATGTTCAAAATATTTTCATCTCAGCTACAGATTATATTATATTAATTTTCAAAGATTTAATCAATATTCAGAAATTAAAACAAATTTAATTATATTAGATAATTAGATATGACATCAGCATGATGTGAGCATGACATCGGCAGTCAACACCCGTGTTGACTAGTCAAACTAACCAGTGTGTCCCATACGTCATAGGCACAATTATTATTAGGGTTAATTAATATTTAATCAAGTTAATTAGTGGGGTGGGACCCACTTTTCATATTGTTTAGGTTAATTAATTAACATAATTAATTAACAACTTTAATTAATTTTCTATTTGATCTTAAACATTATTAACTAATTAACACAGTCATTAACTAGTCTAATTAATCCTTAATTATCTATTTAATTAATTAAATAATATAACTCATTATTTATTGACTTTTTTATACTATTATATTTTAGAGGGGGGGGTCCTGGGCCCCCTCTCTCAGTTACAGTGGAAGGGGCAAAATGCCCCAAAACAAATAATCCATGGGGGGGGGGGCGGGTTAATCCCCCGTGTTAACAGGAGATGGCCTGGGCCGGCCGGGGCGAGGCCATCGTGGCCGAGGCCAGGGATGAGCAGGGCAAACAGGGGCGCATGCGTGCGCGACGGAGGCCACAGGCGCGGAGCGAGGCGGGGCCATGGCGTGCGGGCAGCGGCATACGGGGCGGCGCCGGTGGGGATGGTGCACGCGACGGTTGACATCGAGTGCTGGTGGGGTGGTGCGCTGGAGTTGGGGGGAGAGGAGTGATGGACGGAGGAGCCCAAATGGAGGGCTCACCGGCGTTGATGGGAAGGTCCGATGAAGCCGGAGTTCACGGGGAGGGGCGGAGGAGGAGGCGTGGTCGTGTCAGAGGAGGCCGGTGGAGTCGTTGAGGAGGAGGGCCGAGGTGGTGGCGCCGATGGGCTGTTGGAGGCCGGCCGGAGTGGATCCGGCGAGGAGGAGGCACATGGGTGCGAGATCCGGTGCGGGGCGGCCGGTGGAGGCGGGGCTTCGGCCTCCCACCGGCGGCGGGGAGAGGCGGTGCGGCCCCTATGATGGGGATATGTACCTAGGGTAGGGTCATAGGCCTGACCTAAATGTCCTACCCAAGGGCACCTCATTATTAGGACAAGGGTCAGAGAAAAGACTCCGACTGGATGAAGATGGTACTTAAAAGTCACTCAGTATGAAGGCACTCGGATTAGATCTACATCCACTCGATAACCCAAATGCACTTGGAAGGACTACAGTCGATACTGAAGATTAGAAGTCACCCACGACTGCCAACGGACACACGTTCAACCAATGGTCTTTAGTAGCATTTATTACCCACTTACATTACCAGTAACGTATATCTTTAACTCATATTGATCAAGCCCTTAGATGCTGAGGTATTGGTGAAGGTGGCGCACTCTATATAAGCCACCCCTCCCCTCTGGCACAAGGGTTCGCACCCCGTGTATTACACAAAACCACACTGCAAGAGCTCCCAAACACGTGAGACATAGGACTGTTACCTCCAAGAGAGGGGCATGAACTCATACATCTTGCATACAATCTTGCCGTAGCTAGGACTCTACCCTCTCCATTCGTACCCTACACCTCTACTGTCAGGTTTATTCTCACGACAGTTGGCGCCCACCATGGGGAAGGCGTCTAAGCGACTTCCGGTAAGTTTGCATTTTTTCACTCTTCATCATGTCTTCCGGCGGTAGTTCGTTCATGGGCAGTGAGATCCACTTCGGCGCCCTCGTCTTCGTCGTTGACGACTCGGCATGGCTCCCAGAAACGCCACTCGACGTCGAGACGCTTCCAGTTCGTGGAGGGACACACTTCCATGCAAACTCCTTCGGCGTTCTTCTTCTGCAACCGTCGACTCTATTGTCGGCTCTTCACTCTGTTGTTCGTCACCACAAACGATCTGGTCGCTCTCGACTCCAGCGATGGGTGAAGCATGCGGTGGCTCGTCAGGCATTGTCTCCGTCGACCCCTCAGGTTGCAGCCATCAAACCTGATGTACCTCTTCAGGACCCGATCCACTCGGCGTCAATCCGGTCTGACGTTCCTTCCGAGTGCGAGAGCTGCAACCTAGCAGCAGAGGTCTTCATGACGGGGTCCGCGGAGAGCCCACCCGGGTTCGGTCACGGCGAGCACGAGGCCGGTGAACCGTCGTCTGGACGCGGTCGTCGCCGTCATCAAACTTCTAGTCGGTGTCAGCGGCAACTCTTCTTAGGCAATCATCACGCCAATACTGATGTATATCGTACCCTGATACTTAATGCCGCAGCCACAGCCAAAATAGCAGATTCAATCCAGTCGTCAGATTCAGAGGCAGGCAGAGGCTTAGAACATATTCGCGCTTTGCTTCAAGGGGCACAACAACAGAATTCGGTTGTATCAAAGTCTATCAATAGATTGCACAGCAATTCGCCAAGGGCAGAGACAGTTCAGTCAGTGTACAGTCCAGGTTCACCCCAGCGTCACAAAGACGGGGGTTACCGAGAGTATCAGCACAGAGACCAGGGTCGGAACCAGTTTCCCCCTCGTCGTCACCGTGATGACCACCGTCGAGTGCATTCTCCTCCGAGGAGTGGCTCGTATGTGCCCCGGCACTATGATGACAAGCGCCTGTTCGGTGATGAGTGGAACCCCGGACTTGATGCAAGGGATGTGCTTGCACAGAGAAGGATTGACAAAGGCAGAGACTACCGAGAAAGTCTCTACAGAGATCAACCGAATGGAAGTGGAACCGCAGTTTCTAGTCCCGAGTGTTTTAGTAGAGGAATCCGCTCTGCTGAAATCCCTCCTAACTTCAGGTTGGCGACTAGAGTCAGTAAGTTCACAGGCGAGTCCAAGCACGAGACTTGGTTAGATGATTACCGAGTTGAAGCACAGATTGGAGGCAGCAACGACAATGTTGCAATGAAGCACTTGCCCCTGATGCTGGACGGCTCGGCCCATGCATGGTTGAGTCAATTAGCTCCCTCGAGTATATATTGTTGGGCAGATCTGGCCCGAGTGTTCATCAAGTCCTTCGAGGGCACGTGCAAGCGTCCTGACGGCCTTTCTGAGCTACAACATTGCATGCAGAAGCCGAGTGGGTCCTTGCACGATTACATTCAGCGCTAGACCACCCTTCACCACAAAGTGGAGAATGTTACCGAGCACCAAGCAGTCTGCGCTTTTAAGGTAGGTGTCAGATATCGAGAGTTGCATGTGAAGTTTGGTCACTCAGGCAACATGCCAATGAGTAAAATGATGGAGATGGCCACCCGTTATGCAAACGAGGAAGAAGAAGACCGCCTCCGTAGCGGCAAGGGTAAAGCAGTCAACAACACTGATGCTAATTCCAATCGGAAACAAAAGCGGAAGGTTGAAAATGCAACCCCAGCAGAAGCAACCGCTCTGGCGGCAGGAAAGTTTAAGGGAAGGCCAAAGCACTGTTCCCTCCGAAGAAATCCAAGATGCAGTCAGATGTTTTGGATCAGCCGTGTTTTTTCACACGAAGAAAGATGATCAAGGCAAGCTGATATTGCCAAAGGATGTCACTCGACAGTGTTGATTGTTTGTCAATGAGTTCAAGGGTCAGTCGAGTGGAAAAGAGCCTGAAGAAGAAGAAGATAATGAAGAAAAAGATGACTTCCCCAAGGTCAATGCAACTCTGATGATTTTTGCTGACGTAGAAAGAAAAAGTCGATTGAAGGTCATCAAGAGGGAGGTCAACATGGCAGTTCCCACCACCCCAACATACCTGAAGTGGTCACAAACTCCCATCATGTTTGATCAGTCTGACCATCCAGCTGTTGTTTAGACTCCGGATCGCCAGGCTCTGGTAGTCGACCCAGCGGTCGAAGGTGTTCGGCTCCGCAAAGTTTTGATGGATGGAGAAAGTGGGCTAAATATCTTGTATGCAGAAACTCTCAAGGGGATGGGCATTCCGATGTCCCGACTCAGTGAGAGTTCCATATCCTTTCATGGAGTAATCCCAGGGAAGAAAGCCAAGTCACTCGATCAGATCGGACTGGATGTTGTTTTCGGCTTCGACCGGAATTCTCGCAAGGAGAAGCTAACATTTGAGGTGGTGGATTTCCATATTGTATATCATGCTATTCTGGGTCGTCCTGCCTATGCATGTTTCATGGCCCGACCATGTTATGTGTACCTAAAGATGAATATGCCAGGCTCTAAAGGGATCATCACTGTTTCTGGCAATAGGCAGAGGGCCGAAGAGTGTTTGCAGCAAGGTTCAAAGATTGCAGATCAGCCGATGGTCGTAGTAGAATTGGAAGAGTACCGGAGGACTGCCGACCCAGCTGATCTAATGCGTTCTAAGAAGCCAGCTTCTGAGTCCGCTTTTCAGTCGGCAAGAGAGGTCAAGCCAGTGAACGTTCATCCGATTGATCCCAATGGAGCTCCAACCAACATATTAACGACACTCGACAACAAATAGGAAGTCGAGCTCATCCATTTCCTCCGTGAGAACTGGGACATCTTCGCATGGAAGCATGCTGACATGCCGGGTGAACCCAGGGAGCTGGCTGAGCACCATTTGTGAGTGGATCCAAAGGCGAAGCCAGTCAGAGAGCACCTGCGACGATGTGCGTCAGATAAGAGAAAAGCAATCAGCAAGGAGGTAGCGAATCTCTTGGAATGTTTTCATGGTTCCCAAGAAGGATAATTCACTTCGCATGTGTATCGACTTCAAAAACGTTAATAAGGTATGTCCGAAAGACCAATTTTCGCTTCCCCGCATTGATCAGATTGTTGATTCAACTGCGGGATGCGAGCATTTGTCTTTTTTGGATGCTTACTCTGGTTACCATCAAATCCGTCTGTTTGGCCCAGGTGAAATAAAAAAAGCCTTCATCACCTCTTTCGGGTGTTACTATTACATCACTATTCCTTTCGATCTGAAGAATGCTGGTGCAACCTTCATGCGCATGATCTAGAAGTGTCTGCTCAACCAGATCTGTCAAAATATTGAAGCGTATATGGATGATATTGTTGTCAAGTCACGCAAAGGTTCCGACCTACTGACTGACTTGGCAGAAACATTTGCTAATTTGAGAAAATATGACATCAAGCTCAATCCAGCTAAGTGCACTTTTGGCATTCCTGTGGGTAAGTTACTCGGTTTTCTCGTTTCCGAACGAGGGATCAATGTTAACCGTGAGAAGATTGGCGACATTGTCAGACTGCAGAGCCCTGTGCGAGTGCATGACGTGCATAAACTTACAGGATGTCTAGCAATGAAGCTGAGTATGAAGCTCTCCTTTACGGGCTGCGTATGGCCATCTCACTCGGTGTCCGACGCCTGATGGTCTACGGCGACTCAGACTTAGTGGTCAATCAGGTGATGAAGGAGTGGGACGTCCGGAACCCTGCCATGATAGGTTATTGCAATGCAGTAAGGAAGCTGGAGAAGAAGTTTGAAGGCTTAGAACTCCATCATGTACCCCGACAGAAGAACCAGGCGGATGATGAATTGGCCAAGATCGGATCTACTCGGAGGCCTGTACCCAACAATGTATGTTCGGAACACTTGCACACTCCATCTGTGCAAGAGGATCCCTTCACTGAAGAGCCCCCACAGCCAACAAGTACTTCTCATCCGACTGAAGTTGATGTTCCAGCGGTCGTTGACCTTATTATGGAAATTTTGGTGATTACTCCTGACTGGACAGTGCCATATATTGCATACATTCTAAGGCGAGAACTGCCAGAAGACAAAGACGAAGCCCGACAGATTGTCCGCGGGTAAAAGGCCTTCACGGTAATGGGTGATCAACTTTACGGAGAAAGCGTGACCTGAGTAGCTCAACGATGTATCTCCTCTAAGGAGGGCCAACTGATTCTGGAGGAAATCCACTCGGGGACCTATGGTCATCATGTGTCCTCTCGAACCATTATTGCAAAAGCATACCGATCTGGATTCTTCTGGCCACGTGCCAATGAAATGGCCAAAGACCTCGTCGACCATTGTGAAGGCTGTCAGTTCTACTCCAACTTGTCTCACAAACCTACATCAACCCTGAAGACGATTCCTATTATTTGGCCGTTTGCTGTCTGGGGCTTGGACATGGTCGGGCCTTTCCGAACAGGCCAGAGTGGTTTCACACACTTGCTCGTTGCAGTCGACAAGTTCACCAAGTGGATCGAAGCCAAGCCAATCAAGAAGCTGGATGCTTGCACAACCATCAAGTTTGTGAAGGAAATTACATTCCGGTATTGGGTCCCGCATAGCATTGATAACCCACAAGTATAGGGGATCAATTATAGCCTTTCTCGATAAGTAAGAGCGTCGAACACAACGAGGAGCTAAAGGTGGGACAAATATTCCCTCAAGTTCTATCGACCATCGATACAACTCTACGCACACTTTACGTTCGCTTTACCTAGAACAAGTATGAAACTAGAAGTACTCTGTAGGCGTGATAGGATAGGTTTGCAAGAAAATAAAGAACACGTAAATAAAAACTAGGGGCTGGTTAGATAAAGAAACAATTACATTAGTTTAATAAGTGTGGAAAAGTGGTGCTAGGAGTTGCGGAATTGTCCCTAAGCAATTGACTACGTTACTAGACCGATAGCATGTTTTATGTGGGAGAGGCCACCGCTAGCATGTCATCCCTTACTTGGAATTCTATGCACTTATCATTGGAACTATTAGCAAGCATCCACAACTACTAAGGTTCATTAAGGTAAAACCCAACCATAGCAATAAGATATATTGCTCCCCCTTCAATCCCGTATGCATCAATTTCTATGTTAGACTGAAGCTTGTGTCACCCTTGCCCTCCAATACATAGTCCTATCAACATACTAATAAACCTATGGTGTGATCCACGCACGTGCTCATATGATGGGCACCAAAGGATAGCAACATAACCACAAGCAAATTAAACCAATCATAGTAATTCATCAATCACCTATAGGACAATGAAAATCTGCTCACGCATCATAGGATGACAACACATCATTGGATAATAATATGAAGCATAAAGCACCATGTTCAAGTAGAGGGTACATCGGGTTGCCGGATAGTGGACCGATGAATATAGATGGGGGAAGGTGATGGAGGTGTTGGTGAAGATGACGGAGGTGTTGGTGTAGATCGCCGTCACACGACGATGTCCCGGGCGGCTTTCCGGCGCCGCCGGGAGAGAGGAGGAGAGAGCCCCCCTTCTTCTTCTTCCTTGACCTCCTCCCTAGATGGGAGAAGGGTTTCCCCTCTCGTCCATGGTCTCCATGGCGGCGGAGGGGAGAGAGCCCCTCCGAGATTGGATCTCTCTCTCTTAGTCCTTCTATTTCTGCGCTCCCAGATTCTGCCTTTCATTGTTTCTTAAATTCCCGCAGATCCCTAACTCCGATTGGGCTGAAATTTTAACACAATTTTCTTCCGGATATTATATTTCTTGCGGAGAAGAAGGGCCCCATCCACCTTAGGGATTGGTCACAAGCCTGCCAACCGCGCCCTAGGGGGCGCCTCCTGGGCTTGTGACCTCCTCGGGCATCGTTTCGCGTAGATTCTTCTTCCCAAAAATCATAAATATTCCAAAAAAAATCCCTGTAGGTTTTATTGCGTTTGGACTTCGTTTGGTATGGATAATCTGCGAAACAAAAAACATGCAACAAACAGGAACTGGCACTGGGCACTGGATCAATATGTTAGTCCCAAATATAGTATAAAAAGTTGCCAAAAGTATATTAAAGTTGTAGAATATTGGCATGAAACAATCAAAAATTATAGATACGACGGAGACGTATCAGCATCCCCAAGCTTAATTCCTCCTCGTCTTCGAGTAGGTAAATGATAAAAAAGATAATTTTTGATGTGGAATGCTACCTAGCATAATCTTGATCATATAATCTAATCATGGCATGAATACTAAAACACGAGTGATTCGAAGCAATAGACTATCATTTGACATAAAGACAATAATATTTCAAGCATACTAACAAAGCAATCATGTCTTCTCAAAATATCATGGACAAAGAAATTTATCCCTACAAAATCATATAGTCTGGCTATGCTCCATCTTCCCCACACAACGTATTTAAATCATGCACATCCCCGGTTTTAGCCAAGCAATTGTTTCATACTTTAGTGTTCTCAAAATTTTTAAAGTTTCGTGCAATAAATGAGCGTGAGCCATGGACATAGCACTATAGGTGGAACAGAATATGGTGTTGTGGAGAAGACAAAAAGGAGGAGATAGTGTCACATCAACTAGGCGTATCAACGGGCTATGGAGATGCCCATCAATAGATATCAATGTGAGTGAGTAGGGATTGCCATGCAACAGATGCACAAGAGCTATAAGTGTATGAAAGATCAAAAAGAAACTAAGTGGGTGTGCATCCAACTTGCTTGCTCACAAAGACCTAGGGCAATTTGAGCAAGCCCATCATTTGAATATAGAAGCCAAGTTCTATAATGAAAATTTTCCACTAGTATATGAAAGTGACAACATAGGAGACTCTCTATCATGAAGATCATGGTGCTACTTTGAAGAACAAGTGTGGTAAAGATAGTAGCATTGTCCCTTCTCTCTTTTCTCTCATTTTGTTTGGTGGGCTTCTTTGGCCTCTTTTTTTATTTGGGCTTCATTGGCCTCTTTTATTACTTCCTCACATGGGAAAATGCTCTAATAATGATGATCATCACACTTTTATTTACTTACAACTCGATATTTAGAACAAAATATGACTCTATATGAATGCCTCCGGCGGTGTACCGAGATGTGCAATGATCTAGCGTAGCAATGACATCAAAAAACGGACAAGCCATGAAAACATGATGCTAGCTATCTTACGATCATGCAAAGCAATATGACAATGATGGTGCGTGTCATAATAAACGGAACGATGGAAGTTACATGGCAATATATCTCAGAATGGCTATGGAAATGCCATAATAGGTAGGTATGGTGGTTGTTTTGAGGAAGGGTATATGGTGGGTGTAATGCACCGGCGAAAGTTGCACGGTATTAGAGAAGCTAGCAATGGTGGAAGGGTGAGAGTGCGTATAATCCACGGACTCAAGATTAGTCATAAAGAACTCACATACTTATTGCAAAATTCTATTAGTCATAGAAACAAGGTACTACACGCATGCTCCTAGGGGAAGAGTTGGTAGGAGTTAACCATCGCGCGATCCCGACCTCCACACAAAGGATGACAATCAATAAATAAATCATGCTCAGACTTCGTCACATAACGGTTCACCATACACGCATGCTACGGTAATCACAAACCTTAACACAAGTATTTCTATGAATACACAATTACTCACTAGCATGACTCTACTATCACATCTTCATGTTGCAAAACTATTGCAGGGAATCAAACATATCATATTCAGTGATCTACAAGTTTTATGTAGGATTTTATGACTAACCATGTGAATGACCAACTCCTGTTAACTCTCTAAATAGGTATAAGTGAAGCATGAGAGTTTAATTCTTTCTACAAAAGATATGCCCCGCTCTAACAAATATAAGTGAAGCAAAAGAGCATTCTACAAATGGCGGTTTTCTATGTGTAGGGAAACAGGCAATCCAAACTTCAAATGATATAAGTGAAGCACATGAAGCATTATATAAAGCCACCAAGGACTATCTCATACCAGCATGGTGCACAAAATAAAAAGGAAAAATAAACACAAAAGACGCTCCAAGAATTTGCACATATCATGTGAAGAATAAAAATATAGCTCCGAGTAAAATTACCGATAGATTGTAGACGAAAGAGGGGATGCCTTCCTTGAATATTACCTTGGGGTGCCTCGGTCATCCCCAAGCTTAGGCTCTTGCCTCTCCTTATTCCTTCATCCATCGTGGTCTCACCCAAAACTTGAGAACTTCAGTCACACAAAACTCAACAAAACCTTCATGACATCCGTTAGTATAATAAAGTAAATCACCACTTTAAGTACTGTTGTGAACTCATTCCAAATTCATATTAGCATTATATCTATTGTAATCCAATTTCACCATGGTTCATACCCCCCCAATACTACCCATAGATTCAACAAAATAAGAGAACAATGCATAGAAAACAGAATCTGTCAAAAATAGAACAGTCTGTAGTAATCTGAACTTATACCATACTTATGATACTCCAAAAATTCTGAAACATTATGACAATTAGGGCAATTTTCATATCAATCAGCAGCAAAAATAATCAACTGGGAATCTCTTTCTGGATAGGAATTAAAAATAATTTCGTGAGCACAAAGTTTCTGTCTTTTTCAGCATGATCAAACAACTATCACCCAAACTAATCATAAAGACTTTACTTGGCACATTATTTTTAGAATACAATGGAATTTTACAAGGGGGTAATTATTTTTGCGAGAAACTTCCATGAAAAATTCTGCATTGTTTCCATGAGCATGAACACAAGTGTTCAAGGTCGACCCTCACTTCCGCAATGCACCACCTTTCAATCGCTTCTCTTTTTGAAAAAGTTTTAAGTTCCCCTCTATTTTTTTAAACTAAATAAAAGCACTCAACAGAAATAAATGACTCTCCAAAACTTCCGGGTTGTCTCACAGGCAGCGCTTTCTTCAAAGCCATTAAGCTAGGCATAAAGTGCTCAAGTAATGGATCCACCCAGATCCCAAGTTATATCAAAGCCAATTTTAATTAACAATGATTTGTTATTTAGTAGTGATCACAAGGTAACATATATCATGCAATGACGAAGTCTAACTCTCTTCCTATGCATTGTCATGTCATAGAAGAACAATTCATGCACATCAAGTAAAGGCCAATACATAGCATAAGCAGTTTCTTGCAATTTTATCATATTGGAAACATAGAGAGGTGGAGATGTAGTTCCTCTCTCATAAAAATTGCAAGTAGGAGCAGCAAGCACAAGCATATTATATTCATCAAAATCGCCATGTGTAATAGTAGAAGGCAACTCATCTATGTAGTCCCTAATAAGAGCAAACTTCTCCGATATAGTGTAGTTGGGAGAGTTCAAAAAGATAATAGGACTATCATAAGTGGGTGCGATAGCAACAATTTCATGTTCAACATAAGGAACTATAGCAAGTTCATCTTCATAAGCATCATTCATATTGGCATCATGGTCACAAGCATAGCAAGCATCAAGTTCATCAAAAATGGATATTTCAAACGAATCCAAGGGATCATAGCAATCAACATAGCATTCATCCTTCGATAAGAACGAAGGGAAATTAAACAATGTATGAGTTGAAGAGTTACTCCCATTAGAAGGTGGGCACGGGTAGCTAGTCCGCTCTACCTCCTTTTGTTCTTCGCTCTCCTCGTCATCTTTTTCGTCTAATGAGCTCAAAGTTTCAACATTTTCTTCTTCCATAGTTTACTGCAAAATATTAGTCTCTTCTTGGGAAGCGTAGAATTTCTCCATAAATTGATAAATATGGGCATTATATTCATAATTAGTATAAAAATAAGGAAGCATAACCAAATTTTCAGATCGGTAAGCGTCATCATCATTATCATCACGCCCTTTAAATAGAGATTCAATTTCATAAGCACCCATAAAAGCAACAAACTCTTATATTTGTTCCACATCATAGTAATCATATATACCATTAGCATAATAAGCCAAGGTTTCATTAGCATTAAATTTACAAGAAAAGGGAAGGTGTTTAGCCTTCATCCTAGAGCAACAAGTAATATCATATCTCGAGCATACCTCCCAAGCATACCATTTCAACATATGAATTTGATCCGATAATAGTTTCCCTTTTTGAGTCAAGCGATAATCCCTAAAGTATTCACGTTGATCCAACGTGTCTCCCATTATATAATTGAATGGGGTTTTCTCAGGATTATTAAAGAAGTGCATAATATTTTCCACATAACGAGCATCGAGGATTTTAGGAGGTTCCCCATCTCCATGAGTAGCAAGTACACCTATTTTTTTGGTATTTCGTGTTCCATATCCATAACTAAAGATAGAGAACAACTTAGAACAGCAAATAAATCTACTTAGTGATAAAGCAAACAAGCACACACGAAAATATTCACCCCACGCTATTGCACCCCGACAACGGTGCGAGAAAAAGTTCTTGATAACCCACAAGTATAGGGATCAATTGTAGCCTTTCTTGATAAGTAAGTGTGTCGAACCCAATGGGGAGCTAAAGGTAGGACAAATATTCCCTCAAGTTCTATCAACCGCCGATACAACTCTACGCACACTTTACGTTCGCTTTACCTAGAACAAGTATGAAACAAGAAGTACTTTGTAGGCGTGATAGGATAGGTTTGCAAGAAAATAAAGAACACGTAAATAAAAACTAGGGGCTGCTCAGATAAAGAAACAATTACGTTAGTTTAACGAGTGTGGAAAAGTGGTGGTAGGAGTTGCGGAATTGTCCCTAAGCAATTGACTACGTTACTAGACCGATAGCAAGTTTTATGTGGGAGAGGCCACTGCTAGCATGGCATCCCTTACTTGGAATTCTGTGCACCCATGATTGGAACTATTAGAAAGCATCCACAACTATTAACGTTCATTAAGGTAAAACCCAACCATAGCAATAAGATATATTGGTCCCCCTTAAATCCCGTATGCATCAATTTCTATGCTAGGCTGAAGCTTCTGTCACCCTTGCCCTGCAATACATAGTCCTATCAACATACTACTAACCCTATGGTGTGATCCACGCGCGTGCTCATATGATGGACAACAAAGGACAGCAACATAACCACAAGCAAATTAAATCAATCACCGATAGGACAACGAAAATCTACTCAGACATCATAGGATGACAACACATCATTGGATAATAATATGAAGCATAGAGCACCATGTTCAAGTAGAGAGTACAGCAGGTTGCGGGAGAGTGGACCGCTGAATATAGATGGGGGAAGGTGATGGAGGTGTTGGTGAAGATGACAGAGGTGTTGGTGTAGATCGCCGTCACACGATGATGTCCCGGGCGGCGTTCCGGTGCCGCCGTGAGAGAGGAGGACAGAGCCCCCCTTCTTCTTCTTCCTTGACCACCTCCTCCCTAGATTGGAGAAGGGTTTCCCCTCTGGTCTATGGTCTCCATGGCGGCGGAGGGGCGAGAGCCCCTCCGAGATTGGATCTCTCTCTGTGTCCTTCTATTTCTGCGCTCCCAGATTCTGCTTTCACCGTTTCTTAAATCCCCGAAGATTCGTAACTCCGATTGGGCTGAAATGTTAACACGATTTTGTTCCGGATATTATCTTTCTTCTGGCGAAAGAAGGACCCCAACCGCCTTAGGGATTGGTCACAAGCCTGCCAGCCGCGCCCTAGGGGGGCGCCTCCTGGGCTTGTGACCTCCTCGGGAATCATTTCGTGTAGATTCTTCTTCCCAAAAATCATAAATATTCCAAAAAATTTCCTCATAGGTTTTTTATTGCATTTGGACTTTGTTTGGTTTGGATAATCTACAAAAAAAACATGCAACAAACAGGAACTGTCACTGGGCACTGGATCAATATGTTAGTCCCAAAAATAATATAAAAAGTTGCCAAAAGTATCTGAAAGTTGTAGAATATTGGCATGAAACAACCAAAAATTATAGATACGACAGAGACGTATCAAGCATCATAATAGATAACGGGTCTAACTTCGGCTCGGACGAATTCAAACGTTTCTGCACTAACCAAGGGACCCGAGTGGATTATGCATCCGTTTCTCATTCGCAAACCAACGGTCAAGCAGAGCAAGCAAACGGACTTATCCTACAAGGATTAAAGCCTCGACTCATGCGATACCTTGATTATGCTGCAGGCGCTTGGATGACTGAACTACCCTCTGTTCTCTGGGGTCTGAGGACGACACCGAACCGGTCGACTCGGCGAACTCCTTTCTTCCTGGTATATGGAGCCGAAGTTTTTCTACCAAGTGATTTGATTAACAGTTCCCCCCGAGTGGATCTCTATTCAGAAGCTGAAGCCGAGCAAGCACGTCAAGACGGAGTAGATCTTCTAGAGGAGGAACGCGAGATGGCGCTGATTCGATCTACAGTTTATCAACATGTCTTGCGGCATTTTCACTCAAGACATGTAAGGAGTCGGGCGTTCCATGAAGGTGATATGGTACTCCGAGTGGTTAGCAACGGCCTCATAAGTTAGCTCCTGCTTGGGAAGGACCTTTCATCATCACTAAGGTGTTAAACAATGGAGCGTACCGACTGTACAATCTTCAGAAGAGGACAGATTAACCGCGTGCATGGAATGCGTATCTTCTGAAGAGTTTTTATGCTTGATTATCGGTTTATCCGACGTAACACACAAAGTTTGCTGAATAAAGTTTCTTGTCAGAATCATAACTTTCTTAGTTTTAGTCGATTCCGGTCGAGTGGCTACATGCCCAAAAACTATACTCCGAGTGGAGAGCGATCCTCACACTCGGGGGCTTAGGCCAAAAAGATTCGCCTAAGTTAACAAACCCTTCCGAGTGCATAAAAACTATCCACTCGGACGCTTAGCTGCGAACCAGTCTTCGCCTAAGTACGAAACGTACTCCGAGTGGAGAGCGATCCTAACACTCAGGGGCTTAGCTGTGAACAAGATTCCCTTAAGTTAACAAACCCTTTCGAGTGGATAAAAACTATCCACTCGGACGCTTAGCTGCGAACCAGTCTTCGCCTAAATACGAAACGTACTCTGAGTGGAGAGAAATCCTTACACTCGGGGGCTTAGCTACAAACAAGATTCGCCTAGTTTAACAAACCCTTCCGAGTGGATAAAAACTATCCACTCGGACACTTAGCTGCGAACCAGTCTTCGCCTAAGTACAAAACGTACTCCGAGTGGAGAGTGATCCTCACACTCGGGGGCTTAGCTGCGAACAAGATTCTCCTAAGTTAACAAACCCTTCCGAGTGGATAAAAAATATCCCATCGGACGCTTAGCTGCGAACGAGTCTTCGCCTAAGTATGAAACATACTCCGAGTCGAGAGCGATCCTCACACTCGGGGGCTTAGCTGCGAACAAGATTCACCTAAGTTAACAAACCCTTCCGAGTGGATAAAAACTATCCACTCGGACGCTTAGCTGCGAACCAGTCTTCTCCTAAGTACTAAACGTACTCTGAGTGAAGAGAGATCTTCACACTCGGGGGGCTTAGCTACGAAAAAGATTCGCCTAAGTTAACAAACTCATCGATGTGGATAAAAACTATCCACTCGGACGCTTAGATGCGAACCAGTCTTTGCCTAAGTACGAAACATACTCCGAGTGAAGCGATCCTTACACTTGGGGGATTAGCTGCCAACAAGATTCACCTGAGTTAACAAGCTCTTCCGAGTGGATAAAAACTATCCACTCGAATGCTTATCCGCGAACCAGTTTTCGCCTAAGTACGAAACGTACTCTGAGTGAAGAGCAATTCTTACACTCGGGGGCTTAGCTGGACACAATTCGCCTAAGTAAAAAACTTTGTTCCGAATGAATAGCAATCTATTCACTCGAAAGAAACCAAGCAAATCTGGCAAATATCAAACACAAATAGATTCAAAAGAGCTCAACACTGATCAAAGTTATCTGTGCAGCCATAAAGTACTCGGGATCTGCACCCGAACGAAGTTTAAGCGACACATCGACCACTCGGCATACCGAGGCAAATTTAAAGTTTTTAGGAATAACATCAGTTTTTTCCTTCAAGGACCTCCGGGACTTGCTGGCTCGACAAAGGTATCGAGATCGATTCCATCAGCAATGCGAGTCGCATCGCTGATGAAAGTCTCCATAAAATCTTGGAAATGGAGCTTGTTGGTATTTGCTACTTGGAGCATCTTCAGTTTCTCCTCCCTCGCCTCCTTACTGTGGATCCTGACGAGAGAAAGAGTAACATCGGGACCACACCGACCAGAAGATCTCTTCCACGCTTGGACTCGCTCAAGGACCCGACCCAGACGCTCCATCATAGCTTCCAGATCGACGAGGAATATGTCTTCAGGCCATAACTCTTTGACGATTTCTCCCACAATAGCTTGCAATCGAGTGAAGTATCCTTGGACTTTCACGAGGCGGCAGTTGAGGCAATACATGCTCACGGCCAAGTCATAGGGAACAAGAAAATTGATGGGATCCAAGTATGGCTCCACCTTGAAGGTTTCTCTTTCGAAGTTAGCACAAAATTCTGTAGAAGAAGAGAAATGAAACATCAGTTGCATGTCAGTCGACGAAAAGTGATAAGACTCACTCGGCAAAGAGAACATACTAGTGAGGGGTGCAAACATTTTTGCCAGGAAATCTTTTACAAAACTTTCTATGGCATTTGCCCTCTTTTCCATAGTGTGAAGCTTCTTTTCCCACTCATCTCTTTCTTTCTTCATTTTTTCATTTTCTGCCATTAACTTATCAAAGTCTGCAAGCTTCAGTTCGTCAGCTTCTGACTTCTCCTTTAGATTGGCCAGGACTAGATCCTTGTCTTCCAGAACCTTTTTCATTGCATCACACTCTAGCTTCAGTTTGTTTTTCTCGGACTCGATCTGAGTATACTCCGACCCAATCTCGCAAGCCTTCTGAAAAACATCCGAGTGGAAAAGTAAGTCTCATTCGACACGGTTGTTTTGCTACTTCCGAGTGGAAAAACACAAGTCATTCGACACAATTATTTTTGTACTTCCGAGTGGAGAAATACAAGTCATTCGACATAATTTATTTTCTACTTCTGAGCGAAAAAATTGAAGTCATTTGACAGTTGAATTAGCGTCCCGCCGCACCCACCCGAGTTCTTAAGACTACTGCCCCTCGTAAACGATCGACACTAGTCTCGGGGACTACACCCAGTGGGTGCACTTAGTGTGTCCCCACTGGATACAAAGTTAATTGGCCAAACCAGTTTGCCCGAGTCATGTATCTTCTTATTCTCACTTAAGACCATTGCCGATGCAAGCACCCGGCAACGATCTTGGGACTACACCCGGTGGGTGGACTAAGAGTGCCCCCACTGGAATACAAAACACTCGACCAGCTCCAGCCTGGCAGAGTCAAAAATAGAGCATACATATTAACTTTAGACTCCCGATGATGCAAGCATTCAACATCAGTCTCAGGGACTACATCCAGTGGGTTCACTAAGCGTGCCCCCACTGGAGTAAAGACAACCTACTGCATGGAAAACCCCTAGTGGGTGTAAAGCAATAAAGCAAGATTGACAAGATCGACAACATTCCAATCGGATTGACAAACGAGATTCAATCAGAAAATAACTTACAGTGGAACTTACTCGGATGTTCGCTTCGAGTGCAGAGCTAGCGTCATACGCCAATTTTCTAGCCTCGAACACCTCCTTCGTGCATTGCATCATGAAATTGGCCTGGATCATCGCCTCTTTGGCAGCGCTAGTCTGGTCCTCTAGGACGCGATGCATAGAGAATGCAACTGATGAAGAATTGGGCATCATGACAGGGGTAGCTTGGGTTACCAGAGGAGCACTCTACACAGTCGTCACGACAGTTGTTCCAGTCGGAGGGGCAGTCGCCATAGCACCTGAACCGACTGGGGGAGCACTCGGCATAGGTGTCACAAGCATCCCCAATGCAGATGTAACTAGCTTAGCAGGAGTGTGTTCCATAGCTGTATGTTGAGGCTCTGGATCGTCATCCAAGAAAATGAAACCCGAAGCTGAAATGGTGATGGTCAAATCAGTCCTGATCCAATATATGAAATGGAGTGAGGCTAAGGTTGATCATACTTGTTCGAGGTGCAGGATGATTCACTACGTCCAGATCCATATGGTCCTCTCGAGTATCGACAGGAGTCGACACTGAAGTAGCAGCACTGGCAAACAAATTGCACTCGGTCACCAGAAGTTTAAAAAGACACAATGGCAAGATAAAAAAGATAAACACTTACACTGAGGCAACCGGCACGGCGATTCTCATTCGCGGTAGAGCCTTCCGGAGTTTTGGCGCGTCAGGCTTCGGCTGTTTTGCAGCCTTCTCCGCAGAGTCTCGGTCCCGCTTCACGCTTCTGCTGCTGGAGGCGATTGTTTTACTTGGTGCAGCTGATGGGTCATGGCGTTGCTTGGTTCGTGGTTCTCGGCGTGGAGGAGATTGTTCTTCCTCCTCACTATCTTCTGAAGTGGCTTCCCTCTCTTCACTGTCATGTACATATTCAATATCTGCACTTCCACCTTCACTTTCTCCTCCAAGGTTGAACTGCTCCCCGTTGGGCATAGGAGAGTGCAGGTTGGTCCATTCCTGCAAAGCTCAAAGGTAACCGAGTCAGTCGGATGAATATGAAGTCACTCAACGAAGGCATAAATACAATTAGAAAAGATGCAACATACCAGATGGTGGCTTATTCTCAACCGAATAAGGTGCGACTCGTCTAGATCCCACGGGGTTATCGCAAGGACCAGTGATGCTTCTGATCCACTGGCTTACAATCTCTTCATCGACTTCCTCTTGATACGACAGAGTGGAGTCTTCAGAACCAGTGTAATTCCACATGGCATGGCCCCTTGCCTGAAGAGGCTGGATGCACCGACTGAGAAACGTCTCCAGCAGGTCCAAACCAGTCAGCCCGTTCCTGACCAAGTAGATCACTTCACCCGCCAAAATCTCCACTTCCGCCTTTTCATCCTCGAATATGGTCAATATCCTAGGGGCAGTCAGTCGATCTAAGGTAAAAGGGGGGAGGCCAGTCGACATGTTTGGAGAGGCAATATCATTGCAGTAGAACCATGACGCCTGCCAATTCCTAACCGATTCAGGGAGGGTCATCGGAGGATAATTACTCCTATTCCTCTTCTGAATTCCCATGCTACCGGACAACTGGGTAACATTTGTCCGAGTGTCCCCAGGATTTGCTTTTTTCACTGTTTGGGATCGGGCAATAAATATTTTCTTGAACAAACCCCAATGAGGAGGGCAGCCCAAGAAGCACTCACACAAGGTGATGAATGCAGATAGGTATGTGATAGTGTTGGGAGGGAGATGATGGAGTTGAATCCTGAAATAGAAGAGGAAACCGCGAAAGAAATGATGTGGAGGCAGAGAAAAACCTCGCTCGACATGAGTGGTGAGGAGGACCCGTTCCCCCTCACGAGGTTCTGGTTCAAGCTTCCCCTCTGGCAGTCTCCATGATTTCTCTGTCACCATCCCGTGTTCCACGAGATCCAAAACATCCTCCTTCATCACAGTGGACGGGAGAAAATCCCCTTGTATCCATCCTGGCGGCACTGTGGTGCGACCGGCTTTTTCCCCTTGCCGCCCTTCTTGGCGCGCTCAAGCTTGGAGGTTTTGCCTTTCGTCATGGCTATGGCAGCGAGGAGAAGGTTGAGCATGGCTGGTGAGACAAAGAGGAGGAAGAGCAAGAAAATATCAAGGCGCGGCCGTAACCCTAGCCACGGTTGCATTTATAAGCGACCGACTCAGTCACTGACTGGTGGGACCTCCAGATCTCAACATATCCCGCTATGAGTGGAGACGTGACGCGTGGCGATGATGATGACACAAAAATCGAGGTGTCATTGCTCCACTTGTGTGACAGTTGCGTTCTCACCACGAGGCGCGCGGAAACCGAAATTTTGAATCCCGGAAGATTTGGGCCTGCCGCAGTGATTAGTCATATCAAAAGATCCCGGTAGTCACTTAGAGTAAGCCCAAGCATCTGAAACCACTTGGGCGAATTTCACAATAGAATCGATCAAGGCGAATGACGAAGATTTTAGTCGACCCGAAGTTTTTTCAATCCCAAGAAAAAGACCAAGATCACAATGCCTTGACAAGAACTCACGTCGGCCCCTTCCTCACTCGAACCCCGATCCATTCGAGGGCTAATGATGGGGATATGTACCTAGGTAGGGTCATAGGCCTCACCTAAATGTCCTACCCAAGGGCACCTCATTAATAGGACAAGGGTCAGACAGAAGACTCCGACTGGATGAAGATGGTACTTAAAAGTCACTCAGTATGAAGGCACTCGGATTACATCTTGTAACACCCCAGTTTTTGGCTTCCCTGATTAATTAACTTATTTCAAAATTTAGGACCAATTAATTTTTGTGTGTGAATGATTGTGATGCTTGGAGTGACTATTGTTTGCGTGTTTGTTTAGTTGCATGTGATTGCTCCCCATTAATTCTTGCCATCCTCCTAATCACCTCCTCACTCCATGATCTCGTGCCTAATGATCATGCCATGTGTTTAGAACAAATATCTATTTTTACCAAATATTATTTTTCACCAAAAAGCATTTCTTTGAATTAAACTCTCAAACCCCTGAGATGAGGTTTGTACTACAAGTCCTCAAATTAGGGAGTTTCTTTTGCACCAATTGTTTTATTTAAAACCATTTTCAAAATGACTTCCAAAAACCACCGTATTATTATTTTAAAAGTTATTTTATTATTTTATTTAAAAGCCTTTCTGTGAGGCTAGAAATGGTCTCCTATGAAAGAAAGTTATTTTATTGCCTTCAAAATATTTAAGAAAATTTAGGGAAACTCAATGGATATATTTATTCCATATTTATGAGTTTCAACACATGGTCATGTTCAAAATATTGGGCAAACCCTTCCAAAACCATTCCTGCCTATTTCAAGCTTTTGGAATATTTCTATAAGAAATATTATCAATAAATTCCAGTAAAATTCTAGCATGTCATCTATGATATTCTTGATGATATTGCCAAGTTTCATTTCAATCCAAGTTGATTTGACTCCCCTAATCACCCTAAAACCCTATCTGTCCAGAATCAATTTTGGGTAACTCTACATTGTGAAGTATCTCCAATTATGCTCAAATTTGGTGGACATGTTCCAATACTCCAATAAGGTATCCACACCAAGTGGTACAACAAGGAGAATAGAGGAACTTGTCCTAAGACCCTCAAAACCCTCTCTGTTGATTTTTGACTTTGACAAACTTTACATTATAAAGTTTCTCCAATTGATCTCAAACTTTTTGTGCATGCCTTAATGCTCAAATAATGCCCCTACACCAAATATTGGATTTGTGGGAATTTATTTGAAGATGGTTCTAAGCAGAAACCCATTTCTGCCCATTTCTAGGGTTTTTCAAGTCTACATTGGAAAACTCCTCCAGCAAATCCCAAATTTGGTGTGCAAGCCTATTATCATCTATTATCATGTCCTGTTAAGTTTCACAGCCATTGGAATCCATCTGGTAGCCTAACCACGGATCAAACACCTTGTGTGCACTCACTAATTTGGCTTCTTTTGCCCCTTACACTTTTACCCTTGAGCTCAAATTTCTACCACAGCCTCACATAGTCATATTTTACCTCCAGTAAATTTCCCATGGCCACTGGTCAATTATTGGGGAAGGACCCTTTGTAAGTTTCTCTCATTTTCACCCTTGGCAGCACTGTTTTACCCTTCTTCCCATTCTTCTGCTTAAGCTATCACCCCCAACTCTTTCTAGAGCATCTAATATATGCCAAGGCTTCATTTAGAACCAAGATATGGCATGCTCATGTGGAGAAAATGAGCAGCACATCCTCAAGTTCATTTCTGGCTGAAAAGTAGCTTTGTACAGCAAGTGCTAGCTACACTTCTTTTCTTGAGCTGAATATTTGCAGATGTGTAGTCCTTCCATACCAGATGCTCCAGGACATGGTTTCAGCTCCCATGCCTGCGTGTAAAAACCATTTGTATCAGCCCCTAGTTTCCTGCTGAAATGTTTACAGCAATCAAACCCCATTCAAACCTTCTTCACTTGGCTCCAAACTCCACCAGTGCTTCTTGGCACGCATGCCTTGCATGCTTGACACCTTGGCCTGGCCAAGGGGTGGCCCAGGACACTAGGTGGGGTGGTGACCACGTCCCTGGCGTGCAGAAACGGTGCTCTGCACCTTGTCTTCTTTCTCCAGGGCGTGCCTAGCCGTTTCTTCGTGCCCCAGCGTGTCCCAGAGTGCCGCAGAGAATCCTTGACCCCCTCCACGACGCTAGGTAGACTCCAAGAACCCTCAGGCATGCGTGGCGAGCATGCACCGAGAGCTCCAGAGAGCTCTCGAGCTCTCTCGGCTCCTCCTCCCCCACTTAGAGCCTCCTGAGCATCTCTGGCTCCCCCAGACTCTCCTCCTTCCCTCCTAGGAACTCCCACTCGAGCCCTCTCCTCTCGGGCTCACTCCTCTTCCCATGGCCGAAGAGTGGAGCTCCGGCCTCCGCTCGGGTTGGCATGCGCAGGGCCTCCCCTCGCCTCCTTCCTCCCCTGCTAGAGACCCCCAGGCCGCCGCAACTCCACCGCAGCACCGCCTACTCTTCCCCTTCGCTGCTGGTGCCAAAATCTGGGGGTAGACGGCCTCCCCGTAGCCTCTTCGCCGATGCTCATGCAGCCCTCCCCTGCAGGCGCTGAGCAGGGGAATGGGTGCGGCTAACCGCCCGAGCGCGCCGGAGGCCAGCGCACCGCCGGGGAGTGGTCGGAGCCATCTAAGTAGCCCCTCCCTCGGCCGGTCTTTCCTCCATGCCTCCCCTGCTCGCGGGCAGGAGGTAGGAGAAGGCCCTGACCAGGGGGCCCTCCCTGTAAGACAGCCGAGCTGGGCCCAGCGCCTTAAGTGGAGGCGGAGCCTTCCCGGTGCGCTTACCTGCTTAGGAAGCGCATTCCAGGGAATGCGCCACTGGCGTGGCCCTCTGCTAGAGCTGGGAACCACTGGGCCGGCCCGAAGGCCTAACTAGCGCCTGGTGCGCACGATAGCCAAGCCTGGAGGGCACTTTCCTTTTATTCAATTATCTGCAACTTCTAAAATCTCCCATAAATTCATTCTAACTCCAAAAATATTGATTCAAATTTCTGCAGGTCCCAAAAATCAAGGCCTATCAATATCTGTGCTTTGCACATTTTTCCAAGCACTATTCCTGTTGTATTATTTTCAAATTTCAATCTGGACATTGGAAACTCCATCTTGCAAAAATCCTAGAAGATTCAAATCAACTCCAAATGGAGTGATTCAAACTCCCAGAGCCTTCTAAAATCAGTCTCTATTTTTGGGACTCTGGTCAACATTTTTGTGTGACTTACTTCTGTTGCAATAAATAAATAGCTCCTATTGCTATTTATTCCTCATTGTAAAATCTTTATAATATTCATACCATCTCCAAATCCAGTGAAACCACTTCCTAAATATTTCTAAAATCATTCTCTATCAAATGGGTGCCTCCACTCATTTTTAACAGAATGATTTCTGTTGGCTTTTTCAATGGCCACCTATTTCTCCTTTCACCTATTCAAAAAATCCTTGAGGATCCAAATCTCCTATGAAATGATTCAGGTATTTTTCTTATGACCAGAGAGGTCCAACAAAAATAAAACTTCTATTTTTAGAACACTTTTATTCTGCTTGACGTGTGGCTTACTATGGTTGTTTCCGACGATAGTTGACGGTAGACGGAGTATTCGGGGACGGAGCGGAAGACCTCGAAGACCCCGAGGACTTACGTGAGCAAGGCAAGCATCCCTTTGACCATGACTTGAGCACATACATTGATGCATGCTAGAATAGCAAGTACTTTTTCGTTGCATGAGATCACAGTGCCGGTTCATCATTGGTGTGATGGTACCGAAGGCTTCTTTGTCTAGTATCGTCAGGGGAAAGATGATGATCGAGTACTTACCTCGGGTATATGTGATATACCGCGAGTCGTGGATGACACGGAAGTTTCCTATTTCTCGTGGGTCCAGCGTACTACCTCTGCAGAGTGTCAAACTATTCGAATAGCCGTGTCCATGGTCAAGGACAGTTGGGTGGTGCTCCTTAAACTACGTCCAGCATTTCCTCATAAACCAAGTGTGTGTGTGTGAGTTCGGTGGATGGTGTTAATAACCGGAGTTACTTGAGGAATTGATATGACCAAGTTCGGTGACTTGGCATATAGGGTGAACCCGGTGTGTCCAACCCTTGTCAGATATGTCGATATCTGTAACCTGTTCTTCAAGAGTAGTTCTTTAACTTGTTGGATATACCTGATCATTCCACCAAATTGCATTCCACCAAAGATACATGTTACTGTTATTCTTCACTATCAATGTTCATATCATGGGCTGTTTGCGAGTACATTCAAAATACTCATTGGCTTGCCACTGGTTATTTCATTGACCAGGTGTGAAAGACAGGATATGGTGAAGATTAACTCGGTGACGTTCTTGCGAGCTAGGACGCTTCCAAGTCAGAATGCCCATAGGTTAAGGCTGATGGCATGGGTTCATGCTTTCAACCAATAATTCCTCTATTGGTCTAGTTTGGTGCTTTGGCCTTTAAGGCCCTATATATGTAAGACTCGACCGAAGTGGTCATTTGTTGTATCAAACGGCATGTATGGATGTAAGACTCTATTATTCGGTATCTGTTTTTAGTGAGCATTGATCCTTGGGATCACTGGGCACGGCGATCTCGACTTACCAGTCGGGGTCCCCACAGATCTACATCCACTCAAGAACCCAAATGCACTCGAAAGGACTCCAATCGGTACTGAAGATCAGAAGTCACCCGAGACTGCCAACGGACACACGTTCAACCAATGGTCTTTAGTAGCATTTATTGCCCACTTATGTTATTAGTAACATATATCTTTAAGTCATCCTGATTAAGCCCTTAGATGCTGATCTATTGATGAGAGGTGGCGCACTCTATATAAGCCACCCCTCCCCTCTGGCACAAGGTTTTGCACCCCCTGTATTACACAAAACCACACTGCAAGAGCTCCCGAGCACCTGAGACATAGGGTTGTTACCTCCAAGAGAATGTCCTGAACTAATACATATTGCGTACAATCTTGCCGTTGCTAGGACTCTGCCCTCTTCATTCTTACCCTACACCTCTAATGTCAGGTTTATTCCCACAACACTCGGCACGATGGGTGGTGGTGATGCGGGACCGGCGCGGGGGAGCAGAGGCGTCGTTGGAGGGGCGACGGGGGAAGAGGGGGTGCGAGCGAGGGGGGCGAGGGAGGGCCTCGGTCCCTCGTGGGCAGGGGTGGTTCGTGGGGAACGAGGGCAGAGAGGGGTTTCGATGGGGTGAGCGAGGGGAGATGGAACGAGGGGCTGGCTCCCCTCTTGGATTCTGGTGGCGGGGTGGAGGGAGTGAGGGAGGGAGGGGTGAGGCCTAGGGTTCCTTGGGGTTTTTATATCCCCCAATTTTAGGTGGGCTATGCGGTGGGCTGGCTGGGCCATTTTGGCCCAGTTTGGTCCACGGGGTTTTTCCTTTTCTTTTCTGTTTTCTTTTATTTATCTATTATCAGTTTTAGATTCATTTTATTTCAGTGCAATAAATCCCCTTAAGTTTAATAATTCTTAAAGGGTAGTTTCCTAAGTATTATTTGACAAACATCGAACATTTTTATTTTTATATTTGAAAAACTTTTATGGCTTGACTTTATTTTAAATTTAAATTTGAACCGTTTTGAACTAACGCGAGATCAACAATAGAAATCACGGTGACGTGACAACATTAGTGTGGGATCACTTTAGCATAATTACATACATTACTATAGCAAAAGGTGGGGATGTCGCAGGCGGCTGCCCTAGGTGTTGGGGATATTTCCTATGGGTAACCCGCCCCTAGTGGGCCGGGTCACCAAAGGGGTGACTCACCATTAGGTGCGCGTCCCGTGGCCCAGATGCTGATGGCGGTTCGAGAGGTCGTGCATATGAGGGATTACCAAGAAAGCTCCTGGTCGTGGGGGACACGGCGACTTAGAGATAAGGAAAATCACAAAGAGTAGAATGTCAGGACTTTGTAAACCCTAGGGCCTCGACCTGTATATGAAGGCGAGTCTCAGGGAGAGGTCAGGCGAGTTAGAGAGAATCGAGAGCTAGGTCAGGCGAGTTACGCCCTCCTTGTAATCGAAACCACCATTATTCCACACATAGCAGAACGTAGGCTTTTACCTCCTCATGAGGGGCCGAACCTGGGTAAATATGAGTCTGGCTTTCGCTCACCCCCTTCGAGTCGCCACCAAGGTGCAATGGCTCCATCTGTAAGTCCTTTCACGAGGACATCTGCCGTGACAAAACCACGACAGTTGGCGCCCGCCGTGGGGCTAGCGCATAGTGGAGTTGAGGTCTCAAAGGGAGCCCTACCAGGGTTAGAAAGCTATGCGGTCAGCATCATGACTAAGAGCCGCCGCGGGAAGTACTACATCGACAACTCGCTGTGGGAGTCGGAGGCCGAATCCGTCGAACTTGGCTACCGAGTCCCCTTCGGCAAGATCAACGTCTTCATCGGCATGATCGGGACGCCTGTGCCTGAGCCAAACATCTCCACCGACATCGTCGAGCCGGCCAGGTACGTCCTCCCCGTTACACGACGGAACAGGAGTTGCCATGTTTTCGTCGGTTTTACGTAGGGAGACAACACCCAAGACGAAGTGGCGGGCCAGGAGATCACCCCTGTCAATTCTGACGGCGAGTCATCCATGGGTGAGACGAAATCTATCGACCCTCTTAAGGAAGGACAGCTCGGGGGCTGTCGTTGGCAATGGATCCTGAGGTCTTCGAGAGGTCTCGCCGGCAAATCGCCATCTATATGGCGGGGTCAGCGCAGCCTCAGCAGAATCCAACTGGCAATAACGAAACCGGGAGAACATCCAAACCCCCAACGCAAACCATGTCGGAGCTAGTGGCGGAGATCTCTAGCCTCATGGCAACCACGATCACGTCTAAAAATCAGGAGTCTGTTAACGCCGAGCTAACTAAGCTGCGGGAGGCAATGGCCAAGGCACAGCAGGACATGGAAGCAGAAGCCGCCAGGATTGAGATGCGGCAAGCCGCGGTCGCAGCAGAGACGGAGCGACTGAACACCGAAGGTTGGCGGTTCGAGAGACAGCAGCGCGTGTCCGACGCCATTCACCAAAGGAGGCACAATGGCCGCATCCCGGCCGACTTACACCCAACTCGCATTTTCGACACTCCGCGCACCCCCGGGGCGGGTCCTGGTCGGCCTTCACAAACCGTACCGAGGGGAGGAGTGGGTCCACTACCCAATCCGCCGCCGCCACAACCAATGGATGCCCATGTGACTCGGTTCCAGACGCCGCGGGGTCACTTCTCGAATCCCGTGGACAATGTGCTAGCAGCGACCCGCCACCTGGAGTCCCTTCCGATCTATGGAAACACCCGGCCAAGATAGAAGCCAGAAACGCCATCGAGATGCTAAAGACGATCATGGTTCAGCACGCGCAGTATTCCCATAGCCTTGATCGGCTACACTCCACGCCTCAGGCGAGTCACACCAGAAGTCGCCATGAGGACTTCCCCATAGTAACCAGTGGGCCGCGGCGACTCCCTCAACACGACCCACTCGGGATGCCCGACACACGAGCCCAGGATATTGTGGATGCAGCGCGAGCCGCACGGCACATGCAGCCAACGACCGTGTCGGGTCAGGCTTACCCAGCTTACATACCGTCCTCCCACGCCCGTGGATGTAGGAGGCAAGCACATTGGGGTATCGTGTCTTGCGCCAGTTTTGCGCAACAAGAGCATGCCGAAGGACTTCAAAGGGCCCAGGAAGGTTCCCAACTACTCGCCGGATCTCGAACCCGGGTCATGGATCGAGAGCTACGAACTCGCGATGGATGAGTTTTGCGCAACGAGCACCTTGCGGTAAGCGAGGCGGTCTGCGCTAAATACTTCACTATGATGCTTGAAGGGACGGCACACACGTGGCTGAAAAACCTGCCGCCCAACTCCATCAACACTTGGGCGGAGCTGAAGGAGCGCTTCATCAAAAACTTCAGAGGGACCTGCAAGTGCCCAATGACTATCGTCGATCTACAACACTGCATCCAGCGGCCGGATGAGTCGGCCCACAATTGGACCCGGCGAGTCGCGGAAGTTATTCATTCATCGGAAGGCATTTCGGCAGCCTAGGCGGTGTTGATCCTGGAGAAGAATTGCCATTACGAACCTCTGGTACTAAAGTTAGGGAGACTTAAGAGAAAGGTACACGACATGGGCGAGTTAATGAACGCCCTTACCACGTATGCTGAGTCGGACGACAGAAAGGATCCTGGAGAGGGCGACGACCAAATTAGTGCCGCCAGGAAGGGCGAGTTGCACAAGGGCCATTCCCAGTTTCAAAACCGGGGCAACAACTACCATGGCGGGCATAGCAAGAAGAGGCAACAGGAAGGTCCTATGGAATTTGTTGCTAATACTAATACCGGCAACGCAAACCCACGTCAGAAGAAGCGGGGCTTTAGTGGGGAGAAACCACGTAATTACCATGAAATGCTTAAAGGCTCGTGCTCGCAGCACGCCACGGCCGAAGGACCGATGACTCACTCATGGGAAGATTGCAACGTGATGCAAGAATTTCAGGCCGACGCTCAGGAGAAGCCAAGGCGGTGAGCAGGGCCAGCGACAGGAGCAACCCGGCGCATCCGGGTCACGCCAGATCATGTTCGGGGGTTTTCCTAACCAAGGACCACAGGGCGGCTCGCAACCCAATGCTAGCCAATACCAAGTTCGTAACCAGCAGTACCACCCACCAGGAGTGTTCCAACAACCCCCCACCCCCACCCCCGCAAGGAGACCCCTAGCGACAGGAGGATCGGGACGGGTTCCAAAATAACCCCAAACAATTGAACAGTGGGCAGTACCACGTGTTGACCACCAACACCTGTAAGCGGGATCATAAGGTGAAGCGTAGAACTTTCGTAGCTGAGCCGGTGCTCCCCCAATCCCTTCACTGGTTTGAGCAATACATAACATGTAGTAGGGAAGACCATCCACCCCGGGTGGACAACCCTGGTGACTTAGCCTTGGTCGTGGCTCCCCAAGTCGGGGGATACACCCTCTCCAAGGTCCTCATGGACGGAGGCAGCAACATCAACACCCCATATTTCGACACTTTCTAGCGGATGAATCTCTTGGAGAAAGACCTGATGCCATCATCCACGGTCTTCCACGGCATTGTTCCCGGCAAGTCGCCATACCCGATTGGGTGGATTAATCTTAACATGGCTTTTGGCACGGAGTCGAACTACAGGAGCGAGTCCCTCCTGTTTGAAGTGGTCAAAATCAAGAGCCCCTATCATGCGCTGTTTGGACGGCCGGCGTACGCCAAGTTCATGGCCCGGCCATGCTATGTTTACCTCAAGCTCAAGATGCCTGGACCTAAGGGTCCTATTACCGTCCACGGCGACAGGAAGATAGCCCAAGAGTGTGAACAAGGAGATACGGCTTATGCCGAGTCGGCTTGCGCGGCTGAGGAACTCAAGTTTCACCAATCCAATTTCGACCCGGCAGACATGATGCCGCTCAAAAGGCCGACCATCAATTCTGAGCCGCTGCTCAAGTTTAAACCAACGGACGACACCAAGGTTATCGACTTTACGCCACGCGATTCCACCAAACAGTTCACTATTGGGGCGGGTCTCGACCCCAAATAGAAAAGCGTGCTCATTGAATTCATCCGTGAGAATCGAGACATCTTTGCATGGAAACCTTCTAACATGCCGGGTGTACCGAGAGAATTCGCTGAGCACCATCTTAATACTGACCCTAAAGTTAAGCCACTTCGGCAGTACCTTTGCAGGTTTAATGAAGAACGCCGTAAGGCGATCGGAGAGGAAGTAGCCTGGCTCCTTACCGCTGGGTTCATCATCGAGGTTTTCCATCCTGAATGGCTGGCGAACCTGGACCTAGTGCTCAATAAGAATGGCACTTTCCGCATGTGCATTGATTACACCGACCTTAACAAAGCATGTCCGAAGGATCCTTTCGCCCTTCCCCGCATTGATCAGATTATTGATTCGACGGCGGGTTGCGAACATGTGTGTTTGTTGGACGCTTATTCAAGATACCATCAGATAAAGATGGCGATGGCGGATCAGGAGAAGACATCCTTCATAAACCCATTTGGTGCTTTTTGTTACGTGTCCATGCCGTTCGGGCTCAAGAGTGCGGGGGCGACTTACCAGCGCTGCATCCGAAACTGCTTACACAGCCAGATAGGTCGTAAAGTCCATGCTTATGTGGACGACATCGTGGTCAGGTCTCACCGCAAGGAGTTTCTCTTGGAGGATCTCAAGGAAACCTTTGACAACCTACGCGTTTACCTGATGAGGCTTAACCCCACCAAGTGTGTTTTTGGTGTCCCCGCGGGGAAGTTATTGGGTTTCTTGGTATCAGAGCATGGCATTGAGGCCAACCCAGACAAGATTGAGGCAGTTACCTCGCTTGGGAAACCAGCCAACGTTAACCAGGTGCAGCGTATGGTGGGTTGAATCGCGGCCTCGAGCCGCTTCATAAGTCGCCTTGGGGAGAAGGCCATCCCTCTCTACCAGCTGCTCAAGAAAACTGAATGTTTCGTATGGACGGAAGAAGCCAATGAAGCCTTTGAAGCTTTGAAGCAACAATTAGCTAACCCGCCAGTGTTGGCGGCTCCCGTAGACAAGGAACCTATGCTCCTGTACATTGCAGCCAATTCCAAAGCGGTCAGCGTGGCAGTGGTTGTCGAGCAAAAGGAAGAAGGAAAGGAGTACCCGGTCCAGCGACCGGTGTATTTCATCAGCGAGGTCCTCACCCTCTCCAAGCAACGCTACCCACATTGGAAAAAGTTGGTTTTTGGGGTGTTCATGGCGAGTCGAAAGCTGAAACATTACTTCCAGGAACACCCGATCACGGTCGTCAGTTCCTCCCCCTCGGCGACATCATACAGAATCGAGAGGCTACTGGACGGATTTCTAAGTGGGCTATTGAGCTTGGATCCCATCAGGTGCGATATACGCCTCGAACGGCCATCAAATCTCAAGTACTCGTGCACTTCATCAATGATTGGACCGAGTTACAAATCCCTGATGAGAGACCAGATCTTACGTATTGGACCATCTATTTCGATGGGTCCATACAGTTGGAAGGCTCGGGGACTGGTGTGGTGATAACTTCGCCTCAGGGTGACAAATTTTGCTATGTCCTTCGGCTCATGTTCCAATGTACCAATAATGCAGCAGAATACAAAGCTTTGCTCCATGGTTTGCGACTCGCCAAAGAGATGAATCTCACACGAGTGAGATGTTTGGGCGATTTAGATCTGGTGGCGCTGCAGGTTTCTGGCACCTGGGATTCACGAGACCCTCTGATGGCGGCTTACAGACGAGCTGTGTCAGATGTGGCGGGTCACTTCAATGGCTATCAAGTGGATCACATCGACCGACGGCTTAATGAAGCAGCGGACACTCTTTCTCGCCTTGGTTCGCAGCGTAAGCCGGTTCTTCCCAATGTCTTTTTGGATATATTGCATAACCCTTCAGTGAAACTGCCTTCGGACGAAGATTTAGCGGTACCAGACCCCGAGTCTCAACTCGTGGCGGCTCTTCATGCTACTCCAGAGTGGGCGATTCCTTACATGGCGTACCTCACCAGAGGTGAGTTACCAGCCGACAGGTTGCTAGCTCACCAAATCGTCCATTGGTGTAAATCCATGGTCATACACAATGGCGAGTTACACAAACGAAGCACCTCGGGGGTATTTCCTCAATGAGATTCACGCAGGCGACAGTGGGCATCATGCTGGTTCCCGATCCTTGGTTTCTAAAGCCTTCAGACATGGGTTTTATTGGCTGACGGCTCACGCAGATGCAGAGGAGATCGTTCGCTGATGTGATGGCTGCCAAAAGTTTGGACGCCAGATGCATGTGCCAGCTCAGGAATTGCCTATGATACCAATCACTTGGCCGTTTGCAGTCTGGGGGCTTGATATGGTTGGTCCCTTCAAGATGTCTTCCACCACAAAGACTCACCTATTGGTGGCGGTTGACAAATATACCAAGTGGGTGGAGGCGGAACCTATTAGCAGTTGTGACGCTGATACGACCGTCAAATTCTTGAAGAAACTGATTTTCAGATTCAGATATCCTCATAGTATCATTACTGACAATGGTACTAACCTATCCAAAGGTGCAATGCAAGAGTTCTGTTCACGAGAGCATATCCGACTTGATGTTTCTGCGGTTGCACATCCCCAGTCCAATGGACAGGCAGAGAGAGCGAATCAGAAAATATTGCGGGGGATTAAGCCTCGGCTCAGGGTACCTTTGGAACGTATACCAGGATGTTGGGTCGACGAGTTGCCATCAGTACTGTGGAGTATCAGGACGACTCCAAACCGCTCCACGGGTTTTACTCCTTTCTTTCTGGTCTACGGGGAAGAAGCGGTGTTACCAAGTGACATCAAACATGATTCCCCACGAGTCGCCACCTACGTGGAGCAGGACAACGAGTTAGCTCGACAAGACTCGCTGGACGCCTTGGAGGAGGAACGTGACTTGGTCGCATCATGATCGGTGATTTACCAACAGGACTTGCGATGTTACCATAGTTGCTGGGTCAAGAGCCGAGCTTTCCAAGAAGGCGACTTGGTGCTCCGCTTGAGTCAAGATCATACTGGTATGCACAAGCTATCACCTCCATGGGAAGGACTGTTTGTCGTCAGCAAGAACCTTCAGAACGGCTCATACTATTTGGTGGATCTTCAACCAGATCGGCCAACTACAAAGGTTGAGACAACTCGCCCCTGGAACATAGCCCATCTGCGGCCTTACTACACTTAGAGCCATGAGCTCCCCCCTTTTTTCTTTACCAGTTTTCAGAAAATTGTAATCCATGAATTATGAAAGCAATAAAGCTGGCACCCACAAATTTCGGGGTTCTTTGTCGTTTCAGCTTTCGAAAGCATAAGTCTTTATTGTTCTATAAGTCGCCCAAACATGGACGCTATCAAAGTCAAAGAGCGTAATTCGCTATGCTGCACTTGCTTCAAAACTGGGCTTTGATAAACGCCAAAGAGTACCAACGTTGCCACGTTGCATGGTTCAAACATAGGCGCCTTATATGGTTTTGAGAATCAAGCCGACTTACTTGGGGGCTACTAGTCCCCAAGTCATTTTGAAGTAAGAGCGTATACGCTTCTGTAATCCTATGTCTGGTTTCTTCCTAAATCATAGGTCACTTGGGGCTTCCACTCATTGAGTTCAGCCTGAATACCCTCTTGGCTAGCGAAAAATTACCGCATTACAAATGGTTATACTGGACTATGTGTTGAACAAGTCGCCACATGGACCTATGTACTCAGGGCGAGTCAATCCGTTATTTGGACCCTGAACTCACCTTGGTTAAAGCATAAAAGGTATCGGCCAGAGTCACACACGGGAAATAGAGAAACCATTGGTTCATTGAACCTGCTTCACAGAAGCTTGACTCGCGCCTGATCAGCCGGTCTAAAACAACAGGGCTTTTTTGCATAAGCTTCCTAAGGGTAACACTAGAGTTTTGCAAACTCGTCTTATCCTATGAAAACTCACTGAGTCAATAAATTTTTTACTTCTTGATGACAAGATCACAAGTTTTCTTAACATATCTTTGAGCCGGCTTTGATTATCACTCACCCCGACTCATATTTCTCGCCATAACCTGGGGGCTGATTTATTTCTTGCCATGATCCAGGGGGCTGGTTTATTCCTGGCCATGCACTTACTAACTCGGCTGCTGTTTTTCCTAAACACATCAGGAAAAAACTTGTTTGTCACATTGTGACATTCCTTGGTTTATCAAAATTGCAGGCGAGTCATGCATAGATTCAAGGACTACCAGTGGTTCCATAAAAAAGTAATATGACATACTTGGTGTTTCACACACACTAACAAGGCTATTACATGGCTCGCATGGCAAGAATGGGTGTCATCCCCAATGAAGGAAGGATCCATGGGCGAATAAAGCGGTCGCCGAGTCACCTTGCCTGGAGCTCTCCCCGCCTTCGATTCATAAGTCGCCCAGCTTCCAATTACACTTGGACAAGGCAACAAACTTGTCTTCATTATCAAGGAAGAGAGATAGGTCCATGTCAAGATCAAAAGGATTCTTGGGCCGACAAGGAACCAAGCTAGGAGTTTCATATGAAGGAGGCGTCACCTTCTTGGACAGGATATTACCTATGGGTCACCCGCCCCTAGTGGGCCGGGTCACCAAAGGGGCGACTCACCATTAGTTGCGCATCCCGTGCCCCAGATGCTGATAGCAGTTTGAGAGGTCGTGCGGATGATGGATTACCAAGAAAGCTCCTGGTTGTGGGGGACACGGCGACTTAGAGATAAGGAAAATCACAAACAGTAGAATGTCAGGACTTTGTAAATCCTAGGGCCTCGACCTGTATATAAAGGCGAGTCTCAAGGAGAGGTCAGGCGAGTGAGAGAGAATCGAGAGCTAGGTCAGGCGAGTTACGCCCTCCTTGTAATCGAAACCACCATTAATCCACACATAGCAGGACGTAGGCTTTTACCTCCTCACGAGGGGTCGAACATGGGTAAATTTGAGTCTCGCTTTCGCTCACCCCCTTCAAGTCGCCACCAAGGTGCGATGGCTCGATCTCTAAGTCCTTTCACGAGGACATCTGCCGTGACAAAACCAGGACACTAGGGGTGGCTTGCCACCCAAGTTAGGGTAGCGCCCCCTCTAGGGTTGGCCCTCCACCAGCACACCCGCATGGGACCTAGGTGGGGAGGTGTGCCCAGCCAACTAGGGGCTGGTGTGCATCGCTCACAGCCCATGTGGCCCCTTCGGGGCTGTTGGCCCCTTCCGGTGGACCCCGAAACCCTTTCGGCACCCCTAGTACACTACCGGTGACGCCCGAACTTCTTCCGGTGACCAACGAGGAACTTCCCATATATCAATCTTTACCTCCAGACCATTCCGAAGCTCCTCGTGACGTCCAGGATCTCATCCGGGACTCCAAACAACCTTCGGTCACCAACATACATAAATCAACTATACTGAAACGTCACCGAACCTTAAGTGTGCAAACCCTTCGGGTTCAAGAACTATGTAGGCATGGCATGAGACACTCTCCGGTCAATAACCAATAGCGGGACCTCGATTCCCATATTGGCTCCGACATATTCTATGAAGATCTTTATCGGTTGAACCACGATGTCAAGGATTCAATCAATCATGTATAATGTTCCCTTTGTCCATCGGTATGTTACTTGCCCGAGATTCGATCGTCGGTATCTCCATACCTAGTTCAATCTCGTTACCGGAAGATCTCTTTACTCGTTTCGTAATACAAGTTCCCGTGAGTAACTCCTTAATCACATTTCTTGCAAGCTCATTGCGATGTTGTATTACCGAGTGGGCCGAGAGATACCTCTCCTTCATACGGAGTGACAAATCCCAGTCTAGATTCACGCCAACCCAACAGATACCTTCGGAGATACCTGTAGAGCACCTTTATAGTCACCCAGTTACGTTGTGACATTTTTTACACACAAGGCATTCCTCCGGTGCTCGGGAGTTGCATGATCTCATGGTCTTAGAAACAAATACTTGACATGTAGAAAACAGTAGCAATAAACTCACATGATCACATGCTACATTGATATTTTGGGTCTAGTCCATCACATCATTCTCCTAATGATGTGATCCCGTTATCAAATGACAATTCATGTCTATGGTCAGGAAACCTTTACCATCTTTGATCAACGAGCTAGTCCTTAGAGGCTCACTAGGGACAGTGTGTTGTCTATGTATCCATACATGTATTTGAGTTTCCAATCAATACAATTATAGCATGGATAATAAAGGATTATCATGAACAAGGAAATATAATAATAACTAATTTATTATTGCCTCTAGGGCATATTTCCAACAGTCTCCCACTTTCACTAGAGTCAATAATCTAGTTCACATCACTATGTTATTCACACCCAATGAGTTATGAGGTTTATCATGTTCTTCTTGTGAGAGAGGTTTTAGTCAACTAGTTTGAATCTTTAGGATCCGTGTGTGCTTTACAAATCTCTATGTCACACTGTATATGTTGCTACCACACTTTATTCCAAAGGACTGCTCCATTATACAAATCTGATCTTCTACTCAGAGTCATCCAGATTGGTGTCAAAGCTTGCATCGACGTAACCCTTTATGACGAACTCTTTTATCACCTCCGTAATCGAGAAACATTTCCTTAGTCCTCAAGTTACTAAGGATAATTTTGACCTCTGTCCAGTGATCCATTCCTAGATCACTCTTGTACCCCTTGACAGACTCATGGAAAGGCACACATCACGTGCGGTACACAAGATATCATACTATAGAGCCTACGGCTAAGGCATAGGGGACGAGCATCGTCCTTTCTCTTTCTTATGTCGTGGTTGATCTTTGAGTCTTACTCAAATTCACACCTTACAACACAATCAAGAACTCTTTCCTTGACCGATCTATTTTGAACTCCTAAAAAATATTGGCAAGGTATGTATTGTTGGGGAACGTCGCATGGGAAACAAAAAAATTCCTACGCACACGAAGACCTATCATGGTGATGATCATCTATGAGAGGGAGATCGGATCCACATACCCTTGTAGATCACTAAGAGGAAGCGTTAATAAACGCGGTTGATGTAGTGGTACGTCTTCATGATCCGTCCCACGATTCGTCCCACGAACCATCTCACGATCCGTCCCACGATCCATCCCGATCAAGTGCCGAATGGACGGCACCTCCGCGTTCCGCACACGTACAGCTCGATGACGATCTCCACCTTCTTGATGAAGCAAGAGGGGGAGGAGAGGTAGATGAGTTCTCTAGCACGGCGGCGTGGTGGTGATGGTGGTGGTGCTATTCCAGCAGGGCTTCGCCTAAGCACCGCTGAAACTAGAGGAGAAACAGATCTAGAAAGAGAGGGCAACACATGTTTGTTTTCTGTTGTATCAAAAACGCTCAAAACCCTTAGTATTTATAGGAGGAGAGGAGGGAGAGGGCTGCGCCCTAGGGCAGCCTTTTTTTCTCTCTTGCGCAAGGGAGAGAGGAGGAGTCCTACTCCAATCCTATTTGGAGTAGGATTCCTCCTTCTCACTTGGAAACTCTTTCCACCTTGTGTTTTTTCCTTCTCAAACCTTATGGGCCTTAGTGGGAACTTATTCCAGCCCACTAGAGGATGATTTATCTCTTCCCACACCCCATGTGGCCCCTTGGGGCGTGACACCCCTCCCGATGGTCCCCGGCACCCCTCCCGGCACTCCCAGGTACACTACCGATGAGCCCGAAACTTTTCCGGTGACCAAAACATGACTTCCGATATATCAATCTTTACCTACGGACCATTCCGGAGCTCCTCGTGATGTCTGGGATATCATCTAGGACTCCCAACAACCTTCGTTCACCAACACCTATAACTCAACTATACCGAAACGTCACCGAACCTTAAGTGTGTAGACCCTGCAGGTTCGAGAACTATGCAGACATGACCTGAGACACTCTCCGGTCAATAACCAATAGCGGGACCTAGATGTCCATATTGGCTCCCACATATTCTATGAAGATCTCTATCAGTTGAACCTCTATGTCAAGGATTTAGTTAATCTCGTATGTTGTTCCCTTTGTCCTTCCGTATGTTACTTGCCCAAGATTCGATCGTCGGTATCTCCATACCTAGTTCAATCTCGTTACAGGCAAGTCTCTTTACTCGTTTCATAAGACAAGATCCCGTAACTAACTCCTTAGTCACATTGCTCACAAGGCTTGTCGTGATGTTGTATTACTGAGTGGGTTCCGAGATACCTCTCCGTCACACGGAGTGACAAATCCGAGTCTTGATCCATGCCAACCCAACAGACACCTTTGGAGATACCTGTAGAGCACATTTATAGTCACCCAGTTACGTTGCGACGTTTGATAACCCACAAGGTATTCCTCCGATGTCCGGGAGTTGCATGATCTCATGGTCATAGAAACAGATACATTGACATGCAGAAAAATAATAGCAATGAACTGACACGATCATATGCTACCTTTATAGTTTGTGTCTTGTCCATCACATCATTCTCCTAGTGATGTGATCCCGTTATCAAGTGACAACACTTTCCTATGGCCAGGAAACGTTGACCATGTTCGATCAACAAGCTAGTCAACTAGAGGCTCACTAGGGACAGTGTGTTTTCTATGTATCCACACATGTATTTGAGTTTCCAATCAATACAATTCTAGCATCGATAATAAACGATTATCATGAACAAGGAGATAGAATAATAACCAATTTATTATTGCCTCTAGGGCATATTTCCAACATGTATTCATTGATAGTTTTATCTAGCAGTTTGATCTATCTCTATAGATCTTGATTTTCAATGTTCAAGTAGCTTTATCCAGGTTTTCCTTTGAAAAACTCCTTTCAAACAAACCTATATTCTTTACAGAAATCCTACATCATTTCCGATCATCGATACTCATCAGAAATTCTATAGTGCTCCCACTCACTTTCTTGGAAATACATTTTTCTCATAAACTTTGTATATAACCAAAAGCTTTGATCATCTCATTAAAGTGTATATTCCAACACCGAGATGCTTGCTTCAGTCCATAGAGTGATCGATGGAGCTTGCATACTTGTTAGCATCCTTAGGATCGACAAAACCTTCTAGTTGTATCACATAAAAACTTTCCTCAAGGAAACTGCCGAGGAAACAAGGTATTTACATCCATCTGCACGATTTCATAATCTAAAAAAATGCAACAAGTGCGAACATAATTCCAACACGCTTTTAGCATCTCTACGGGTGAGAAAGTCTCACCGTAGTCAACTCTTGAACTTGCTGGAAACCTCTTTGCGACAAGTTGAGCTTTCTAAATGGTGACATTTACCATCATTGTATGTCTTCCTTCTAAAAATTCATTTGTACTTAATAGCCTCACGACCATCAAGTAGTTCTTCCAAAGTCAACACTTTGTTTTCATATATGGATCCTATCTTGGATTTCATGGCCTCCAGCCATTTGTCGGAATCCAGGCCCACAATCGCTTCTCCACAGCTCGTAGGTTCATTATTGTCCAACAACATGACCTCCAATATAGGATTACCGTACCACTTTGGAGTAGTACATGCCCTTGTCTACCTACTAGCTTTAGTAGTAACTTGATCTGAAGCTTCTTGATCATTATCATTAGCTTCCACTTCAACTAGTGTAGGCGCCGCAGGAACATCTTCCTACGCCCTTCTACTCTGTGGTTGAAGTGACGGTTCAAAAACCTCATCAAGTTCCACCATCCTCCCACTCAATTCTTTCGACAAAAACTCTTTCTCGAGAAAGGGCCTGTTTTTCACAACAAATACTTGCTTTCGGATCTGAGATAGGAGGTATACCCAACTGTTTTGGGAATCCTATGAAATGCATTTATCCGCCTTGGGTTCGAGCTTATCAGGCTAAAGCCTTTTGACATAAGCATCGTTGCCCCAACCTTTAAGAAATGATACTTAGGTTTCCCTAAATTATAGTTCATACAGTGTCATCTCAATGGAATTAAATGGTGCCCTATATAAAGTGAATTTTGTTGTCTATAATGCATAACCCCCAAAACGATAGTGGTAATTTGATAAGAGACATCATATTACGTACCATATCCAATAGGGCACGGCTACGATGTTTGGACACACCATCGGTGTTCCAGGTGGCATGAGTTGTGAAACAATTTCCACATTGTCTTAAGTGTATACCAGACTTGCAACTCAGATTCATCTCCACGATCATATCATAGACATTTCATCCTCTTGTCACGATAATCTTCAACTTCACTCTGAAATTGCTTGAACTTTTCAACACTTAAGACTCGTAATTCATCAAGTAAATACACGTGTATCTACTCAAATCATCAGTGAAGTAAGAATCATAATGATATCCACTACATGCTTCAGCACCCATTGGACTGCATACATCAAAATGTATTATTTCCAATAAGTCACTTTCTCGTTCCATCTCAGTGGAAAACGAGGCCTTCAGTCATCTCGCTCATGTGGCATGGTTTGCATGTCTCAAGTGATTCGAAATCAAGTGAGTCCAAAAGATCGATCTGCATGGAATTTCTTCATGCATTTATACCAATAGGCATGGTTCGCATGTCTCAAACGATTCAAAATCGAGTGAGTCCAAAGATCCCTCAGCATGGAGCTTCTTCTTGCGTTTTATACCAATATGACTTCAGCGGCGGTGCCACAAGTAAGCAGTACTATCATTACTACTTTGTATCTTTTGGCATCAATATTATGAACATGTCTATCACTATGATCGAGATTCAGTAAACCATTCACATTAGGTGCATGACCATTGAAGGTATTATTCATATAAACGAAATAACCATTATTCTCTCACTTAAAATGAATAAGCGCATTGCAATAAACACGATCCAATCATGTTCATGCTCAACGCAAACACCAAACAACATTTTTTTACGTTCAACACTAATCCCAAAGGTAGAGGGAGCATGCGACGGTGATCACATCAACCTTGGAAGCACTTCTAACACACATCGTCACCTCGCCTTTAGCTAGTCTCTGTTTATTCCATAACTTTTACTTTGAGTTACCAACATTTAGCAACTGAACATGTATCTAATACCCAGGTGCTACTAGGAGCACTAGTAATATACACATCAATAACACGTATATCTAATATACTTCCGTTGACGTTGCCAGCCTACTTATCTACCAAGTATCCAGGGCAGTCCCGCCTCAGTGACCATTCCCCTCATCATAGAAGCACGTAGTCTCGGGTTTGGGTTTAACCTTGGGTTTCTTCATTGGAGTGACAACTGACTTATCATTCTTGAAGTCTCCATTCATTCCCTTTGCCCTTCTTGGAACTAGTGGTTTTTAGTAACCATCAACACTTGATGCTCCTTCTTCATTTCTACATTCGTGGTGTCAAACATCATGAATAGATCAAGGATCATCTTATCCATATCTGCTATGGTATAGTTCATCATGATGCTTGGTAGCTTGGTGGCAGTGACTTTGGAGAACTATGTCAATCACTATCTCATTTGGAAGATCAACTCCCACTTGATTCAAGTGATTGTAGCACCCAGACAATCTGAGCACATGCTCAATGATTGAGCTTTTCTCCTTTACTTTGCGGGAAAAGAATCTTGTCAGAGGTCTCATACCTCTCAACACGGGCACGAGCCCGAAATCCCAATTTCATCTCTTGGAACATCTAATATGTCCCATGATGTTCAAAACGTCTTGGGTGCCTCAATTCTAAACTGTAAAGCATGACGCACTAAACTATCACGTAGTCATCAAAAACGTGTATGTGAGATGTTCGCAACATCCACAAACGACGCTCGGGAGGTAGCACACCGAGCGGTGCATTAAGGAAATAAGCCCTTTGTGCAGAAATGAAGACAATCCTCAGTTTATGGACCTAGTCGGCATAATTTCTACTATCATCTTTCAACTTAGTTTTCTCTAGGAACATATCAAAATACAAGGGAGCTACAACACAAGCTAATCATCTACAACATAATTTGCAAAGACATTTTGACTATGTTCATGATAATGAGTTCAATTAATCATATTACTTAAGAACTCCCATTCAAATTGACATCCTTGTGGTCATTCAAATGGTACATGATCCAAATTCACCAACCATGTCCGATCATCACGTGAGATGAGGTGGCTTCCATAGTGAACATCTCCATGTTGATCATATCTACTATATGAGCCATGTTCGACCTTTCGGTCTCCTGTGTTCCGAGGCCATGTGTGTACATGCTAGGCTCGTCAAGTTTAACCGGAGTGTTCCGCGTGTGCAAAACTGTCTTGCACCCGTTGTATGTGAACGTAGAGTCTATCACACCCGATCATCACGCGGTGTCTCGAAACGACCAATTGTCGCAACGGTGCACACTCGGGGAGAACACAATTTTATCTTGAAATTTTAGTAAGGGATCACCTTATAATGCTACCGTCGTCCTAAGAAAAACAAGGTGCATAAAAAGGATTAACATCACATGCAAATCATAAGTGACATGATATGGCCATGAACTTGTGCTTTTTGATCTCCATCTTCAAAGCACCGGCATGATCTCCACCGTCACCAGCACAACACCATGATCTCCATCACTGTGTTGCAATCAAGGTTATCGCGCCAACCATGCTTGTACTACTATTGCTACCATTTAGCAATAAAGTAAAGCATTACATAGCGCTTAATGATTGACACACATGTCATACAATAATTGAAGACAACCATATGGCTCCTGCCGGTTGCCGTAGCATCGACATGCAAGTCGATATTAACTATTAGAACATGATCATCTCATACATCAAATATATATCATCATGTCTTTGCCCATATCATATCACAACATACCCTGCAAAAACAAGTTAGCGTCCTCTAATTTGTTGTTGCATGTTTTACGTGGTTGCTATGGGTATCTAGCAAGAATGTTTCTTACCTACGCAAAACCACATTGGTGATACGCAAGTTGCTATTTAACCTTTGACAAGGACTGCCTCTGTCGAATCCGATTCAACTAAAGTGGGAGAGACACAGACCCGCGATCCATCTTTATGCAACAAGTTGCATGTCAGTCGATGGAACCGATCTCTCGTACGTGGACGAGTAAAGTTGGTCCGGGCCGCTTCATCCCACAATACCGTTGAACGAAGAAAATGCTAAGGAGGGAAGCAATCTGAATATGAACACCCACAAACTCCTTTGTGTTCTACTCGTGATGTCATCTACGCATAGAGCTAGCTCATGATTCCACTATTGGGGAACATCGCATGTGAAACAAAAAAATGCCTACGCTCACCAAGATCAATCTATGGAGACTAACATCTACGAGAGGGGGAGTGCATCTACATACCAATGTAGATCGCTAAGCAGAAGTGTATATAATGCCATTGATGTAGTCGAATGTCTTCGCGATCCAATCACGATCCATCCCGTGATCTCATCATGATCCGTTTCGCGATCCCATCACGATCCATCCCGATCTAGTGTCGAACGGACGGCACCTCTGCGTTCAGCACACGTACATCTCGATGATGATCTCCACCTCCTTGATCCAGAAAGCGAATGGTGGAGAGGTATATGAGTTCTTGGTCAGCACGACATCTGGCGGTGGTGGTGGCGGAGCTGTTGTGGCAGGGCTGCACGAAGCAATACCGAAACCGATCCAGAGGAAGAACTGATCTTTGGGAGAGACATGGCTGCACCATGGCATAGGTTTATTGCAGCCCTCTCTCCCCATACATTATATGGGGGGAGGGAGAGGAGGCTGCGCCCTAGGGTTCCCCTCTAGGAGGGGCGGTGGCCAAGAGAGGGAGGGGCGGTTTCCCTAGGGGTGGCTTGCCACCCAAGTTAGGGTGGTGCCCTCTCTAGGGTTGGCCCTCCACCAACCCAACCGCATGGGCCCTACGTGGGGAGGTGTTCCCATCCCACCCGGGGCTGGTGTGCATCCCTCATAGCCCATGTAGCCCCTCCGATGCTTCCAGACCCTTCCGGTCGACCCTAGGAACCCTTCCACCACCCCCAATACGCTACCGGTGACGCCCAAACTTTTTTCGGTGACCAACACGGAACTTCCCATATATCAATATTTACCTCCGGACCATTCCGAAGCTCCTCGTGACATCCAGGATCTCATCCGGGACTCCGAACAAGCTTCGGTCACCAAAATACATGACTCAACTATACTGAAACGTCACAGAACCTTAAGTTTGCAGACCCTGGGGGTTTGAGAACTATGTAGACATGACCTAAGACACTCTCCGGTTAATAACCAATAGCGGGACCTGGATGCCCATATTCGCTCCTACATATTCTATGAAGATCTTTATCGGTCGAACCACGATGTCAAGGTTTCAATCAATCATTTATAATGTTCCCTTTGTCCATCGATATGTTACTTGTCCGAGATTCGATCGTCGATATCTCCATACCTAGTTCAATCTCATTATCGGCAAGTCTCTTTACATGTTCCGTAATACAAGATCTCGTGACTAAATCCTTAGTAACATTGCTTGCAAGCTCATTGTGATGTTGTATTACCAAGTGGGCCCAGAGAAACCTCTCCATCGTGTGGAGTGACAAATTCCATTCTCGATTCACGCCAACCCAACAGACACGTTCGTAGATACCTATAGAGCACCTTTATAGTCACCCATTTACGTTGTGATGTTTGATACACACAAGGCATTCCTCCGGCGTCCGGGAGTTTCATGATCTCATGGTCTTAGAAACAGATACTTGACATGCAAAAAATAGTAGCAATAAACTGACATGATCAGATGCTATGTTCATAGTTTGGGTCTTGTCCATCACATCATTCTCCTAATGATGTGATCCCGTTATCAAATGACAACTCATGTCTATGGTCAGTAAACCTTGACCATTTTTTATCAACGACCTAGTCCTTAGATGCTCACTAGGGACATTGTGTTGTCTATGTATCCACACATGTATTTGAGTTTCCGATCAATACATTTATAGCATGGATAATAAACAATTATCATGAACAAGGAAATATAATAATAACTAATTTATTATTGCGTCTAGGGCATATTTCCAATAGTCATGCCCGATCATGAGTGAATATAAAATCGAAAACGTACATAGCTGTTCCAGCGGAAATACTTGTTTAATTCTACCACTTGTACTAGGAGTAGCCTTTTTAGTGCCGGCTCAACGTAAAGTAATGTTTTTTGTGCAACGTCGAAAGGGTCCCTATGAAGTGGGATCGTTCGAATTCTTACAACCTCTAGCAGAAGGTTTGAAATTGATTCTAAAAGAACCTATTTCACCAAGTAGTGCTAATTTCTCCCTTTTTAGAATGGCTCGAGTGGCTACATTTATGTTAAGTCTGGTCGCTTGGGCCGTTGTACCTTTTGATTATGGTATGGTATTGTCAGATCCGAACATAGGGCTATTTTATTTGTTTGCCATATCTTCTCTAGGTGTTTATGGAATAATTATATTAGGTTGGTCTAGTAAGACGGGGGCGGCCGTTTGGTCGCCTATGATATACGGACCAATTGGTCAAAAATGGGTTTGTGCCGCAGGTGTTGAACGATCTACTCTACATGTGTGTGGGCTTAGAGGGCTAGGGCTCATAAAGCCTTTGTTTCATTCATCAAGGGGTCAGTTACTTCTCCTGGACGGGATCGAGAAGTGGAAGTCATAAAAAGAGATGTTTCTCTTCGCACCTCATACCAAGAGGACACGTAGCTTGTCAAGCTGGTCTCACTATTGGAAATTCTAGCTTTCTTTTTTTACCAGCTCTTCTTCTTTGTCAATGCTACTGAGGACCTGATGGTTTTATTACTTGATGGACGAAAGAACATGAGAAAATGTTCTAAAATAAAAGGCTAGAAAGTCTACTACAGTACAGTCAAAGTCAGCAACCGAGTTTGCCTAGCCTCACCTACTCATTTTCGTAGGCGATCGAGTTAACAAAGATGCATAGGGATAAGAGAGTGTCGGTGCGTACGTAGCCTTCTTTCTACTACGCTACACAAAGTCACTTAGCTCGACGTTAATTAAGAGAGTAAAGTAGCAATACCCTACATAGAAGAACCACAGTTCGCTTACAAAGCTATAACGTTTACTCCCTCGGGCTAAGCTGCTTCGCACCACTAATAGTTAATTAAGATTACATTTCAAAGGCGCTACTTTGTTTCGCAAGCCTTTGTCATTGTCAGTCAACTAAGGTTGGCCCTCGGCCCCTTGCGAATCCATAAATCACAGAGCATGCCGCAAAAAAAGGATGGTCCCCTTTGCATTTCATTCTTTTCTGAATGCAAAGAATTAAAGTACCTGACCCCTATCATGGTGAACCTCTCCTTGTGATCCGGATGAGGTAGATGCCTCCCATCTAGTGGGCGGATCGAATTGAAGTTTCCTTAGGTAGCCTACAAAGGTACGCTCACTTGTTGTCTTGTTCTCTATCACGGACTGGGATCGCTTTCCAGCTAGGCCCTCTAGAAAAAAGTTGGAGCAACAATGTATGAGAACATATTACGCATCTTCGGGGACAAGGGGCAGAACATCCTCTTGGTCTACTTACTGCACCCCAGGACGGGCGTCATCGTCTAGGTGTGACTTCTTGTTTTGATCTCCCCTACGCCTAGGACGTTGTTTAGGACAAGAGCCATAGTTAGTTGCTCTTTCCATTTGGTTCTTATTTCTCGTTGTTGATACCGGCAAGACCCAGCCAGATGATGATGTCTGCCGGTTGGTAGTGATAGGACTCTTAGTACCCGCAACAAAGGGTGCTAGTGAAAAAAAACTATCCTTTGATTTAGTTTCTTGCTCTCCCTTAGCAACGGGAATGGAGTCTATCTATATGCCTAGCTTTGGTAGATTTCCCCCAACGCAATTCGAAAACATAAATTCCACGAATCCCTGAGGTGGATAAGTCCGATGAATCAGCAGCAGTGCGGAATTGAGTTTCTGGTCCAGTGGATCTGATCTATAGTTAGGGGGCAAAACATACCAAAAGGTTCGAAGAAGGAAGGCGTGGTAAATAACCAACCCACCCATAGCCGGTCTAATTGCTGAGAGAGAAAAGTGCTTTTCGTTACCTAAGAGTCCTCGAGTACACTGAGATATTGCAGATCCTTTGAGAGATCAGGATTTTAAATACATAATTTAGAATCAATCCATGTTAGGTTAACATCAAGACACAACATCTCAGTTGGCCTTTTCAAGGAAGTGAAAAATGCATTCCTAGGTTGAGGTTACCATAGGATTTCCCTCAGTCAAGCCTCCGATTCCAAGGAGTTGATTCAGCTAGTTCCCCACACTACCCCACGGGAAGTCTAATCAGATCAACTGGTTGTTCTGTAATGAGTAGTCGAATACACATTGAGGGGGCCTTGCCTCCTCCTTCCCGCCCACACCTTCATTCTTTTCCTCCTCTGATATTAGAAAGCGTACTAAACTTCACTCCAATGTTTCTCCATTAGCAACAAGAGGAGATCTATCTAGCGTCCCTTGATGAGTAAGCATAGCTATACCGCTTAGATTCCAAAGCAGCAAGCTCGCTTCTAATGCATTATTGCTTGGAGCCTTCTTGCTTAGTAAGCCGCCTTCTTACTATGTTTGGTATTCGCTCGTGGGTTCGTTTCCAGGTTCTTTCATTCTTGGTTGGCTCTCTATTGTTATTTGTAGATCGTGCATCCTACGCATTGACCCGACAACGAGACATGCCCTGGTTGTAAAGTGAAGCAAGTTGTCCTTCCTTTCATTCGTTGCTTTGTCTTAGGTTTGTTTTTAAACTCGACCTTCTATCGGGACTGTGGTGACAAACCTTATTCTCCTCGGTCAAGTGGTTGACCCATCTGTCCAATAAGTTTACTAAGTGAATGGGAATCCTATAGTTTGACCACCCTGGGAAGAGTAGTTAGAGGCAATTCGCTACTATAGAGCTGTTTATATCGGGTTCCTTTCCTAAATAATTGGAAAAGAGAAACATGCGATTTCGACTCTCGTTCTATCCATGTTCAGCAATCCCTTTCCATCTTGGTACCATTGATGGCAGTACCGCTCAACTACAAGATGCTTGAAAGTCGATGTATCAATAATGTTCCCAAGAGTAGCATCGAGCCTCGAAACGGCAAGCCATGCTTCAAGCTAAGTCAGTATGGATCTAATTAACTGCTAAACTGAAGGAACAATCTCTATCAAAGATTCTCCTTCTGAAGCACGTACCTAGCTCTCGAAGGATGGACACGATCATACCTATTTGAATTGAAGAACATTCTATAACACTTGTTTTTGAGTGGGGAAGGAAAATAAGCACACATGAGAACAACCATCTAACTGTGTCGGGACCCCAATCCTAAGCCATAGGAATCTAGCCTGTAACACATCGCATCCCTTTGCGGTCTCAAGCACGGTTAACCCCACGGCTTCCACCTTACCTTAGCCGGGACCGTTTGCTCCTTTTGACTCACGTATGCACTTGTATCACTAGCATTCCAAGGTCAAAGAACCCGGGTCGACATAACTAGTCATAAACTCAAGTGGCTCAACTGCACAGAGACAGGCATAAATAACCCAGCAAAGTAGGTGTCGTTCATCAGGGAGTGTAGACGAGTCATAGCAAGCTACAAGGACTCCATTACACCACGTGACATTTCCCCATAGGGACAAACACAACAACTAAGAAGGATACATGCCGGTCAATCAATGTGTCCGGAGCAGTAGTGAACTACCAAGGCTCGTTGGAAGCACAAAGGGCCATTTCTCTGTATAGAGAGCTACTAAGGGCATACAACTAGGTGTCAAATCCCATACATATCACAGTGCATCACACGTACGTATGACATACTCGATATGCATAGATACAACAATGGCATCACAACATGACCATACAACATCACAACATTTATTTAGAAGACTCAGAAGAGTCTTGCATAATAAGTTCATACAGGTAGGGGTCACATGACCCGACACTCAAGTCATACAAGCAGAGTCATACAAACCAAGCGGAAGCATTAAAGTTGTCTGAATACAGACAGTTGAAAGGAAAAGGCATAAAGCCTGAATATCTACAGATCCCTTCTGAAAGGGGCCAGGTCGTAGCTGGGACATCAGCTACTCGTCATCATCGAGGTCTAGATAGAACGCACATGTTGGCTCGTGGGTATCTTCTGCAACAGTTATTAATCAAACATGAGTACAAAGGTACTCAGCAAGACTTTAGAATACACCTATCTACTCATGCACATGTATCAATAAAGGGGGTTGTAGGGTTTCATGCAGCAAGCCAGCTTTGACTCTTGGCTAGACTAACTACAATTTTAAATAGTTTTAAACAACTTTGATAAGTGATACGTCTCCGTCGTATCTACTTTTCCGAACTCTTTTTCCCTTGTTTTGGACTCTAATTTGCATGATATGAATGGAACTAACCCGGACTAACGCTGTTTTCAGCGGAATTGCCATGGTGTTGTTTTGTGCAGAAATAAAAGTTCTCGGAATGTCCTGAAAATTTACGGAGATTTTTTCTGGAATAAAAGAAAAATACCTGCGCAAAGATCCACCGGAGGGGGCGTGCCAGTGGGCCACAAGCCCACAGGCCGCGGCCACCCCCCTAGGTCGCGCCCTGTAGGCTTGTGGGGCCCACGTGGCACAACCGCCCCCAAACTCAGCTCTATATTTTCCGTCTCGCCCGGAAAAAATCAGAGAGAAGGTTTCATCGCGTTTTGTGATACGGAGGTGCCGCCACCTCCTGTTCTTCATCTGGAGGGCAGATCTGGAGTCCGTTTCGGGCTCCGGAGAGGGGAAATCGTCGTCATCGTCCTCGTCAACCTTTCTCCATCGACAATTCCATGATGCTCTTCATTGTTCATGAGTAATCTCATCGTAGGCTTGCTGGACGGTGATGATTTGGATGAGATCTATCATGTAATCGAGTTAGTTCTTGACAGGGATTGATCCCTAGTATCCACTATGTTCTAGATTGATGTTGCTACTACTTGGCTATGCTTAATGCTTGTCACTAGGGCCTGAGTGCCATGATTTCAGATCTGAACCTATTATGTTGTCGCCAATATAAGTGTGTTTTAGATCCTATCTTGCAAGTTGTAGTAACCTACTATGTGTTATGACCTGGCAACCCCGGAGTGACAATAGCCGGAACCACTCCCGGAGATGACCATAGTATGAGGAGTTCATCTATTCTCCGCGTGTTAATGCGTTGGTCCAGTTCCTTATTAAAAGGAGAACTTAATATCCCGTAGTTTCCATTAGGACCCCGCTGCCACGGGAGGGATGGACAATAGATGTCATGCAAGTTCTTTTCCCTAAGCACGTATGACTACATACGGAATACATGCCTACATTAGATTGACGAACGGGAGCTAGTTACTTATCTCTCCGTGTTATAGCTGTTACATGATGAATCACATCCGTCATACTCATCCATCACCGATCCACTACCTACGAGTCTTTTACTACTGGTCCTCGCTACGTTACTTTGTCTAGGCTTGTCCCTTGCTACAAAAGTGATTGGGCCACTTTGCTGCTACTGTTGCTACTGCTGTCACTTTGCTGCTGCTGCTACTGTTGTTCCTTGGTGCTCCGCTGCTACTTGTTGCAAGACTTTTCTGGAACCGTAGCCGGGGAAGCATTCTTCTCAAGAATAATCCCCTGTCAACGTGCTTTTTACTGGCGCCACTGATACAACAGTTAGGAATAGTCTGCCTTGTCAACAGATTGTTTCTGGCACCATTGCTATCATACTACTTTGCTACTGATACTTTGCTTGCAGACACTAATCTTTCAGGCGTGGTTAAATCATACACATTCAGCTGCTAATACTTGAGAATATTCTTTCACTTCCCGTCGTGCGAACCAACAAATTTGGGTTGAATACTCTACCTTCGAAAACTGCTACGATCCCATACGCTTGTGGGACATCAAGGCTTTTTCTGGCGCCGTTACCGGGGAGGCACAGCTATATTCTCTGAGTCACTTGGGATTGACGTCTGCTGATCACTATGAGGAATCCGAAAGATCCAAGAACTAAAATATTGACTTCCACTACGAGGAGAGGTAAGGAATTGCCATCTAGCTCTGCACTTGATTCACCTTCAGTTTGAGTAAGTTTGCGACTTCGCCTCCTGCTAGAAATCTTGATATGTCGCCTATGCTTGATGATGCTACTTCTGTTGCCCATGATGCTTATGATGCTATGCTTGATACTACGCATGATGATGCTATGCTTGATAATATGCCTGATGATGCTATGTCTGATACTTCTTTGCCACTAGGTGCATTCCTTGATGCACAAATTGCTAGAGTTGCTGCTAGATGTGATGATACTTCTAAAACTGCTGATACTATTGAAGTAGAACCCGCTACTATGCCTGAATTGCCTGCTAGGCCTGATACGCGCTATGTTATGGAGGGAGAGATAGCTGAGGACTTTCTTGCATGTAAGGATAGCTATGATGTTGAGAAACTTCTGCGCAAGTGGAAAGAAAAATCTCTGAACGCTAGGATGAAATACGACCCAAAGTTTGCTACTTCGCCTATCTTTGTGACCAATAAGGATTATGAATTCTCTGTCGACCCTGAGTTAATCACTCTGGTCGAATCTGGTCTTTTTCACGGTTATGAGTCTGAAACGGTTGTAGCCCATCTTACCAAACTGCACAATATAGCCACCCTATTCACTAGTGAGGAAAAGATCCGCCACTACTATATGCTCAAGCTGTTTCCTTTCTCGCTAAAGGATGATGCTAAGACCTGGTCTACTACTTCTCTGAAAAATATTTCCCTAACCATAAGAAGCAAGCTGCCTTGTAGGAAATATACAACTTTGCTCAAGCTGAAGAAGAGAGTCTCCCACAAGATTGGGGGAGGCTTATCCAGCTACTGAATGCTTTCCTTGATCACCCTCTTGAGAAGAACGAAATACTTGATATCTTCTATAATGGACTTACCGATGCTTCGAAAGACCACCTAGATAGTTGTGCCGGTAGTGTTTTTAGGGAACGAACCATAGAAAAAGCTGAGATTCTGCTGAATAACATCTTGTGCAATGAGAATGCTTGGACTATTCCCGAACCACCTCCTAAGCCAACTCTGAGGAAAAAAGGTATTCTATTCCTCAGTCCTGAAGATATGCAAGAAGCCAAGAAATCTATGCGAGAGAAAGGCATTAAATATGAAGATGCCAATAATCTACCACCTATCGAAGAGAACCATGGTCTCGATAACCCGATACAGGTAGTAGAAGTAAATTCTCTGCGTAGGTTTGATGAGAGTGATATTCCTTTTGATAAACCTGCTAGCTTATGCATGGATGAATTTGATAACTTCATTGTCAAACAACAAAGTTTCAATGATTATGTTAGCAGACAATTGGAAAAGAATGCTCGTATGCTTAGTCATTTAAGTGCTTGTGTGGACAGAAACGTCAATGATCTTAAGCTTATGAGTAAACATGCCTCCATGGTTACTACTCAGGTAGAACAAGTACATAAAGCTCAGAATGACTTGCTTAACGAGTTGAATGACAATTCTGTCAAAGTCGTTACTAGAGGCGGTAGAATGACCCAGGAACCTCTGTATCCTGAGGGTCATCCGAAGACAATTCAAGAAGATTCTCAAGGAGTTAGCACTGATGCACCTAGTCATCCTAGGAAGAAGAAGAAAGATGATAGGAACCTGCACGCTAGCAACCCTGTTGCTGCTACCCCTGAGAGTCCAAACGATGCCTCTATCTCTGATGCTGAAACACAATCTGGTGACGAACATGAGCCTAATGATAATATCAATAGTGATGTTCATGAAGATGCTCAACCTAGCAATGAAAAGGATGTGGAGATTGAACCTAGTGTTGATCTTGATAACCCACAGCCTAGAATGACTTCACTCCTAGGAAGCATGGTAAAGAAAGGGAACCATGGGTTCAGAAATCTATGCCCTTTCCTCCCAAACCATCCAAGAAAAAGGATGATGAGGATTTTGAGCGCTTCGTTGAGATGATCAGACTTGTCTTTCTGCAGATGCGTTTGACAGATGTGCTCAAAATGTCTCTGTATGCTAAGTACATGAAAGATATTGTGACTAATAAGAGGAGGATACGTGAGGTTGAGATTTCCACCATGCTTGCTAACTATGCCTTCAAGGGTGGAACTCCGAAGAAACTAGGTCATCCCCGTGTACCCACTATACCTTGCTCCATTAAAGGCAACTCTGTTAGAACTACGCTATGCGATCTTGGAGCCGGTGTTAGTGTTATGCCTCTCTCTCTTTATTGTAGACTTGAACTGGATAAGTTGACACCCACTAAAATCTCTCTGCAAATTGCCGACAAATCAACTGCTTTCCCTATCGTCATTTGCGAGGATGTGCCTGTTGTGGTTGCTAACACCACTATCTTAACAGACTTTATTATCTTGGATATTCCCGAGGACGATGCCATGGCTGTCATCCTCAGAAGACCCTTTTTAAACACTGCAGGGGCTGTTATATATTGCAACAAAGGCAATGTCACTTTCCATGTCAATGGTAATGAGCATACGGTGCACTTTTCGAAGAAACAATATCGAGTACATTACATCAATGCTATCGAAAAGACTTCATCGATTCTTATTGGGAGCTTTGAATGCCCTATTCCTCGCATCAAGATGAAGTATGATTTGCCTGTTGGGGAGATACACATCCCCATTGAGGTGACCTAGTGACTATTCGAAAATTCTCCGTTCTCTTTTGCGATTTGAGAAAGTTTTGGCGAGCGGATTTGATCAACCCCCTTGACGGATTTCTTTCGATGACCATGAGATGGATGAATCGAGGAGTCACAAACCTCTGTTCCAAGCTTTCACCTTCGGTTCCTTAGAAGAAAATTGATAGGTTTAGTTTAGTTTTCTCTGTTTTCTGTTTTAGCGTCCGGTGGAAAAGTACCCCGAAAATAAAAGTTCTCCGAACGTCCTGAAAATCAAGTATGATTTTTTCTGGAATTTTTGAAAAATACTGGGACAAAGAGTGTGTGTGGGGGGCACACCAGTGGGCTACAAGCCCTAGGGGCGCGGGCACCCCCCTCGCCACGCCACCCAGCCTTGTGGGGCCCACAGGTACCCCCTCGACTCATTCTTGCTCTCATCCGCTTCTCCTACCTCCAGAAAAAATCGTTTCATACCTCAAACCCGTGTTTTTGCTCCTCTTGCAGGGATTTTCGATCTCTTTGCTCAAATCACTATTCTATGAACTGTTTTGGGGAAATTACTCCTTGGTAAGTGACTCCTCCATTGGTCCAATTAGTTTTTGCTCTAGTGCCCTATACTCCGCGTATTTTTGCTGCCTTGGTGACCATGTTCTTGAGCTTTGCATGCTGATTCTAGCTGGTCCCAAGTAGTTTTGATGCGTAATATGGCCTCTACGCACTTGTTGGAGTAGTTGCTACAAGTTTAGTTGAGCCTTATTCACTTTTCCTTAGAATCACTAAAAATTTCAGAAATTTTCAGAAATAGAAAAGGGAAAGATGAGGAGGTTCTTTAGAGGCTCTTCAAGCCGTGACCCCAAGGATGATGGGAGTGAGAAGAAGCCCAAGTATCCGGTCCCTCGAGTCGCAGAAGTTTGAGCGTGCGAATGGCCAAGCGACGTGTTCTTACACACCGCTGGAATTTATGAGGACTTTTATAACTTGGTGGATAACGCGGGCCTTACCGCCTTCGTTGAAGATAAGTGTCCGCAATACCTCCTCCTCATTAATATCTTCGTACAAAGCCTTAACTTCTATCCGAGGAAGAATCCTCCTATGGTTGAGTTTAAACTTTATGATATCCCCCAGCGCATGTCACTCCAGGACTTTTGCAATGTCTGCAAATTACCTTACGTTGGGGATATTCATGAACCTCGTCAACGGGACTTGAAGCTTCCATTGGTACTATTGTTGTAAGAGAGGAGAGAGGAGTGTCTTGCGCTAGAGCTGCTAGCATTCATTTTCCCGAGCTTCGGTACTTCTCACTATTTGTGGGAAAATGTTTGATTGGTCGTGGGAAAGATGGGTCACTTAGTTCACCAGATCTTGCGGTCTTGCGTGAAGCCCTTTATAACGATAAAACTTATAGCTTGGGCGCTATAGTAGCTCAACAGTTGAAACTTAACCGTTCTGAAGGTGTTGTCTATGGAGGTATCTATGCTACTCGTCTTGCCAGACACTTTGAGATACCCATTAGACTGGAGGAGGAAGAAGAGATTCTTCTTCCCAAGAGATATCTAGATTACGATAGCATGGTTCGCCATGACTTTCTTGATAGACATATAAGTAGAAGGATGATTTATAACCTGGTATTTAGTCAGGGTACTCGTGAGACTATTACTTTGCCTGCTCCTTCTTTGTTCAATCATCATGCAGGCAGGTACATTATTATGCCCTCGGACATCTACGCATATTGGGGCTTGGCCCAACCACAGGTGCCCGTGCCCGAGCCGCCAGTCGAGTACCAGACGTCAGTTTATCAGTGGGAGCCAGAGGAGCTCACACAGTAGTGGCATCCTCAGTCCACTCCAGAGTACCTCGAAGCTGGTTATTTCCCTCCTTGGGAATAGACCAACTTAGGCCAAAAGCCTAAGCTTGGGGGAGTACGTGGTCTCACCGACTTTACATTCTTGCTTATGCTTTCACTTTGTTAGCCGGTGTTCACACTTTGCCACTGTATCATCCATGCTAGTTTATTTTCTTTTTCTCGTTTTCTTTTCGTGTGTCTGTCTAGTTTGAGAAAACCCAAAAATATTTTATTTTTCTTCTTTTGCTTGTTGGGAGCTTTCCCATGTAGATAGTTTTCTTTTTCTTTGGGTCAAGGTAGAAGATATTGATTACAATGTTTAGTGGCTCTTGCATGCATACCTGTTTAGCTTTCGAAGAGCCATATTACTTTGTCTTCTCCTTTGTGTTTGCCTGCAGATTCCAGCTTTACTCCAATGCATGAGCACACTTATTATTGTTCACATCGTTCGTTCGTGCAAGTGAAAGGCAATAATGACGATATATGACGAAGTGACTGAGCCTGGAAAAGCTGGTATGAACTCGATCTATTTTGTTTTTGTAAATATGGCTAGCTCATCATGCCTGATTCAGCTTTGTTGTGATAGAAACATGTTTGCAATGACAACTTAGAGATCATAGTTGCTTATGCCATGCTTACTTAGCTAGGAGCTTATAATGGTTTGTCTTGGTTGCCCACATGAATGTTGAGATGACTATGATGTAGTATGATAGGATGGTATCCTCCTTTGAATGTTTCAAGTGGCTTGACTTGGCGCATGTTTACGCATGTAGTTGAAACAAAATCAACATAGCCTCTATGATGTTCATGTTCATGGTGATTTATGTCCTACTCATGCTTGCACTCAATGTTAGTTAATCTCAATGCATTTTGATGACTGTTGTCGCTCTCTAGTTTGTCAGTCTTTTGCTAGCCATCACTTGTACTAAGTGGGATACTGCTTGTGCATCCACTCCCATAAACCCAAAGTTGTGCCATATGAGTCCACCATACCTACCTATGTGCGGTATCTACCTGCCGTTCCAAGTAAATTTGCATGTGCCACTCTCTAAATCTTCAAGAAATAATCTGTTCTGCATGCCCGAACCTCTCATGTGGTGACAGGGGGCTATTGGTATCTTCCATGCTAGGCGTGTTATCCTCGATATGTGTTTATTCACTATCATTCACGAGAAAGGGGCCAGTAATTGGAATTCCCAGTTCCACGCTCAAATCGAAAAGATAATTGCAAACAAAACTCCCCCAGGATTGATGTTGGTATGGACAGTACCCGAGGATTCGGCTAGCCGTGGAGTGTGATTGATTGGTGGTGGGGGAGTCAAAACTTTACTTTTCTGTTTGGGAACCTCCTATAGCATTGTAGCATGGAAGATGCTGAGAACTCTTAGTCATTGTGTTGATAATGAAAGCATGCCACCCAAAATTATTATCTCTGTTTTCAAAGCTTGAGCTCTGGCACCTCCGCAAATCAATGCTTCCCTTTGCGAAGGGCTTGTCAATATATTTTCCTATTGAGTCATCCTCCTCTTACAAAAGCACCAATTAGAGAGCACCTCTAGCATTTTTATGCTTTGCTTTTAACTGTGTTGAGTATGACTATGACTTGATCTTCCTTGCCATGAATTACAATGTTTAGTCAGCCCTTGGTCTCTGAAGGTGCTCTGCATTTATGTTTTGCGGTCTCAGAAAGAGCTAGCGGGATACCATCTATTCATACTGCTTCATGTTGTTTTGATTGAAGTGTTGACATTTGAGGCTTATTATTATTTGCTCGCTAGCGGATTATGCCATTGATATGAGTCTACCGTGAGACCTAGATGTCATTTGCTTATGTGGTTTGCTTGTGATCTTCCTGAAACTGTGGATATGAGTTAGACATAGTTGCAACAACAAGATCAAACAGAGTTCGTCAAAGTTTTCCTTTTGTCTCTTTCAGTTCGTCAACTGAATTGCTTGAGGACAAGCAAGGCTTTAAACTTGGGGGAGTTGATATGTCTCCATCATATCTACTTTTCCGAACTCTTTTGCCCTTGTGTTGGACTCTAATTTGCATGATTTGAATGGAACTAACCCGGACTGACGTTGTTTTCAGCAGAATTGCCATGGTATTGTTTTTGTGCAGAAATAAAAGTTCTTTGAATGTCCTGAAAATTTACGGAGATTTTTCTGGAATAAAACAAAAATACCTGTGCAAAGATCCACCAAAGGGGGCGTGCCAGTGGGCCACAAGCCCACAGGCCGCGGCCACCCCCCCTAGGCCGCGCTGTGCAGGCTTGTGGGGCCCACGTGGCACCACCGCCCCCAAACTCAGCTCTATATCTTCTGTCTCGCCCAGAAAAATTAGAGAGAAGGTTACATCGCATCTAGCGATACGGAGCCGCCGCCACCTCCTGTTCTTCATCTGGAGGGCAGATGTGGAGTCCGTTTCGGGCTCCGGAGAGGGGAAATCGTCGCCATCGTCATCATCAACCTTTCTCCATCGACAATTCCATGATGCTCTTCATAGTTCGTGAGTAATATCATCGTAGGCTTGCTGGAAGGTGATGAGTTGGATGAGATCTATCATGTAATCGAGTTAGTTCTTGACGGGGACTGATCCCTAATATCCACTATGTTCTAGATTGATGTTGCTACTACTTGGCTATGCTTAATGCTTGTCACTAGGGCCCGAGTGCCATGATTTCAGATCTGAACCTATTATGTTGTCACCAATATATGTGTGTTTTAGATCCTATCTTGCAAGTTGTAGTCACCTACTATGTGTTATGACCTGGCAACCCCGTAGTGACAATAGCCGGAACCACTCCCGGAGATGACCATAGTATGAGGAGTTCATGTATTCACCGCGTGTTAATGCGTTGGGCCGGTTCTTTATTAAAAGGAGAACCTTAATATCTCGTAGTTTCCATTAGAATCCCGCTTCCACGGGAGGGATGGACAATAGATGTCATGCAAGTTCTTTTGCCTAAGCACATATGACTACATACAGAATACATGCCTACATTAGATTGACGAACGGGAGCTAGTTACTTATCTCTCCGTGTTATAGTGTTACATGATGAATCACATCCGTCATACTCATCCATCACCTATCCACTGCCTACTAGTATTTTACTACTGGTCCTCGCTACGTTACTTTGTTTAGGCTAGTCCCTTGCTACAAAAGGGGGCCACTTTGCTGCTATTGTTGCTACTGATGTCACTTTGCTGCTGCTGCTACTGTTGTTCCTTGCCGCTCCGCTGCTACTTGTTGCAAGACTTTTCTGGAGCCGTAGCCGGGGAAGCATTCTCCTCAAGAATAATCCCCCGTCAACGTGCTTTTTACTGGCGCCACTGATACAACAGTTAGGAATAGTCTGCCTTGTCAATAGATCGTTTCTAGCACCGTTGCTATCATACTACTTTGCTACTGATACTTTGCTTGCATACACTAATCTTTCAGGTGTGGTTGAATCTGACACATTGAGCTGCTAATACTTGATAATATTCTTTCGCTTCCCGTCGTGCGAACCAACAAATTTGGGTTGAATACTCTACCCTCAAAAACAGCTGCGATCCCATACGCTTGTGGGACATCAATAAGTCATACAGGAGTCCACTACCACCACAACAATACACTATCATGGATTCCTTTCCATCTCCCTACGGAAATGCCATACATGATACTCACACTTATCTTGGTACTTTTATGAGTAGCCATTAAAGTTATCTACGAACAACATATGTCTCCATGTAGTCCATATCCGCGGACGCGGCTATTCGAATAGATCATAACCCTGCAGGGGTATACTTCTTCACACACACTCTCGCCACTTGTCGCCATGTGCACGTCATGCACCTCGGCAACCTTCAAGCAGAAGCCCAGCGAGGGAGTCGGCCACGATAGTTAACCACGCTAATACCTAGTCCAGGTTTATCGCCTATTTGAGAGTGAACCCGCACGGAAGTCTGGCCGAGGTTTCCGCCACGGCCCCAAACGATGTGCGCAGGGTTCCCAAGCCCACCATCCGGGTGCCACTTGGTACACCGTGCCACTGCCTACCGCATCATAGCCCACCTCTAAGGTCAGCACTATGCACGGCCTCCAGCATGAGTATAAACACCAGAAACTACTTGCAACTCCTAGACCGCGTACTAGGCGATTAATAAGTCGAGCGCGGTCATATTTCAGGGCTCAACATGTGGTAATAACTAGTCTTGGAATACATACACGGAACTCAGTTCCTAAGGACGGTTCCGATGAAACAACCCACCATGTTATCCTACATAAGCTTTCGTCGATACCTTTAGCAAATCAGGTTCCACACTTATTCTTTGTCACTAGAACACAATCATCCATTCCTATTCATCACCCAGATGAAACAGACCTGACACAACTCTAGGCATAGCAAGCATAGCAGGATAAGACACATCATGGCTCAAACAACTACCAAGTATGCTAGGTTGCAAGGTTTGGCTATTTACTGTGCCAATGACAGGTCATGCAAAGGAATAGGTTCAGCTACCGAAGTAAAGCATTTGAAATATTTTGTGCTAATGCAATAAGTGGGAGAAGGAGTACGAACATGAGATTATATCGGGATGATCAAAAGGGTGCTTGCCTTGTTGCTCAACAGAAGGATTAAATCCGTCAGTCGGATATTCGGACGTATCGGGAAGGGCACAGCCTACCAAAATAATAACGACAATCAATATCATTCATATGCAACAATATGATGCATGATCATGGCATGAAATGAAATGTAGCATGAGCTAGTGTGGCTATCAAACCTTTGGTTTGATGCTGATTTGAATTCAAGATCAAATAATATTTAAGTGGAACATTTATTAAATTACTTTAATTGATTTGACCTGATGTTGTTTCATAACTTTGTTTTTCATGCATGAAAGTAGCACCATTGTGTTCATTGAATTTTTCTGATCATTTTAAATATATTATTTGTCAGATTTGAAGTTATATTTAATTTTTTATGATTTTTCAAAGTTTCAGCATTTTCTGGAATTAATTTAATCACAGAAATAGAATTATTGAGCGAGGCTCACGTCATCAGGGTCAACAGTAGGGCCCACTGGTCAGTGGCTCACAGGCTAATCCCGCGCTGACCGGAGGCTAAGTGGGGTTTGACCCACTCTGGGGCCCACTGTCAGTGGCTCTAGGGGGTGAATTAGGCTCTAATGAGCTATCCACGTCGGCCCCCACCAGAGCCTCGCCGGCGGCGACCAAATCCGCGGCGGATCCTCGCTGGAGTTGCTCTAAAACGTGTTGTGAGGCTCGGATTTGAGTGCCTAGAGCACTGGGAGGAAGCCCAGGCTCGGCCTCATCTAACAGGAGCAGCGAGAGGAGCTAGGGGTGGCCGCAGAGCACCGGCAACGAGCCATGGCGGCGGCCGGAGATCGGGTTCGATGGCCACGGGGATAGAGAGTAGGAGAGAGAGGGGTAGATGGGGGGAACACTCCGGAGCTCACAGCGATGTCGATGAGAGGCTCAGGATGCTCGGGGAGTGACTGGCACTCTCTGGCAATAGCTAGACGAATGCTAATGACAACAAACCTTTCCCTGCAACGACACCAAAAGAATGCTGCTAGCACTCCCCGGCAATGAAACTAGAAGAATGTTGTTGATGGCCCACCAGCGCTTGGATTCGCAGCAGTTTTCGAGGGTACAGTATTCGACCCAAATTTGTTGGTACACCAGGCAGGAGGTGAGAGAATACTCTCGAGTATTAGCAGCTGAATTTGTCTGATTCAACTGCACCTGAAAGATTAGTATCTGCAAGCAAAGTAGTAACAGCAAAGTAGTATGATAACAACGGTGTCAGAAACGATCTGTTGACACGACAGACTATTTCTAACGATTGTATCAATGGCGCCAAGTTGCCTCGTTGACGGAAGTTGTCAGTTCCCGTCAACGACCAGCGATCAAGATTGTAGCAGCTAGCATAGTGTAACGAGTAATAGAAGTGGCAAGGAACAACAGTAGCAAGTAGCAATAGTAGCAAGCGACAGTAGTAGCGACAGTAGCAGCAGAGCAAGACAAGTAACAGCAGTAGCAACAGTAGTAACAGCAGCAGAGCAAGACAAGTAACAGCAGTAGCAACAGTAGTAACAGCAGCAGTAGGACAAACTCATAGGCAATGGGTCGGTGATTTGTTTGGATGATATTCATCATGCAACAGTTATAACACGGAGAGATATGTGGCTAGCTCCCGTTCGTCAATGTGATGTAGGCATGCATTCTGTGTGTCGTCATACGTGCTTAGGGAAAAGAACTTGCATGACATCTATTGTCCATCCCTCCTGTGGCAGCGGGGACCAAAAGGAAACTACGGGATATTAAGGTTCTCCTTTCAATAAAGAACCGGACCAACGCATTAGCACTTGGTGAACACATGAACTCCTCAAACTATGGTCATCACCGGGAGTGGTTCCGATTATTGTCACTCCAGTGTTGCCGAATCATAACACATAGTAGGTAACTACAACTTGCAAGATCGGATCTAAAACATACATATATTGGTGACAACATAATAATTTTAGATCTGAAATCATGGCACTCGGGCCCTAGTGACAAGCATTAAGCATGGAAAAGTAGTAGCACCATCAATCTCAGAACACAGTGGATACTAGGGATCAATCACCATCAAAACTAACTCGATTACATAATAGATCTCATCCTACTCATCACCGCCCAGCGAGCCTACGAATAGGTTACTCACGAACGACGAAGAGCTTCATGGAGTTGGAGAGGGAAGAAGGTTGATGATGACGATGGCGACGATTTCCCCTCTCTGGAGCCCAAGACGGACTCCAGATCTGCCCTCCAGATGAAGAACAGGTGGTGGCAGCGGCTCCGTATTGCAAACGCGACGAAAACTTCTCTCTTTTCTTTTCTAGGACGAAAGTGAACTTCTAGACCCGAGGTTGGGGCGGCAGAGCCATGTGGGCCCCACAAGCCTGCCAACCGCCACCAGGGGGGTGGTGGCCAAGCCATGGCTTGTGGCCCACTGGCCCACCCCCTCAGGTGGAACTTGGCGCAGATATTTTTCTTATTTTCCAAAACTGCTCCCCGTAGATTTTCAGGACTTTTGGAGAACTTTGATTTCTGCATAAAAATAACACCAAGGCAATTCTGCTGAAAACAGCGTCATTCGAGGTTAGTTTCATTCAAATCATGCAAATTAGAGTTCCAAACAAGGGCAAAAGAGTTTGGAAAAGTAGATACGATGGAGACGTATCAACTCCCCCAAGCTTAAAACCTTGCTTGTCCTCAAGCAACTCAGTTGACAAACTGAGAGAGAAAGAAAAACTTTGACAAACTCTGTTTGATCTTGTTGTTGCAACTATGTCTAACTCATAACCAGAATTTTAGCAAGATCACAAGTTAACCACATAAGCAAATGACACAAAGGTCTCACAGTAAACTAATATCAATGGCATAATCAGCTAACGAGCAAATAATAATGAGTTTCAAATACCAACACTTCAATCAAAACAAGCATGAAGCAATATGAATAGGTGGTATCTCGCTAGCTCTTTCTGAGACTGCAAAACATAAATGTAGAGCACTTTCAAAGTTCAAGGGCTGACTAAACATTGTAATTCATAGCAACGAAGATCCAGTCATAGTCATACTCAATATCAATCAAAAGCAAAGCATAAAAATGACAGAGGTGCTCTCTAATTGGTGCTTATATAAGAGGAGGATGACTCGACAGGAAAATAAATAGACAGGCCCTTCGCAGAGGGAAGCATTGATTTGCAGAGGTGCCCAAGCTCAAGCTTTGAAAAGAGAGATAATAATTTTGGGTGGCATGCTTTCATTGTCAACACAATGACCAAGAGTTCTCAATATCTTCCATGCTACTCATGCTATAGGCGGTTCCCAAACAGAAAAGTAAAGTTTTAACTCCCCCACCACCAATCAATCACACTCCACGGCTAGCCGAATCCTCGGGTACCGTCCATACTAACATCAATCCGAGGGGAGTCTTGTTTTACAGTTATGTTTTCGATTTAAGCGTGGAACTGGGCATTCCAATTACCGGCCCCTTTCTCGTGAATGACAGTGAATAAACACATGTCGAGGATAACACTCCTAGCATGGAAGATACCAATAGCCCCCTATCACCACATGAGCGGTTCGGGCATGCAAAACAGATTATTTCTTAAAGGTTTCGAGAGTGGCACATGCAAATGTACTTTGAACGACAGGTAGATACCGCAAATAGGTAGGTATGGTTGACTCTCATGGAAAAACTTTTGGGTTTATGCTTAGTACAAGTGAAGGCTAGCAAAAGACTGGGAAGCGACCAACTAGAGAGCGACAACAGTCATCAAGATACAATGAGTTTGACTAACATTGAATGCAAGCATGAACAGGATATAAATCACCATGAACACGAACATCATAGAGGCTATGTTGATTTTGTTTCAACTACATGCATGAACATGCGCCAAGTCAAGCCACTTGAAACATTCAAAGGAGAATACCATCCTATCATACTACATCATAGTCATCTCAAAATCTATGTTGGCATTCAAGACAAACCGTTATAAGCTCTCAGCTAAATAAGCATGGCATCAGAAACTATGATCTCTAAGTTGTCATTGCAAACATGGTTCTCTCACAACAAAGCTAAATCTGGGTCGACAAGCTAGTCATATTTACAAAAACAAAATAGATAGATTCATACCAGCTTTTCAGTCTCAGTCACTTCATCATATATCATCATTGTTGCCTTTCATTTGCACAATCGAACGATGTGAACGATAATAAGAGTGCTCGTGCCTTGGACTAAGCTGAATCTGCAGGCAAACACAAAGGAGAAGACAAAGTAATATGGCTCTTTGAAGGCTAAACAGGTAAGCATGCAAGAACCACTAAACATTGTAACCAATACCTTCTACCTTGACCCAAAGAAAAAGAAAACTATTTACACCGGAAAGCTCCCAACAAGCAGAAGAAGAAAGAAAAATCTTTTTGGGTTTTCTCAAAAGGACACAAAACAAGAAAACAAGAAAATGAAAATAAACTATCCTGGATAATACAGTGGCAAAGTGTAAACACCGACTAACAAAGTGAAAGCATAACCATGAATGTAAAGTCGGTGAGAACACGTACTCCCCCAAGCTTAGGCTTTTGGTCTAGCTTGGTCTTCTCCCAAGGATGGTCCTGGCGAAACCCAAAGTCATAATGGGTGTTATACGGGAGTGCTGCAGCCACTGCCTGAATAGCTGCCTCACGAAGTCGAGCAGCAGTCCCCTCCCTCTCATACTCCTCTGCCTCTCCTATGGTTATGTAGTATCTTCATTTTACCTAAAAGTCAAAGAAAGCAGGAGCAGGAAGGGTAATATGGAAAACACGCTGTCGGTTAAATATCAAGCGGTATAGGAGGGATCCATGATCTCTCTCAAGGAACTGGTAGCGTGTTAGAGCGACACGATCAAGGTAGGCTGTACGGAGAGGAGGGTCTTCTGGACGGCTGGATACTCCAAGAAAATTTGCTAAGCATGTAGCATAAACTCCACCAAAGAAATCCCCCTCGCTGGCATTTTATTTAGCCTCCTTGCTATTATAGCTCCCATATTAAAGATCCTGTCACCCGTTACTGCGCTCTTAAGGATACTAAGGTCGGAAGCGCATAGGTGAAAATGTGCACCCTTGCCGTTAATGCAGCTACCTATGAAGAGGGCAAGGTAGTGCAAGGCAGGGAAATGTATGCTTCCTATGGTGGCTTGCGTGATATCTCTAGTTTCTCCAATAGTTATACTGGAGACAAAGTCTCTGACCGAAGACTTAGAAGGATCATTAATACTACCCCCATCGGGTATCTTGCAAATCCTATTGAAATCCTCCAAATCTACGATATAGGATTTATCGTACAGATCAAACAGTATGGATGAGTCACGGCCAACTGAAAATTTAAATCTACGCATGAAAGAGGCAGTGAGCATAGCATATTGTTCACATTTATCCGAGAGGAATTCTTCTAACCCAGCATTGCGGACAAGTGTATCAAACTCATCCTTGAAACCTGCTTGATCATGAACTCATCGGAAGGCCATTCACATGGTTGCACTGGTGCGTCCCTTAGTTGAAAAGGTTCGGGCTCCCGAAAAGAAAGATGAGGACCCTTCTTACTTGAGGAACCACCATGAAACTTCCTCCTGAACACAATTTCCTTTTGCTGAAATTTTTGAAGTTCAAGAGAAAAGTGAATGGAGATCCACCACACCTTGTAGCAACTACTCCTACTAGTGCCTAGAGACCGTATCACACGCTAAAACTACTTGGGGCCAGCTAAAATCAACATTTCAAGCTCAGGAACAGGGTCACCAAGGTAGCAAGAATACGTGAAAGATAAAGCACTAGAGCAAAAACTAATTGGACCAATGGAGGAATCACTTACCAAGGAGTAATTTCCCCAAAACGGTTCGGAGAATGGTGCTTTGAGCAAGGAGATCGGGAATCACAGCCAAATGAGCAAGAACACGGGTTTGAGCTACGAAACAATTTTTTCTAGAGGTGGTAGAAGAGGCTGGGAGCTGGAATGAGTGGAGGCGGTGCCTGTGGGCCCCACAAGCTTGCACTCCGCCACCACGGGGTAGGTAGCGGTGGCAGGGCTTGTGGCCCACTGGTCTGGCCCCCAGGCCAGCTCTCAGGCCCAGTAATTTTCAAAAATTCCAGAAAAAATCATACTAAATTTTCAGGACCATCGGAAAACTTTTATTTTCGAGGTATTTTTCTCCGGGACGCTAAAACAGAAAACAGGAAAAACTAAACTAATTCTATCATTTTTCTTTTAAGCAAAAGAAAATGAAAGCTTAAAACAGAGGTATGTGACTCTTTGATTCATCCGTTTCATGGTCATCGAAAGAAATCCGTCAATGGGGTTGATCAAGTCCTCATGACAAAACCTTCTCGAATCGCAAGAGAGAACGGAGAATTTTTGAATAGCCACTAAGTCACCTCAATGGGGATATGTATCTCCCCAACAAGCAAATCATACTTCATCTTGACACGAGGAATAGGGCATTCAAAGCTCCCAATGAGAATCGATGAAGTCTTTTCGTTAGCATTGATGCAATGTACTGGATATCGTTTCTTCGGAAAGTGCACTGTGTGCTCATTACTGTTGACGTGGAAAGTGACATTGCCTTTGTTGCAATCTATAACAGCCCTTGCAGTGTTTATAAAAGGTCTTCCGAGGATGACATCCATGGCATCGTCCTCGGGAATATCCAAGATAACAAAGTCTGTTAGGATAGTGGTGTTAGCAACCACAACAGGCACATCCTCATAAATGCCGATAGGGAAAGCAGTTGATTTGTCGGCCATTTGCAGAGAAATTTCAGTGGGTGTCAACTTATCCAACTCAAGTGTACGATAAAGAGAGAGCGGCATAACACTAACTCCGGCTCCAAGGTCACATAAGGCAGTTCTTACGTAGTTTCCTTTAATGGAGCAAGGTATAGTGGGCACTCCGGGATCACCAAGTTTCTTAGGAGTTCCACCTTTGAAAGTGTAGTTGGCAAGCATGGTGGAGATCTCAAGATCTGGTATCTTCCATTTATTAGTCATGATATCTTTCATGTAGTTGGCATACGGAGACATATTGAGCATATCAGTTAACCGCATCTACAGAAAGATGGGTCTTATCTTCTCAATGAAGCGCTCAAAATCCTCATCATCCTTTTTCTTGGATGGCTTAGGAGGGAAGGGCATAGGTCTCTGAACCCATGGCTCCCTTTCTTTAACATGCTTCCTAGCAGTGAAGTCATTCTTGTCGTATTTCTTAGGTTGTGGGTTATCAGGATTAACCATAGGTTCAATCTCCACATCCTCATCATTGCTAGGTTGAGCATTATTATGAACATCACTGTCCATATTGTCACCAGGTTCATGTTCATCACCTGATTGTGTTTCTGCATCAGACGCAGAAATATCATTAGGTTCTTCAGGTGTGACAGTATTTGGTAAACTGGCATGCAGGCTTCTATCATCCTTCTTCTTCTCCTTAGGATGACTGGGTGTATCAGCATTGATTCCTTGAGAATCTTGATCAGTTCTCTTAGGATGACCTTCAGGATACAAAGGTTCCTGAGTCATTTTGCCTCCTCTAGTAATGACTCTGACAGAGTTGTCATTTAATTCATTGAGCAAGTCATTCTCAGCTTTAAGTACTTGTTCTACCTGAGTAGTAATCATAGAGGCATGTTTACTTAGAAGCTTCAGATCATTGACATTTCTGTCTACACAAGCACTTAAATGGCTAAGCATACGAGTACTTTGTTCCAAATGTCTGCTAACATAATCATTGAAACTCTGTTGTTTGGCAACAAAGTTGTCAAATTCATCAAAGCATAGGCTAGCAGGTTTATCAAAAGGAATATCACTCTCATCAAACCTACGCAGACAAATTCACTTCTACTACCTGTATCGGGTTATCGAGACCATGGATCTCTTCGATGGGTGGTAGATTTTTGACATCTTCAGCTCTAATGTCTTTCTCTTGCATAGATTTATTGGCTTCTTGCATATCTTCGGGACTAAGGAATAGCATACCTCTTTTCTTCGGAGTTTGCTTAGGAGGTGGTTCGGGAATAGTCCAAGCATTCTCGTTGATCAAGATGTTATTCAGTAGGGTCTCAGCTTGTTCTATAGTTCGTTCCCTAAAAACACAACCGGCACAACTGTCTAGGTGGTCTCTAGAGGCATTGGTAAGTCCGTTATAGAGGATATCAAGTATCTCATTCTTCCTAAGAGGGTGATCAGGCAAAGCATTTTGTAGTTGGATGAGCCTCCCCCAAGCTTGTGGAAGACTCTCTTCTTGGAGTTGAGCAAAGTTGTATATTTCCTGCAAGGCGGCTTGCTTCTTATGGGCAGGGAAATATTTCTCACAGAAGTAATAGACCATCTCCTGGGGACTACTCACACATCCAGGAGCAAGAGAGGTGAACCAGGCTTTAGCGTCATCCTTTAGAGAGAAAGGAAACAGCTTAAGGATATAGTAGTGACATATCTTCTCCTCATTAGTGAAAAGGGTGGCTATATCGTGTAGTTTGGCAAGATGGGCTACGACCGTCTCAGACTCATAACCGTGAAAAGGATCAGATTCGACTAGAGAGATTATCTTAGGGTCGACAGAGAATTCATAATCCTTATCGGTGATAAAGATAGGTGAAGTGGCAAACTTCGGGTCATATTTCATCTTAGCTTCCCAAGATTTTTCCTTCCACTTGAGAAGTAATTTCTCAATGTTATAGGCATCCTTACACGCAAGAAAATCCTTAGCTATCTCTCCCTCCATAACATAACCCTCAGGTATATCAGGCAATTCATATCTAGGAGAGCTAGATCTAGCAGGAGCAAAAGCAGGTTCTATCTCAATAGTATCGGCAGTATCAGAAGCATCACGAGCATTGGCAGTAACTCTAGCAATATGAGCATCAAGGAACACCCCTAGTGGAACATTAGGCAAAGTAGTATCTCTAGCATCATCAAGCATAGCATCATTAGGCAAAATAGCATCTCTAGCATCATCAGGCAAAGCAGTATCAAGCATAGCATCTCTAGCAGTATCAAGCATAGCATCTCTAGCAGTATCAGGCATAGCATCATCAAGCACATGCGACATATCAAGATTTCTAGCAGGAGGTGATGTTGCAAACTTACTCATAACTGAAGGTGAATCAAGTGCAGAGCTAGATGGCAGTTACATACCTCCCCTCGTAGTTGAGGGCAAGACTTTGGTCTTCGGATCCTTCAAGTTCTTCATAGTGATCAGCAGATATAAATCCCAAGTGACTCAGAGAATATAGCAATACCTCCCCGGCAACGGCGCCAGAAAAATGCTGACTGCCACTCTCTGGCAATAGGTAGACGAATGCTGATGACAACAAACCTTCCCCTGCAACGGCACCAAAAGAATGCTGCTAGCACTCCCCGACAACGAAACTAGAAGAATGTTGTTGATGGCCCACCAGCGTGTGGATTCGCAGCAGTTTTTGAGGGTAGAGTATTCGACCCAAATTTGTTGGTACGCCAGGCAAGAGGTGAGAGAATACTCTCGAGTATTAGCAGCTGAATTTGTCTGACTCAACCGCACATGAAAGATTAGTATCTGCAAGCAAATTAGTAACAACAAAGTAGTATGATAACAACGGTGTCAGAAACGATATGTTGACACGACAGACTATTTCTAACGATTGTATCAATGGCACCATGTTGCCTCGTTGACGGAAGTTGTCAGTTCCCGTCAACGACCAGCGATCAAGATTGTAGCAGGTAGCACAGTGTAGCGAGTAATAGCGGTGGCAAGGAACAGCAGTAGTGACAGCAGTAGCAAGTAGCAACAGTAGGATGCGACAGTAGTAGCAACAGTAGTAGCAGAGCAACACAAGTAACAGCAGTAGCAACAGTAGTAATAGCAGCAGAGCAAGACAAGTAATAGCAGTAGCAATAGTAGTAACAGCAGCAGTAGGACAAACTCGTAGGCAATGGGTCGATGATTTGTTTGGATGATATTCATCATGCAACAGTTATAACACGGAGAGATATGTGGCTAGCTCCCGTTCGTCAATGTGATGTAGGCATGCATTCCGTGTGTTGTCATACGTGCTTAGGGAAAAGAACTTGCATGAAATCTATTGTCCATCCCTCCCGTGGCAGCGGGGTCCAAAAGGAAACTACGGGATATTAAGGTTCTCCTTTTAATAAAGAACTGGACCAACGTATTAGCACTTGATGAACACATGAACTCCTCAAACTATGGTCATCACCGGGAGTGGTTCCGGTTATTGTCACTACGGGGTTGCCGGATCATAACACATAGTAGGTAACTACAACTTGCAAGATTAGATCTAAAACACACATATATTGGTGACAAGATAATAATTTCAGATCTGAAATCATGGCACTCGGGCCCTAGTGACAAGCATTAAGCATGGCAAAGTAGTAGCAACATCAATCTCAGAACATAGTGGATACTAGGGATCAATCCCCATCAAAACTAATTCGATTACATAATAGATCTCATCCTACTCATCACCGCCCAGCGAGCCTACGAATAGATTACTCACGAACGACAAAGAGCTTCATGGAATTGGAGAGGGAAGAAGGTTGATGATGAAGATGGCAACGATTTCCCCTCTCCGGAGCCCAAGACAGACTCCAGATCTGCCCTCCAGATTAAGAACAGGTCATGGCGGCGGCTCCGTATCGCAAACGGGGCGTAAACTTCTCTTTTTATTTTTTCTGGGACGAAAGTGAACTTATAGACTTGAGGTTGGGGGCGGCAGAGCCGTGTGGGCCCCACAAGCCTTCCCACCGCCACCAGGGGGGTGGTGGCGGAGCCAGGGCTTGTGGCCCACTGGCCCACCCCCTCAGGTGGAACTTAGCGCAGATATTTTTCTTATTTTCCAAAACTGCTCCACGTAGATTTTTATGGACGTTTGGAGAACTTTGATTTCTGCACAAAAATAACACCAAGGCAATTGTGCTGAAAACAGCGTCATTCCAGGTTAGTTCCATTCAAATCATGCAAATTAGAGTCCAAATCAAGGGCAAAAGAGTTTGGAAAAGTAGATGCGATGGAGACATATCAGGGAGGCGCATAATCCGGTGAATCAACGAGGACTTGCCGGTGGCTGAAGGTGGAAGACGACGGTGATGAGGGTGGTGCAGGGCTCGGGGGCTCGTTTCCTTTGGCGTGGATGACGTGCTCGTCGAGGCAGGGAGGATGGCGTGCTCGGGGAAGCTTGCGGTGGCCGGAGGCAACGGCTAGCTCGAGATCGAGCTCGGCTCTAATGGCGGCCGAGAGGAGGGGAGGCAGGGGAGCGAATGGGGAGAGGGAGAGGATTGGAATGGACTCGGGAGGCTTATCCCTCCGCGGCTAGTGCAACGGAGAGGCCAGGCAGGCACTCAGGTGTGTGACCGCGCCGGAGGAAGCGGCGGCCACCTCCTGCTGCCGACTGGCGATGGGAAGACGACAGGAGCAGATGGGCTGGGACAAGGTGAGCGTGAGGTAAGTGTTTTACCATTTTTTCATTTTTCTTTCTGTTAAATCATTTTTGACACTTGTTTGATTTTATTTTGGCTCCAAACTATTCCCATAAATAGTAAAACTAGTTGTGGGTGATATTTGAATTATATCTAAGCCCATACAAATAATTCAACATTTTATGATATTCTGAAATATTTAAAATCACGTCTTTGGGTGATTTTAGTAGCTTTTATTATTTAAATAAAATGCAAAATTTATTTTAAAAAAGAAATCCACCCCTGAAATATTGTTTCCAATATTTATCAAAAAGGGTGGGCTTTTATGAAAGCCATTTTGGGTTTATTGAACTTTTGCTTCATTGGAATTTAGTTAAATATAGAAGTGCTAGGATTTTTCTTTGATTTCTATTTTCACTTTTAAATGCAATAATGAAACATGAGCACAATCTTGCTCAACTTCAAATGGAAACTAGGGATGTGACAACTCACCCCCACTCAAAAGAATCTCGTCCCGAGATTTGGAAGTCCTCGGGAAGAGCGCGGGATACTCAAGTCGGAGACGGTCCTCTCTTTCCCATGTTGCCTCTTTTTTAGAATGATTTGACCATTGAACTTTAATAAACTTGAGGTTTCGACATCGAGTGGTACACTCATCTTGATCATGAATACGAACAGGGTATTCCCGGTATGAAATGTTATCTTGGAGCTCAAGCGTTTTGTGGTCCACTTCATGGATAGGATCCGAAAAGCAACGCCTGAGTTGCGAGACGTGGAAAACATCATGAACCTTGGAAAGATGTGGAGGAAGTTCCAATTGGTAGGCAACTTCTCCTCGTTTGGCAAGAATGCGAAAAGGACCAATGTAACGTGGAGCCAATTTGCCTTTGATACTGAAACGATGAGTACCCTTCAAAGGTGTAACCCGAAGGTAAGCCTTTTCGTCAACTTCAAAGGTCATAGCCTTATGATGACGATCATATTGGCTCTTTTGACGAGATTGGGCTGTTTTCAACTTTTCACGAATTATACGAACTTGCTCTTCTGCTTCCTGGATCATATCCGGACCAAAGAGTTGCCTCTCTCCGGTTTCTGGCCAATTAAGAGGTGTTCAACATCTTCGTCCATAGAGAACTTCAAAAGGGGCTTTGCCCAAGCTTGACTGATAACTATTGTTATAAGCAAATTCGGCGAATGGAAGACACTTCCCCCAGTTCATACCGAACGATATAACAGAAGCTCAAAGCATATCCTCTAGGATTTGATTTACTCTTTCTACTTGACCACTTGATTGAGGATGGAAAGCAGTACTAAAAGATAGGTGAGTCCCCATGGCATTATGAAAACTTTCCCAGAATTGAGAAGTAAAAATACTTCCACGATCTGAATTAATCTCCAGAGGGACACCATGAAGAGACATTATTCGAGAGATATATAACTCTGCCAGCTCGCTAGCTATTATACTCTCATGAACTGGAAGAAAATGAGCTGCTTTGGAAAGACGGTCAATGACCACAAGGATAGCATTATTTCCTTTCTTGGTCCTGGGAAATCCAGTGATGAAATCCATACTAACTTTATCCCATTTCCATTCAGGAATAGCTAAAGGTTGAAGGGTGCCAGCAGGCCTTTGATGTTCTGCCTTAACTCGACGACAACCGACGCAGTTAGCAATGAACTCAGCAATTTCTCTCTTCATCCTAGTCCACCAGAACCTCTGGCGTAGGTCCTGATACATCTTAGTACTACCGGGATGAATGGTGAGAGGAGAATCATGAGCCTCCTTAAGGATCAACTACCTCAGATGTGGATTCTTAGGAACCACTAGACGATTCTGAAAAAACACAACATCTTGATCATTCATGGAGAATTCCTTAGCGTTTCCACTAGTAATATTCTCCTTGATCCATGATATTACCCTTATCATGCTTTTGGCCAGCTATGATTTGATCCCTAAGAGTAGGTTTCGCTACCAGGTTAGAAACGAATCCTTGAGGAACAATGTGGAGGTTTAACTTCCGAAATTCCTCATAGATACGTGGTTGACCTCTTTGTAACATCACATTGTTACAATAAGACTTATGACATAGTGCATTAGCCATGACATTGGCCTTCCCCGGGGTGTAAGTTATCCCTAAGTCATAATATGTGATCAACTCAACCCACCGTCTTTGCTTGAGATTCAAATCCGGCTAGGTGAAGATATATTTCAGACTTTGGTGATCAGTGAATATTTCGCAACGGTTACCAAGAAGGTAATGTCGCCAGGTTTTTAGTGCATGGACTATAGCTGCAAGCTCAAGATCATGTGTGGGATAATTATCCTCATGTGGACGCAACTGTCGAGATGCGTATGCAATCACATGACGATCCTACATGATAATGCAACCTAATACTTGTCGCGAGGCGTCGCAATAGATAACAAGGTCCTTAGAAAAATCTGGTGGTAGCAACACAGGTGCGGAAGTCAGGCGTCTTTTCACATCCTGAAAACTATGCTCACACTCTCGTGTCCACTCAAACTTTTTATCTTTCTTGAGGAGTTTAGTTAGAGGCTTTGCAACCTTGGAGAAGTTCTCGACAAAGCGGCGACAATAGCTCGCTAGACCAAGAAAACTCCTAACTTGCGTAACCGATTCAGGTTGAGTCCAATCAAGGATGGCTTGAACTCTCCCGGGATTGACAACAATACCCTTACCACAGATTACGTGGCCTAGATAGGTCACTTCTGGTAACCAAAATTCACATTTTTAAAACTTGGCATAAAGGCGATGCTCTCGAAGTTTCATCAATACCAGCCTTAGATGCTCGGCATGTCCTTGTTCGTTCTTGGAGTAGATGAGAATATCATCGAGGTATACCAAGACGAATTTATCCAAATACTCCATGAAGATTGAATTCATCAAGCGAGAGAAGGTGGCTGGGGCATTGGTTAAACCGAAGGACATGACGGTGTACTCATATTGTCCATAACGAGTGACAAAGGCCGTTTTTGGAATGTCCCCGTTCTTGATCTTGATTTGATGGTAACCCAACCTCAAATCCATTTTGGAGAAGACTAAGGATCCAGCGAGGTGATCATACAAATCGTTGATCATGGGGAGCGGATACTTGTTCTTTATGGTGACCAGATTAACTGGTCGATAATCTACAACCATTTGGTCCGTTACATCCTTCTTTTTAACGAAGAGGACGGGACAAGCCCAAGGAGAAGAGCTAGGACGAATGAAACCTTTATTCAATGCCTCATCTAGTTGTTTCTTAAGTTCGGCTAGCTCTAAGGGTGCCATCTTATAGGGTCTTTTGGCTATTGGGACAGTTCCTGGAACAAGATCTATTACAAACTCTACATCCCTGTCAGGTGGAATTCCTGGCAATTCTTCTGGGAAAACATCCGGGAAGTCACGGACTATCGGGATGTCTTCAAGTTTTGGAAGAGGACTAGCATTGAGGGAATAGAGTTGGCATTTGGCAACTCAAGTTGAGACATTAACTATCTCATCCGAGGGATGGGTAAGCTGAACATTCCTAGTATGGGTATCGATGTTGGAATAATGAGCTGACATCCAGTCCATACCCAAGATGATATTGATATCTGAGGATTTAAGGGCTATCAATGATGCTAGAAAAACTAGCCTATCTACTAGGATTGCATTGTCATAACTTATCCTAGAAGTTTGCCATTTACTACCAGGGGTTTGGACAACTAATGGGATTGGCATATCACAAAAGGACATGTTATGCAACTGCGCATAACTTTCGGAAATGAAGGAATGAGATGACCCAGTGTAAAAAAGAACAGACGCTGAGTGATGATTGACAAGGAGCGTACCCAAAATGACGTCGGGATCCTCTACAGCTTCTTCTGCTGAAACATAATTGACGCGGCCACGCGCAGGAGTTGGCTTCACATAATATCCTTTGCCCGACTTGCCTTGCCCAACAGACTTCCCAGGTAGCTTGGCAGCTATATTCTGAGGATACTGTCGTGAATAGTGCCCTGGTTCTCCACATTTGTAACAGATCACCTGATTGGCACGTGGTGCAGCATTGCTAGTTGGACCACCATAGGTCTTTGCTGGAGGGTTGGTCTGGTTTCCCTGAGGCGCCACATAGGATGGCCTCGGGGTATATCTTGGCGGCAGGGAGCTATTCGGGACCCACAACCGGCGCTTTGGAAACGCTGAACCGGATGAGGAGCCAGAATCGCGAGAATGCTTCTTCGTGGCTTCATAGTCGGTATGACCAGTCTCGGCACTGATCGCCTAGTTGACAAGAAATTGGAAACTTGTACATTCGTGAAGGCGCGGGTCACGACGAAGTTTGGGGCTCAGACCCATGCGGAATCTTGCTTGCTTCTTGGCGTCAGTTGACGCCTCTTTAGTTGCGTAGCGAGCAAGATTACAGAACTCGCGGCTATAAGCATCCACGGTCAACTTTCCCTGGGTGAAGGCACATAATTCCTCTCTCTTACGGTCCATCAGACCCTCTGGAATGTGTTGTAGACAGAAGGCTGCATTGAAATCTGCCCATGTGGCTGCTGGTCCGGCAGGACGCATAGCTTCAAAATTCTCCAACCACAGATTTGTGAGGCCCTCTAGAAAGTACGCAGTGAAGGTTACCTTGTGAGCCTCGGAAACATTGGCAGAGCGTATCTTGCGCGATATACTGCACAACCAGTCATCAGCATCGAGAGGATCGACGGAGCGATGGAACTTCGGGGGATTCAACTTCACAAAGTCATTGAGGGACACTGCATCATTTCGCGGCTGACGAGCCATATTTTTCTCAATACGCTCTAGCAGACGGTTGGTCTCTCGCTTTTGTCTTTCTGCCTCGAGCATAACCTCCGCCAGAGAAGGCGGGTGAGGCAGTTCCTCTTGTGCTGCCTGACTACCTTCTCCCTGCTCGTGGCTAGGGGCACGGATCTGTGTGGTAAACACCATCCTAGCAAACAAACTCATAGCTTAGACTAGATCAACATCAATACTAACTATGGATTAAGAATGCACTGAACCAATGGAAGGCGGAAATGAACATCCGAACAACATGGTAACAAGCAAACTGCTATATATGCATCATGGTTCATACACACCATTACATAGTTCTGTACAACCTCAAACTGAAGAGAAAACTACTGAAAAGATGATACTACTCATCAGAGGCTTTCCAAGATTCCTATACATTATTTATCTATGCCTCCAGAACTCATCTCACGACATAGTCATACTCCACAAGACACACAGGACTGTGGAAATGTAACTACTACAATACTACTCTTCCACTCACGGGCTCAAGTATCCGCATAAAACATCTCATACAGATTGCTTCCATGGCCTGGGAGCTGAACCTGCGGATCAGGAAATACTCTAGCCTGAGACCCCTGGGAACTGTAAGGACACGGGTGTGGCCTTGGTCCCGTGACTGGTGGCAGTAGAAGTCCCCGAAGAGGGGTGACACCTCCGATAGCAGGCCAGTCAACACGAGCTGGAAGATGAGTCCTAACTGGGTTCAACATCTCCATATCCCCATAACCTCTCTGAACTACAGGTTCCAGCTGTGTCAAGGCTATCCACAGACGGGCATGGGTAGCATAGAGCTCCATACGAAGGGCACGAGCATCTCGGTCTCTATTCTCTAACATCTAAGTGGTAGTCTGCAGCAACGGATCTTCCAAAGAAGAATCAAAGTAGACCCCACTGAGATATCCTTCTTCTCCTCGCTGAGAAGCGGGAACATAACAGAACTCTGAATTCTGCAGCAGTGCATGTGTGGCTCTCATGATGGTCAACATTGAATAGGCGGCATCTTGTACCGCCATGTCAACGGTAACCCCCAATCCATAAGACCAATGGATCGGCTCCTCGGCTCCAGGGTAATATGGGATTACCCTAACAGTGCACAGGTACTGACTCTGGTTGAAATCCCGGTACTGCTCCTCCACTGTATACTCTGGGTACCAGCGGTAACCGCCTACTGACATCATCCTCACCAGCATGGCCGTGTGACCCGGCACATCAACGCACCTAGTCAGATGGACCACCTGACGAGAAGGATGGCCAGGCATCTGAAATATAGAGTAATGCAAAAGGCTTTAGAGCTCTGGAGATAAAATTGGGCAGCATAACAGTTGTAAATGCTCAAAAACAATTTTGAGACAACCCACAAAAGATAGGATACATAACCACTCAACTATCAAGTTCAATTCCATGGTCATCAAATACTTATTTTCTTTTCCTTGGAACCAAAGAAAACTCGGATTAACTATCGAACCGTTTTCCTACAATCTACCGATTAGTAACACGCGATCCTGAAAGATAGATGGGTAACCTAGTTCTTAATCCCCGTAGAAAAGATGAGGATGACCAGAATAGACTGACTTGAGAAGAGAAGCAAGAAACTTACGTTCCCTTCCACAAACAATTCCCTTATATATAACTAAAGCATTTCTAGACTCAACTTCGACCAGTTTGGCTTGGTAATCCTACAGTTAGTCAGGATCTGATACCAACAATGTCAAGACCCCGATTCTAAGCCATAGGAATCTAGCCTGTAACACATCGCATCCCTTTGTGGTCTCACGCACCGTTAACCCCACGGCTGCCACCTTACCTTAGTCGGGACCGTTTGCACCTTTTGACTCACGTATGCACTTGTGTCGCTAGCATTCCAAGGTCAAAGAACCCGGGTCGACATAACTAGTCATAAACTCAAGTGGCTCAACTGCACAGAGACAGGCATACATAACCCAGCAAAGTAGGTGTCGGTCATCAGCGAGTGTAGACGAGTCGTAGCAAGCTACAAGGACTCCATTACACCGCGTGACATTTCCCCGTAGGGACAGACACAGCAACTAAGAAGGATACATGTCGGTCAACCAATGTGTCCGGAGCAGTAGCGAACTACCAAGGCTCGTTGGAAGCACAAAGGGGCATTTCTCTGTATAGAGAACTACTAAGGGCATACGACTAGGTGTCGAATCCCATGCATAACATAGTGCATCACACATACGTATGACATACTCGATATGCATAGATACAACAATTGCAGCACAACATAACTATACAACATCACAACATTTATTTAGAAGACTCAAAAGAGTCTTGCATAATAAGTTCATATAGGTAGGGGTCACATGACCCGACACTCAAGTCATACAAGCAGAGTCATACAAACCAAGCGGGAGCATTAAAGCTGTCTGAGTACAAACAGTTGAAAGGAAAAGGCATAAAGCCTAACTATCTACAGATCCCTTCTGAAAGGGGCGAGGTCGTAGCTGGGACACCATCTACTCGCCATCATTGAGGTCTAGATAGAACCCACATGTTGGCTCGTGGGTATCTTCTGCAATAGTTATTAAACAAACATGAGTACAAAGGTACTCAACAAGACTTTAGAACGGACCTATCTACTCATGCACAAGTATCAATAAAGGGGGTTGTGGGGTTTCATGCAGCACGCCAACTTTGACTCTTGGCTAGACTAACTACAATTTTAAATAGTTTTAAACAACTTTGATAAGTCATACACGAGTCCACTACAACCACAACAATACACTATCATGGATTCCTTTCCGTCTCCCTACGGAAATGACATACATGATACTCACACTTATCTTGGTACTTTTATGAGTAGCCATTAAAGTTATCTATGAACAACATATGTCTCCAAGTAGTCCATATCCGCAGACTCGGCTATTCGAATAGATCATAACCCTGCAGGGGTGTACTTATTCACACACACTCTCGCCACTTATTGCCATGTGCACGTCATGCACCTCGGCAACCTTCAAGCGGAAGCACAGCGAGGGAGTTGGCCACGACCGTTAACCATGCTAATACCTAGTCCAGGTTTATCGCCTATTTGAGAGTGAACCCGCACGGAAGTCCGGCCGAGGTTTCCACCACGGCCCCAAACGATGTGCGCGGGATTCCCAAGCCCACCATCCGGGTGCCACTTGGTACACTGTGCCACTTCCTACCGCATCATAGCCCACCTCTAAGGTCAGCACTATGCTGGCCTCCAGCATGACTATAAACACCAGAAACTACTTGCAACTCCTGGACAGAGTACTAGGCGATTAATAAGTCGAGCGGGGTCATATTTCAGGGCCCAGCATGTGGTGTAACTAGTCTTGGATTAAATACACGGAACTCAGTTCCTAAGGACAGTTCCAATGAAACAACCCGCCATGTAGTCCTACATAGCCTTTCATCTATACCTTTACCAAATCAGGTTCCACACTTATTTTTGTCACTAGAACACAATCATCCATTCATGTTCCTCACCCAGATGAAACAGACCTGACACAACTCTAGGCATAGCAAGCATAGCAGGATAAGACACATCATGGCTCAAACAACTACCGGGTATGCTAGGTTGCAAGGTTTGGCTATTTACTGTGACAATGGCAGGTCATGCAAAGGAATAGGTTCAGCTACCAAAATAAAGCATTTGAAATATTTTGTCCTAATGCAATAAGTGGGAGAAGGAGTAGGAACATGGGATTATATCGGGATGATCAAAAGGGTTCTTGCCTTGTTGCTCAGCAGAAGGATTAAATCCATCAGTCGGATATTCAGACGTATCCGGAAGGGCAGAGCCTACTCAAATAATAACGACAATCAATATCATTCACATGCAACTATGTGATGCTTGATCATGGCATGAAATGAAATGTAGCATGAGCTAGTGTGGCTAACAAACCTTTGGTTTGATGCTGATTTGAATTCAACATCAAATAATATTTAAGTGGGATATTTATTAAATTACTTTAATTGATTTGACCTGATGTTGTTTCGTAACTTTGTTTTTCATGCATGAAAGTAGCATCATTGTGTTCATTGAATTTTTCTCATCATTTTACGTATATTATTTGTCAAATTTGGAGTTATATTTAATTTTCTATGATTTTTCAAAGTTTCAACATTTTTTGGAATTAATTTAATCACAGAAATAGAATTATTGCGCTAGGCTGACGTCATCAGGGTCAACAAGGGTTGGTCAGGTCAAACCTGGCCAGTAGGGCCCACTGGTCAGTGGCTCAGGGGCTAATCCCGCGCTGATTAGAGGTTAAGTGGGGTTTGACCCACTCTCAGGCCCACTGTCAGTGGCTCTAGGGGGTGAATTAGGCTCTAATGAGCTGTCCACGTCGACCCGCACTGGAGCCTCGCCGGCGGTGACCAAACCCGTGGCAGATCCTCGTCGGATTTTCTCTACAACATGTTGTGAGGCTCGGATTTGAGTGCCGAGAGCACTGGGAGGAAGCCCAGGCTCGGCCTCATCTAACACGGGCAGCGAGAGGAGCTAGGGGTGGTCGGAGAGCACCGACGACGAGCCATGGCGGTGGCCGGAGATCGGGTTTGATGGCCACGGGGCTAGAGAGCATGAGAGAGGGGGTAGATGGGGGGAAACACTCCGGAGCTCAAGGCGATGTCGATGAGAGGCGCAGGCTGCTCGGGGAGGCGCTGGATCTGGTGAATCGACGAGGACTTGCCGGTGGCCAAAGGTGGAAGACGAGGTGATGAGGGTGGTGCAGGGCTCGGGGGCTCATTTCCTTTGGCGTGGATGGCGTGCTCAAGGAAGCTTGCGGTGGCCGGAGGCGAAGGCTAGCTCGAGCTCGAGCTTGGCTCTAATGGCGGCCGAGAGGAGGGGAGGCAGGGGAGAGAATGTGGAGAGGGACAGGATAGGGATGGACTCGGGAGGCTTATCCCTCCGCAGCCAGCACAATGGAGAGGCCAGGCAGGCACTCAGGTGCGTGGCCACGCCGGAGGAAGAGGGGGAGATGACAGGAGCAGATGGGCTCGGCCAAGGTGAGCGTGAGGTAAGTGTTTTCCCATTTTTTCATTTCTGTTTCTGTTAAATCATTTCCGACACTTGTTTGATTTTATTTTGGCTCCAAACTATCCCCATAAATAGTAAAAATAGTTGTGGGTGATATTTGAATTATATCTAAGCCCATATAAATAATTCAACATTTTATGATATTCTGAAATATTTAAAATCACATATTTGGGTGATTTCAGTAGGTTTTATTATTTAAATAAAATGCCAAATGTATTTTAAAAAAGAAATCCACCCCTGAAATATTGTTTCCAATATTTCTCGAAAAGGGTGGGCTTTTATGAAAGCCATTTTGGGTCCATTGAACTTTTGCTTCATTGGAATTTAGTTAAATATAGAAGTGCTAGGGTTTTTCTTTGATTTCTATTTTCACTTTTAAATACAATAATAAAACATGAGCACAATCTTGCTAAACTTCAAATGGAAACTAGGGATGTAACAAACCGTCAGTGTGAACTCCCAGGATCAGTCCATTAGTAAGAAAAAGCTTCCATTTCCGTCATTCAGTAGTGGAATGGAATATTTTGATGGTAATGATCAACCAACCATTGATTGGAATGTCTATCATTATAAACCGTGTCAATCTATGAGCTCAACAGATGAGGCAACAAAGAACCTAACCGTCCTCTGCTACGGCAACAAAGTCCTTCCCCGGCAATTGTGCCAGAGATCCTTCTGTCGTCTCTTGAGCTTGCATTGGTTTTTCCCTTGAAGAGGAAAGGGTGATGCAGCACAGGAGCAGTGAGTATTTCCCTCAGTTTGAGAACCAAGGTATCAATCCAGTAGGAGAATCTCATCAAGTCCAGAGTACCTGCGCAAACACAAAAGAGCTTGCACCCAACGCTTTAAAGGGGTTGTCAATCCTTTCAAGATTGATTGCAAAGTGAGATCTGAAGGCGGAAAGTGCAACGAAGAAAATGTGTAAGGCTGAAAATATGGTGTGGAGTAGACCCAGGGGCCATAGTGTTCACTAGAGGCTTCTCTCAAAATAGCAAATATCACGGTGGGTGAACAAATTACTGTCGAGCAATTGATAGAACCGCGCAAAGTCATGACGATATCTAAGGCAATGATCATACATATAGGCATCACATTCGAGATAAGTAGACCAATACTTTCTGCATCTACTACTATTACTCCACACATCGACCGCTATCCAGCATGCATCTAGTGTATTGAGTTCATGACGAACAGAGTAACGCCTTAAGCAAGATGACATGATGTAGAGGGATAAACTCAAACCAATGATGAAAACCCCATCTTTTTACCCTTGATGGCAACAACATGATGCGTGCCTCGCTACCCCTTCTGTCACTGGGTGAGGTCACCGCACAGTATGAACCCAAAACAAAGCACTTCTCCCATTGCAAGAATCATAGATCTAGTTGGCCAAACAAAACCCACAACTTGAAGAGAATTACAAGGATATGAAACCATGCATAAGAGAGATTAGAAGAAACTCAAATAAGATTCATAGATTATCTGATCATAAATCCACAATTCATCGGATCTTGACAAACACACCGCAAAAGAAGATTACATTGGATAGATCTCCATGAAGATCATGGAGAACTTCGTATTCAAGATCCAAGAGAGAGAAGAAGCCATCTAGTTACTAGCTATGGACCCGTAGGTCTATGGTGAACTACTCACGCATCATCGGACAGGTCATGGTGTTGATGAAGAAGCCCTCTGTATCCGAATCCCCCCTCCGGCAGGGCACCAGAACGTGCCCCAAATGGGATCTTGCGGAGACAGAAGCTTGCGGTGGGGGAAAAGTACTTTCGATGATCTCTTGATTTTTTATGGGATTTTAGGGAATATCTAGGCGCAAAACCTAAGGCTAAGGAGCCTGAGGGAGCCCACAAGTTAGGGGGTGCGGGCCCCCCTGTCTATGCCATGAGGGCTTGTGGGGTCCCTGGTGGCCCCCTGCCATGATTCAGTAGCTTCCCGATCTTTTTCTGTTCCGGAAAAAATCTTTTTGGCAGTTTCATTCCGTTTGGACTCCGTTCAAAATCCTCCTCTAGAAGGGGTCAAAAACATTGAAAAAACAGGAACTAGCACTTGGCACTGAGTTAATAAGTTAGTCCCAAGAAATATATAAAAGGCATGCAAAACATCCAAAGTTTGATAAGATAATAGCATGAAACCATCAAAAATTATAGATACGTTGGAGACGTATCAAGCATCCCCAAGCTTAACTCCTGCTCGTCCTCGAGTAGGGAAGTGATAAAGACTGAATTTTTGATGTGGGATGCTACCTAGCATAGTTGTCCTTTGCAACTTCTTTCACGTGACATGAATGTTCAGATCCGTAAGATTCGAAACAATAGTTTTCTATTGACATGAAAACAATAATACTTCAAGCAAACTAGCAAGGTAATCATGAACTTTCAAAATAACAAGGCCAAGGAAAGTTATCCCTACAAAATCATATAGTCTGGCTATGCTCCATCATCCTCATACAACTAATGTAAATCATGCACAACCCCGGTATTGGCCAAGTAATTGTTTTCGCACTCTTACTTTCTCAAACCCTTTATAACTATCACGCAATACATGAGTGTGAGCCATGGATATAGCACTACAGGTGGAATAGAGTGTGGTGGTGGTTGTGACACAAAAAGGAGGAGATGGTCACATTGACTCGGCGTATCAAAGGGCTATGGAGATGCCCATTAATAGATTTCAATGTGAATGAGTAGGGATTGCCATACAAGGGATGCACTAGAGCTATAGGTATGTGAAAGCTCAAAAGGAGAACTAGTGGGTGTGCATCCAACTTGCTTGCTCACGAAGACCTAGGGCAATTTTGAGGAAGCCCGTCATTGGAATATACAAGCCAAGTTATATAATGAAGACTCCCACTAGCATATGGTGGTGAAAAAGCAAGAAGCGCTCAATCGTGAAGAACATGGTGCTATTATGAAGCACAAGTGTGGAAAAGATAGTAGCATTGTGCCTTCTCTCTTTTTCTCTCTTTTTTTAATTTGGGCTCTTAGGCCTCTTCTCTTTTTTCTATTTTTTTGGGCTCTTTGGCCTCTCTTTTTTCCTCACATGGGACAATGCTCTAATAATGATGATCATCAAACTTTTATTTACTCACAGCTCAAAGCTCAAAATGATGATGACACTATAGGAAATGCCTCCGGCAGTGTACCGAGATGTGCAACGATCTAGCATGGCGTATGACGTTGAAAACATCTCGCTAGCTATCTTACGATCATGCAGTGGCAATATGAGAGTGACAACACAAGTCATGAGATGAAACGGTAGGAGTTGCATGGCAATATATCTCGGAATGGCTATGAAAATGCCATAGTAGGTAGGTATGGTGGCTGCTTTGAGGAAGGCATATGGTGGGTTTGTGCACCGGCGAAAGTTGTGCGGCACTAGAGAGGCTAGCAAAGGTGAAAGGTGAGAGTGCATCTATACCATGGACTCACATTATTCATGAAGAACTCACAAACTAGTTGCGAAAGTTTTTATTAGTAATCGAAACAAAGTGATAAATGCATACTCCTAGGGGAAGGGTTGGTAGGTGTTAACCATCGCGCGATCCCGGCCTCAACACAAAGGATGACAATCAATACATCAATTATGCTCCGACTTCCTAACATAGTGGTTCACCATACGTGCATGCTATGGGAATCACTAACTTCAACACAAGTATCTCTAGATTCACAACACCCTACTAACATAACTCTTAATATTACCGAATCCACGTCTCAAAACTAATTGAGAGGAATCAAGACTTCTCTTTCTACTCAATGCACATGAAGATGGAGGTTTTGTATCCTATTTGGGTACCTATCACCTTTGGGACTACTTTCATAGCATAAGCCAACTACCAAGCCACGCACCGCCTTGCTCTAAAAGATATAAGTGAAGCACACAGAGCAAAAGTATCTAACTAAAAAGATATAAGTGAAGCACTATGAGCATTCTAGCAAAATCACGATGAATGCATCTCTCTCTTTCTCAAAAAGGTGTGCAGCAAGGATGATTGTGACACAACAAAAAGAAAAGACTCCTACGATACAAGACGCTCCAAGCAAAACACATATCATGTGGTGAATAAAAATATAGCTCCAAGTAATGTTACCGATGGATTGAAGACGAAAGAGGGGATGCCTTCCCGGGGCATCCCCAAGCTTAGGCTTTTTGGTGTCCTTGAATTTGGCTTGGGATGCCTTGGGAATCCCCAAGCTTGAGCTCTTTCCACTCCTTATCTCTTTGTCCATGAGAACATCACCCAAACCTTGAAAACTTCACAACACAAAACTTAAACAGAAACTCGTGATAACATTAGCACAAGAAAACAAACTACCACCTCTTTTGGTACAGTAGAAAACTTGAATTATATCTATATTGGTGTTGGGCTACTGTATTCTCACTTTTCCATGGCTAGTTCCCAACGATACTAACCATAGTTTCATCAAAACAAGCAACCAACTCAACAAAAAACAGAATCTGTCAAAAATAGACCAGTTTGTAGAAATCTGTATACTTCGTATACTTATGGTACCTCAAAAATTCTGAAAACTTACGACTGCCTGGGAAAAATGCATATAAACCTGCATAAAAAAGAATCAACTCAAAATATCTTTCTAAATAAAAATGAAAAATCATCTCGTGAGCGAAAAGTTTCTGTCTTTTTCCAGCAGGATCAAACAACCATTACCAAGACTAGTCATAAAGGTTTTGCTTGGCTCAAACACAAAAAGAAACACAAAAAACACAATCACAACAGAATTATGATGGTGTGTATTCAAGAAAACATAAAGAAAAATATAAATTCATTGGTTTGCCTCTCAACAAGCGCTATTGTTTAACGCCCTTAGCTAGGCATAAAAGCGATAGAATCACGTATCGTCGTCTTTGGTGCTCAAACCATAAGTGGCCCTCGTCATGGATTCATAAGGAAATCTTATTTTATTTCTAGGAAAGTGTTCCATGCCCTTCTTTAAAGGAACTTGAAATCTAATATTCCCTTCCTTCATATCGATGATAGCATCGATAGTCCTTAGGAAAGGTCCACCAAGAATAATAGGGCATGTAGGATTGCAATCAATGTCAAGCAAAATGAAATCCATGGGTACATAGTTCCTATTTGCAATAATAAGAACATCATTGATCCTTCCCATGGGTTTCTTCACAGTAGAATCCGTAAGATGCAAATTAAGAGAACACTCTTCAATCTCATTAAAACCCAGAACATCACATAAAGACTTTGGAATCGCGGAAACACTAGCACCCAAATCACACAAAGCATTGCACTCATAATTTTTGATTTTGATTTTTATGGTAGGTTCCCACTCATCATGAAGCTTTCTAGGGATAGAGACTTCCAATTCAAGTTTCTCTTCAAGAGATTCTGTCATAGCTTCGACGATATGATCGGTAAAGGCCTTTTTTGGCTATAAGCGTGTGGAGAGTTTAACATGGATTGCATCAAGGAAATGCATTCAATCAAGGAGCAAATATCATAATTGAATTCCTTGAAATTCATAGTAGTAATTTCATTACTACTCAAAGTTTTAATATCTTCTACTCCAGTTTCAATGCTTTTAGCATCAAGATAGATGGACTCCGAATCATTGGGGGCACTTTTCAACCAAAGTGGATTCATATCCAGGCCCATAATCATTAGGTTTGACACAAGAAAACAAAGATTCAATGGGAGTCACACCAAGCACTTTAAGATCTTCGTGATTCTCATCCTGAGTTTCAGGTTTAGCAGCCATTTTATTGACAAAGGTAGCCTGCTTATCAGAAATCTGGACTACCTACTTTTCAAGACAAGCAAACTGAGAATTTAGCGCAAGGAATTATTTGGCCATATCATCAACTTCTCTACTCATAAAAGCCAGAAAAGAATTTTGCTCCTTCAGTTCTCTACGAAAGTAACTGTTGTATTCAAACTTTGTGGACATGAAGCCTTTAACACCAGTTTCAATCTCTTCTAACTTCGTATAGTGAGCATCTAAATCCCTTGGTTGGGCCATACGGGTTTTAGCAGGCAGACAAGGGGGCAAAGAGCAAGCGAGAAAAAGGGCGAAAGAAAAGGCAAACGAAAAAGGCAAATTGTGAAGTGGGGGAGAGGAAAACGAGTGGCAACTGGCAAACAAGGTAAATGGAAGAGATGAGTTTGCGACACCTACTTGGATGATTTCTTGACTTGATCCTCCCCGGCAACGGTGCCAGAAATTCTTCTGCTACGGCAACAAAAGTCCTTCCCCGGCAACGGCTCCAGAAATTCTTCTGCTACGGCAACAAAAGTCCTTCCCCGGCAATGGTGCCAGAGATCCTTCTGTCGTCTCTTGAGCTTGCGTTGGTTTTTCCCTTGAAGAGGAAAGGGTGATGCAGCACTGGAGCATTAAGTATTTCCCTCAGTTTGAGAACCAAGGTATCAATCCAGTAGCGGAATCTCGTCAAGTCTAGAGTACCTGCGCAAACACAAAAGAGCTTGCACCCAACGCTTTAAAGGGGTTGTGAATCCCTTCAAGATTGATTGCAAAGCGAGATCTGAAGGCGGAAAGTGCAACAAAGAAAAAGTGTAAGGCTGAAAATATGGTGTGGAGTAGACCTGGGGGCCATAGTGTTCACTAGAGGCTTCTCTCAAAATAGCAAATATCATGGTGGGTGAACAAATTACTGTCGAGCAATTGATAGAACCGCGCAAAGTCATGACGATATCTAAGGCAATGATCATACATATAGGCATCACGTCCGAGACAAGTAGACCGATACTTTCTGCATCTACTACTATTACTCCACACATCGACCGCTATCCAGCATGCATCTAGTGTATTGAGTTCATGACGAACAGAGTAACGCCTTAAGCAAGATGACATGATGTATAGGGATAAACTCAAACCAATGATGAAAACCCCATCTTTTTACCCTTGATGGCAACAACATGATGCGTGCCTCGCTACCCCTTCTGTCACTGGGTGAGGTCACCGCACGGTATGAACCCAAAACCAAGCACTTCTCCCATTGCAAGAATCATAGATCTAGTTGGCCAAACAAAACCCACAACTCAAAGAGAATTACAAGGATATGAAATCATGCATAAGAGAGATCAGAAGAAACTCGAATAAGATTCATAGATAATATGAGCATAAATACACAATTCATCGGATCTCGACAAACACACCGCAAAAGACGATTACATCTGATAGATCTCCATGAAGATCATGGAGAACTTTGTATTGAAGATCCAAGAGAGAGAAGAAGCCATCTAGTTACTAGCTATGGACCCGTAGGTCTGTGGTGAACTACTCACGCATCATCGGAGAGGTCATGGTGTTGATGAAGAAGCCCTCCGTACCCGAATCCTGCCACCGGCAGGGCACCAGAACGTGCCCCAGATGGGATCTTGCGGAGACAGAAGCTTGCGGCGGCGAAAAAGTACTTTCGATGATCTCCTGATTTTTTATGGGATTTTAGGGAATATATAGGCGCAAAACATAGGGCAAAGGAGCCTCAGGGAGCCCACAAGCTAGGGGGCGCGGGCCCCCCTGGCCGCTCCATGAGGGCTTGTGGGGTCCCTGGTGGCCCCTTGCCTTGATTCTCCGGCTTCCTGATCTTTTCCTATTCCAGAAAAAATCTTTTTGGCAGTTTCATTCCGTTTGGACTCCGTTCAAAATCCTCCTCTGAAAGGGGTCAAAAACATGGAAAAAACAAGAACTGGCACTTGGCACTGAGTTAATAAGTTAGTACCAAAAAATGTATAAAAAGCATGCAAAATATCCAAAGTTTGACAAGATAATAGCATGAAACCATCAAAAATTATAGATACGTTGGAGACGTATCATCCTCCATGATTGACTTCATCAGAAGATTCCTATGGTCTAGTTTACCTTTCTTCTTTCCTTGCAACCTTGGATTGATATGGTTAATTCCTTGGCTATTCCCTTTCAACGGTTGACAGAAGAGGGGCAGGCAAGGTTGCTCAGACTGATTGGTTCGGTTCGTTACAGGTATTAAAAAAATCTTCTTTTTGGTCTTTCCTTTCTTGCCGCCACTTTAACAGGTGTCGCTGCAATGAGAGCATAAGTTGCAGAGTTTTTTCTAGATTCTTTTTTTTGGTCCGTTCTTCCGTTTTTGGATAGAAAGAAGGGTTCACTCTGAGGACAAGGGGTAGTTAAGTTTTAGGTTGGCTCTTTGTTTACAGACTTCCTTTTCGCTGTAATTTAATAAAGAAGTATCAATTTTTCATTTCTTTTCATTTTTTTGCATTGGTATTCCTTTTTCATTTGAAAGGGAAAAGGGGGGAAGGGAAAGGATTGACCCTCAGGGATCATATTACTCAAGAAGACTGGGGGAAAATAGCAGGATTGTAAAACATTGAAGAGATTGAGGAAGACAAATCCATTGTCGAGTCCTGCAGAGTGATAACATCGAGTAGTGGGGGCTGGCTTCCACCCCTAAGAGAACTTGATTTACCAGAAATCCCGCCAAGTTCTAGTGGGCCTAGATTCAGCGATAAGTTCTGAGAAATGGAGGAAATGATGCATTCAAACTTCACAGGATTGCAAGAAAGACAAAATCCTTGAAAGAAAAACCAAACAAGACCACATGTTCCCTATTGTTATCACGAACGAGACTAAATGTTCGGCCTGAATGAGATGGACCTTGATTCCTCTAGGCAAGGAAAATATGCAGCTCCTCTTTGTTCTACTACCTTCATCCTCGGGTTGGCTCACCAAACAAGATATATACTTTGAAATCATTGGTAACCATGCCTAATGGTCGGTCTTGTAAGCTATCGGCCAAGGCAAGTGAGAGTTGTTCAAGAGTTGCGGGCATATCTTTAGCTCGAGCAGCATCCGCTCCCGAAATGTGAGTTAAGCTTTAAAAAGTAAGAATAGCTAGGAGTGGAACAACTTCTTCTATTCCTTGTTGGCTGCCATCTCCTTCTATCCCTCAATCCTCTTCTCTGCCCTTTTTTAACTATTATGTGTGGCATGCCCCCTGTTCGTATCTTAACAGGGCAACCTTCTCTTGCAAAAAATCCAATCATCGCTAACACCGGTAATGGCCCATCCCTTTAATACTACCTTCGAGGAATTTCTCTCGCGTCCCTGTAGTGATAAGAGTGCATTCTCTAACAGCTTTGAAGCCGAGGCAGCCATCCTCTTGCCAATCCTAAACAAAAGAAATAAAAGCCCTACCCGCCTTCATTTGTTGAGTAAGGGACATTTACCTATCAGTCCTAGTCCTAAGGTGCAATCGGCGCACTAAGCCCAATTACAGCTTTACTCCATAAATTAGACCTCATACTCCTAGTCCTATTCGTGATTGTTATTTCGGATTCTGTGCCTGGGTGGTATCTTCTTACTATTGATTCAACCTCTTCGGGCAAACGTTGTCACTTCCTTTATTTGAAAAAGGGGGTTTAGAACTACAGTGATCTGATACCTTCTTTCCTTGGTCTGGGTAGGTAGGTTATGTAGGATACAACTGTTCATAGGTTGTTCGATCGCAAAAGGCCAAATAATCGATTACTAGTACGCTGGATATTGCTTGGAGGCCCTTCCCCCTATGTTTGACTCATCCTAGATGGGTTCACACCTGTTGATTCCAGTCAAAGAAAAAAGCTTTTCACGGCATGTGTCCCATGACACCAATCTACGCCAAGATAAAGAATGTTGGGTTGCCAGGAACAAACCCTCTAATTCAAGGTCTTGCCTAGAATTGCCCTAAGAAAAATGCACCCATTAATTGATCCCTATTTAGGGTAGTATAAAGTACATCCTTAACAATAGCACGAGTAGAGTCGAGTTCTCATACTAACCTAAGAGTAAATATGCCAAAATATTTCCATGCTCAAGCCGCTAATCAGTAAACGACTTCTCCGTAAGAGTTTGAAGATTGGCTCGCAATGCAAGTAGTGGCAAGAAGGAGAGCAAGACTTCCTTTTCTAAAAGAAGCAAGAACCAGACTTCTATAAGAAGATTTTTATAATCGTAGATCGTGGAATATTCATTTATCTTATTAGGTAACTGCTTTAGCTACTCTGGAAACTGAACCATCGTGAATAGAATTAGCGCTTAAGGAAGAGTAGGATCTGTTAGCAAGTCATATTCAATCACCCGGTCTTCTCCTTCCTAGCTTTTAGATTTTATGATTCTCTCTTGGATTTTCATACACTTCGCCATGTACGTATTTGGCTAAAATCTAACCTATAGCTGATCCGTCCATACTCGGTAAAGGATCAAAAAGGTACTTGAAGACGACTTCGAATGGGAGGAGGTTTTCTTTTTATCCCCCTAACCTTATTTTTATGTTTTCTTCGTTCTCAGTCTCTATGGTCCATTCTAGGATGATTTTCCTAATGCCTTGAATTCGTTGGCAAGGTGATCATGGTCCTCTCCCTGGTCCTATTGAACTAGTGACTTCTCTCCTGGGATTGAATATGTTTTGCCTTTCCCCGATGGTTCCGCATTCCTATGTGCGTCGGATTCTCCAGGGATGAGAGGCTTATTTAGCCCATGCGAAGCGTGAAGCATAATACAAGAGTGTAGAGAAGCGAGTGTAATACTTGTAGTGAAGATAAGTAGTGTCAAAGCCTACACTGGCTTAGCTCCGCAGATGTTTTCAGGACGAAGACGGTGATACGATACCACTCGCCAGTGATGATAAGATTCACTCATAGCATAGGTGGAAGATCCATCCAATTTTATTTATAGATTTATTTGTTCAAAGAAAAGACGCTTAAAAATCATCCAGGGAACCTACTCTTGGTATCCTTTACCACATTCACTTTCCATATTCCCTTTGTTTAGTTCAGACGCTACGTACCTCAGGGAAAATCCAAATTTCTACCAACAATTCCAACCTAACTCTGGAATGACTCTCCCCTCTCTCCCTTAACATATCAAAGGCCTCTTATTCGTCAACTTACCTTAATAGCTCAAACTTCCGAGCCTTGCTAGATGATGCAGAAGGGCCAACTTCAGAGGATCAATTGAATAACCAACTCTCTCGCCCCGCTGCCGCTACTACTCGAAAGCCTTTGGATCCACTACACGGCAGTCATGAGCACCTACAAGGATTCAAAATAAAGCCGATAACCAGATACAGGAAGTGTTGACATGAATCAATTGAGTGTGAGCCCTTTTATCTTGAGCTGATTCTCCTTATTTTAGAGCTATGGCGAAGGTAAATTGAGCTCTGTTGTGTGGGGAAGGAAAAGGCTCTGAGGAAGCTCCAGGGATTACATGAAGGTTTAGGCCTTGTGAGTAGCTCCAAACGGTCAGAAAAGAAGATGGTCCCGCCCTTACTTCAGCTTGAAGAGTCGTTTTCTCGCTATCTTCTTCGTCTAGATTACCCTTTTAGTAGCCTAGTAGGTTGTTTGAGTTTCAGGAAAGCAAGAGGTGCTTTCTAAAACAACCATTACCAATATGTTTTTTCAATAAGTTCTTTTAGAGCATCATGCCCCACTATTCGAATAAAGTGTGCGCCTAAGGTGTCATGTGTTTAAGAATATACGTATAATAGAAATACTTTCCCAATCCATATAAGAGGAAAGAAGGGTCCGACAATAAGCATTAGAAGCATAACCCCCAGAAGAAGTTTAATCGCATTGAGAGATCGGAGCCAGACAAAGATAAGAGTCCACGACGACACGATCGCGATGATCCAAACGGGTCAAAAATGAGTCAAAACTTGTAAAACCCCGGTTTTGGCCTTGTTACTAAGGAGAAATTGACATACTTAGCAAACAGAGATAGAATTATTTCAAAAATAGATCAGGAAAGATCCATTTCCCAACCAAATAAAACAGGAAAGCATGAGGCTCGAAGCCCTTTCTCATTTCGAATTTCATCTAAGTATCGATAATGCCCCACCCAAAAGTATTTCATCGCAATCACATGCTAGCTTGGTTGGAAAATCTCGTTTGCACCCACTAACTAATCCCTTCTCGTCAGCATTGAATTCTCCATGCTTTCGCCTTGCTTTCTAGTCATTTTCTATGAGTAATCGGTCCAAACTCAATTTCAAGAAAAAAACTATATCTCGCATGTGGCCAAAAGTTGTGAAAATGGTATTTAGCTTAGTCAATATACAACACAACTGTTGATTCTTCATGCCATGAGAACCCTTTGTCCTCTGTCTGCACGGGCAATTCCTAAGAAAAGTGCTACTAGACCTTGTTTTGGTCATGTCCACGCACCTTTCAATTCATATTTATTTGTCTTTATTTCGGCAATCTATCCATAATTGTACTTCTTGAACCAACGAATCCACTTTTGAAAATGGATAACTAGCTCCATTCTGCGTCAAGTACTAAGGATGGGCCCAAAGCCTACTTTTGAAAGGCATCGGTCACCTTAAAAACCCCAACAATAGGAAGTCTAGTGTGCTTCTTTAGTGCTGCTCTTCGATCAGATGCTTTCTCATTAAACGAGGCATATTAAAGTGAAAATTTCGAGGTCGAGTCCCGAGAAGGCGATAGTTGATTTTGATCATGAAGTTGGCACTGGACTTTGGAATTGTATCTGGACCCCCACTTGCTCAGGACGCCCCGCCTGCTCACGACGATCCCATTATGAATTTTCTGGAGGGGGACACGCTTGACCGAGTGATACGTCTCCAACGTATCTATATTTTTTTGCTTGTTCCATGTTGTTATATTATCATTCTTGGATGTTTTACAATCATTTTACTACAACTTTATATTATTTTTTGGACTAACCTATTAATGGTTGCAAAATTTAACAAGTTCTTGTTTCACACTTTGATTTGTAGGAATTAACTAGAAATTGTCGAAAAAACGCAGAAGGAGCCTTGTTGGAGGAGGACTCTCACTCTCCTGAAATCTGTCCACAAAAAGTTTTTAGAGACCGTCCGTTTTACCCCCGAAGACAGCGTCAAATGGAAAAAGCTAAAACTAGAAAAGTGTGGGGAATTTTATGGCAATGACTTCGGACTACAAATTCGTACAAAACAGAGTCCGTATGTGATCCGGAGACCCGTTTTATTGAAGGAAAATATTTGATTACGGGATCACGAGAATTGTTGACGTGATTGAGTCCAACTCTTAGCATATGTGAATATATTCGGCCACGACTTTGGAGACTCATGGGCTATGAGGAGCCCCTAGGAAGGTTCTAGAGGTGCCTGAGAGCCATTGGATCAAGGGTCCATCCATCGAAGGGCCATAGAGCACCACGGAGGCACATATAAGGAGAGAAACCCCCTAATTTTGGTAGAGCTACCAAGAGCCACGAATTTGCCTCTCCCTTGGCAATCGCCAAGAAGGGGAGAGGCTCCTCCATTGCAGCACCAATACCAAGGAAGAATGAGGGGCAAGGGGCCGCCGCCCGTCGCCGGTGCCCTGGCCGGCATCGCCTCCATCTCTTCGGCGTTGAACCTCTCCATCAACAAATCTCTCTTTCTCACCATGATAATGTGTGAGTAATCCTCCTCGGGGCTGAGGGTATGTACTAGTAGCTATGTGTTCAATCTCTATCTCTCGTGTTCTTGATATGGCACGATCTTGATGTATCGCAAGCTTTATTAATATAGATGAATCGTATGGAGTTTTCCCCTCACTAGTAGGAAAACTACTTTACGTGAGATACATTAGTCCCGGTTTGTAAACAAAGTGGCACTAATGTGACCATTAGTGCCAGTTCCAACGGCTAGGAGGGCGGGAATCATTAGTCCCGGTTTGTGTTGAACCTCTAGTACCGGTTCGTGACACGAACCGGGACTAAAGGGGTGGTGGCAGGCTGGTGGCAGGCTGGGGCTCCACTAGCACTTTTAGTCTCGGTTCGTGGCACGAACCGATACTAGAAGATCACATTTAGAACCGATTTGTGTCATGAACCGGGACTAAAGGTTTCCCTATATAAGCCCTTCGTCCAGCCTGCGTTGGAGCTCTCTCTTCTTCCCCTTTCCTCTCCTCTCTATGCTTCCCCAAAGCTCGAGATCATCCTTCATTTTGCCCAAAATTTGTCAATATTTGAAGGCCCCCATCCATCCAAGTGATCACAAAGGTTAGCAACTTTATCCTTTTATCTCTCATTGCTAGATTAGCTCTTGCAATGCTCTATAAATATAGTGATTTGTTGGTTCTACTTTGGAGTAATTATATGTGGTAGTTTATTTGATTAATATGCAATTTGAGCTCAAATTAACTCTTAGTTTGCATATGTGGGTGTGGTTCACTTAGTGCTTTCCCGTCCCCGTCCTAACTACCGTCGATCACCTGCACCGTCCCGTCGCCGGCACCACCTTAGTGAGCCTCTTGTTCTTATTATATTTTTTATAAAAAATCTTGTTTGTGTGATTAAGATATATAGTTACTTGTATAATTTTATTACCCATACGTTGTTTGTTATACATAGTGACATGGTTTTGATATCCGTCCCCGTCATCCCTCATCTGGTTTTATGATTCGGATGTGCTATATTCTCTTTTACAACTATTTGTTGCATTTCGTGTTTATGACAAATTATGCCCATCAAGTTGACATAAATATTTGTATCTAGGAGGTATGTGAACCGGAAATTCCAACCAACCCTCTTTTCGAGAGGTTAAATTTAGTTGAAAAAGAAAACGAGTATTTGAAAGAAAAAATGAAAATAATTGAAGAAGAGAAGATGAAACCGGAGTTGTATGTTGTCGATGTCATCGTTGATCACAATATCAAGATGGAGAAAATGCACTTGAAGATTAGAAAGATTAGAAAATATGCCATTGATAGTGAGGCTTGGTATCATTATATTGTTGGATCAATTGTTACCTTAGTTGCGATCTTGATCGCATTTGTTGTTGCATTCAAATGCTTTAGCTAGAGAGTTTGTATGTTGTTTTATGAGAATAAGTGTGTATGAACTTTATGTATGAACTTGTATTAATTTGGTCTTTTCGGTGTTGTGTAATGAAGATGAGCCGGCAATGGATGTACGATGACTGATGCTCTCCAAGTTCGTTAAAGGCGTGAATACTTTTTTGATTGCGGCTAAGATGAACAAACGGACGAATGGCTTTATGTGTTGTCCGTTTGATGTGTGTAAGAATGATCAGAATTACTCTAGGTCAAGAGTCATTCACGTCCACATGTTTGAGTCCAGTTTCATGCCCCACTGTAATGTTTGGACCAAGCATGGAGAAAGAGGGGTTATTATGGAATACAATGAAGAAGAAGAGGACGACGACACCTATCCTGGCCATGGGTTCCCTGAATACGATGGTACAACAATGGGGCAAGAAGTTGAACCAGCAATGCGGGAAGACGCTAAAGAAGAGACATCAGATGAGCCCGCTGATGATCTTGGTCGGGCCATTGCCGATGCAAAGAGAAACTGTGCAAGTGAAAAGGAGAGGCTGAAGTTGCAGCGCATGTTAGAGGATCACAAGAAATTGTTGTACCCAGATTGCGAACCTGACAAGAAAAAAGCTGGGCACCACACTGGAATTGCTGCAATGGACGGCAAAGAATGGTGTCTCTAACGAGGGATTTGAAAAGTTGCTGATAATGTTAAAGAAGATGCTTCCAAAGGGCAACGAATTGTCCAACAGTACGTACGAAGCAAAGAAGGTTGTCTGCCCTCTAGGATTAGAGGTGCAGAAGATACATGCATGCCCTAATGATTGCATCCTCTATCGTGGTGAGTACGAGGATTTGAATGCATGCCCTGTATGCGGTGCAATGTGTTATAAGATCAGCCACGATGTCCTTGGTGATGTTGAGGGCGAGCGCCCCAGGAAGAAGATTCCTGCCAAGGTGATGTGGTATGCTCCTATAATACCATGGTTGACACGTTTATTCCAAAACAAAGAGCATAGCGAGTTGATGCAATGGCACAGAGAAGACCGTAAGAAAGACGGGAAGCTGAGAGTACCCGTTGACGGGTCACGGTGGAGAAAAATCGAGAGAAAGTGACAGGACTTTGCATCTGACGCAAGGAACGTATGTTTGATCTAAGCGCAAATGGCATTAATCCTTTTGGAGAGCAGAGCAGCAATCATAGCACCTGGCTTATGACTATGTATGTATAACCTTCCTCCTCGGTTGTGCATCAAGTGGAAATACATTATGATGCCAGTGCTCATCCAAGGCCCTAAGCAACCCAGCAACAACATTGATGTGTACCTAAGGCCATTAGTTGAAGAACTCTTACATTTGTGGAATGAAAATGGTGTACGTGCGTGGGATGAGCATGCACAGGAGGAATTTGACCTACATGCGTTGTTCTTTGTGACCATCAATGATTGGCACACTCTCAGTAACCTTTCAAGACAGACAAAGAAGGGATATCATGCATGCACGCACTGTTTGGATGATACTGACAGTATACATTTGGATAATTGTAAGAAGAATGTTTACCTGGGACATCGTCGATTTCTTCTGAGAAGGCATCCCCTAAGAAAAAAAGGCTAGCATTTCAAAGGTGGGGCACATCACCGGAAGAAGCCTCGCTACCGTACTGGTGAGGATGTACTTGATCTGGTCAAGGATTTAAAATTATTCTTTGGAAAGGGTCCTAGTGGACAAACTATTCCGAATGACGCTGACGGACGCGCACCCATGTGGAAGAAGAAATCTATATTCTGGGACCTACCCTATTGGAAAGACCTAGAGGTTCGCTCTGCAATTGACGTGATGCACGTGATGAAGAATATTTGCATGAACCTGCTAGGCTTCTTGGGCGTGTATGGGAAGACAAAAGATACACCGGAAGTACGGGAATGTATGCACGGAAATGACGGCATACATTAGGGTCGTGCCAGCTACACTCTTACCAAAGAAGAGAAGGAAGTCTTCTTTGAATGACTGCTCGGTATGAAGGTCCCATCTGGCTTCTCGTCGAATATAAAGGGAATAACAAATATGTCAAATAAATAGTTCCAGAACCTAAAGTCTCATGACTGCCATGTGATTATGATGCAACTGCTTCCGGTTGCATTGAGGGGCCTTCTACAAAATGTTCGATTAGCCATTGTGAAGCTATGTGCATTCCTCAGTGCAATCTCTCAAAGGGTAATCGATCCAGAAATCATACCAAGGTTAGAGAATTATTTGGTTCAATGTCTTGTTAGTTTCGAGTTGGTGTTCCCACCATCATTCTTCAATATCATCACACACATCCTAGTTCACCTAGCCGAAGAGATTGCCATTCTAGGTCCTGTATTTCTACGCAATATGTTCCCCTTTGAGAGGTTCATGGGAGTCTTAAAAAAATATGTTCATAACTGTGCTAGGCCAGAAGGAAGCATCTCCAAGGGCCATGAAAATGAGGAGTTCATTGAGTTTTTTGTTGACTTTATTCCTGGCCTTAAGCCGACTGGTGTTCGTGAATCGCGACATGAGGGCGGACTGGGTGGAAAAGGCACGCTAGGACCGAAAGCAATAATATGTATGGACGCACATTCTATCACTCAAGCACACTACACAGTTCTACAAAATGCCTCCTTGGTGGCTCCGTATATCGAGGAATATAAGAATATTCTATGCTCTAAACACATGGAGCAGTCTGACGACAGGATTGCACGTGAACAAACGGGAACTTCCGCCGGTTGGTTGCACACACGTCTCATGCATGATGACGTTGTTAAAGATGAATTGTACTTGTTATCCAAGTTACCATCTTCGAATATATTCACTTTCAAAAGGTACGAGATAAATGAGAATACATTTTACACGATCGCCCAAGATAAAAAGAGCACCAACCAAAACAGTGGTGTCCGCTTTGATGCAGCAAGCACCAATAGGCCAAAGGACACATATTATGGTTACATAGAGGAGATACGAGAACTTGACTATGGACGTGATTTGAAGGTCCCTTTGTTTCGGTACAAATGGGTCAATCTGACACGGGGCGGGGTAACGGAAGACCCACAGTACGGAATGACAATAGTGGATCTCAACAATCTTGGGTACGCAAACGAACCATTCATCCTAGCCATTCGTCCTAGTAAGAAATGTTGTTCTTCAAATAAAAAACACCTCCGGATCAAGAAAATCTTCTACGAGCAGCACGGTAGTTCGAGGCCCGGCCAAAATGTTGTCGGATGGCGTAAAATACAACATCGATGCCATCAAACCTAATGGTGAACCTGATGAACCTAAGAAGAATGGGAAGAAGTTCATTCGTCAAGGCGGAGTTGTTGTCAGGGACCAAATCCCGATCTCCATTCAAGAATGGAAAGAAGCCAGCAAAGGGAGATCCAAATATTACTTTTGTCGACCAAAGAGAAAAAAATCTGCTTTCGCAATCGCTCATGTCACATTTCACCCTACCAGATCATTTGACAGATGCAGATCTGGAAAAAGTCAAGAACAGTGCTCTTAAGAAGATGGCGATAGCATTCAACAACCATAAGAAAACTATATGGGCAGCGTATGTCAATGCAAGAAAGTGATACGTCTCCAACGTAGCTATAATTTTTTATGGTTTCATGCTATTATCTTGCCAAACTTTGGATGTTTTGCATGCCTTTTATATATTTTTGGGACTAACTTATTAACTCAGTGCCAAGTGCCAGTTCCTGTTTTTTCCATGTTTTTGACCCCTTTCAGAGGAGATTTTGAAACGGAGTCCAAACGGAACAAAATCCCCGAAAATATTTTTTCCGTGACAGAAGAAGATCGGGAGACTTGAGAGCCAAGGCAGGGGGTCCCCAGGGGCCCCACAAGCCCCCTCACCGTGGCCAAGGGGGGAGGTCGCGGCCCCCAGGCTTGTGGGCCCCCTGGACGTCCTTTGCCCTAGGTTTTGCGCCTATATATCCCCAAAAATTCCACAAAAAACTAGGAGATCATCGAAAGTACTTTTCCGCCGCCGCAAGCTTCTGTCTCCGCAAGATCCCATCTGGGGCACGTTCTGGTGCCCAACCGGAGGGGAGATTCAGATACGGAGGGCTTCTTCATCAACACCATGACCTCTCCGATGATGCGTGAGTAGTTCACCATAGACCTACGGGTCCATAGCTAGTAACTAGATCGCTTCTTCTTTCTCTTGGATCTTCAATACAAAGTTCTCCATGATCTTCATGGAGATCTATCCGATGTAATCTTCTTTTGCGGTGTGTTTGTCGAGATCCGATGAATTGTGGATTTATGATCAGATTATCTATGAATCTTGTTTGAGTTTCTTCTGATCTCTCTTATGCATGATTTCATATCCTTGTAATTCTCTTCGAGTTGTGGGTTTTGTTTGACTAACTAGATCTATGATTCCTGTAATGGGAGAAGTGCTTGGTTTTGGGTTCATACCGTGTGTGAAAGTGCGTTATATCGACTAGAGGGGGGTGAATAGGAGATTTTTAGAATTTCATCACTGAGGAAATTCCTTTTGAGGGAATTCCTCACTGATGACTAACTTACAGCGGAAACAGTTAAGGATTAGTCGTGCAAACGTTCACAACAGCATTATTACAGAGTGAAGATTGTGAAAACAGATTGCACAATAAGCAGGCACGCAGAATACAGATGATGATTAACTCAAGTGAAGAATTTGGGGTTGAGGAAATTCAGAGAAAGTCTTCAGGAAATTCTTCAAACAGTCACAGTGAATGTCATCAACACATAATACAGAGAATGTAAAGAGTTGAGGAATTAGAACCCAATTCTTGGTGAAGACTGTTGTTGATGACCCAGTTCCAACTGTTGTGACAGTTGTACATCTGGTTTGGTATTGAAACCAAAGGACACCCAGTCCCGGGACACACAGTCCCTATCGTGTTCTCCTTGAGCTAAGGACACACAGTCCTCGCCCAACACTCATGGTAAGTCTTCAGGGCAGACTTCCAAACCCTCACAAACTTGGTCACCCGGCGATCCACAATTGACTGCTGGATTGCTCTAGACCATGACGCCTAACCGTCTGGAGGATGCACAGTCCTCAAAGGTAAAAGGCTTCAGTCCCACACAGGAACAACTTCTTTAGTGATGCTCAATCACTAGGTTTGGTTTGTGGTTTCGGTGGGTGGTGTATTTCCTCACTGATGATTTACTCTCGAAGGCTCTGAGAATTGGGTTGCTCTTATGACAACTGTCAGTTTCTAATGGAGCAGCCAACCAGCTAGTCGTTGTGGGGGGCGGCTATTTATAGCCTGGGAGCATCCTGACATGATTTGACACTAATGCCCTTAAATATTATGACCGTTGGAGTGGATAAGACCAGTGACTTGGCGTGGCTATCGAAATGGTCGGGACCCTCAACTGTGAGAGTCCTCATGTCACTCATATTCCTCACTTGAGGCTTTTGGTAGGATTTGGCTTGGGTTGAGCATCATGAGGAAATTCATTCCATAGCGTTACTTTGACCCCCTTTAACAGTACGGTGTTCCTATTCATCAAATGTGAATAAAGTAAAACAGAAAATGTAAATCTTCACGCTTCAATTTCTTCAAAATGATTTTCTTCAGGAACCACCGCTCTTCTCGATATCAATATCTTCATGAGGAATATCAATTTCATCGCAGATTCCTCGTGATTCATTTCTTCAGCTTCAGACCAATTTCTTCAACTGAAGACATATATTTTTAGGGGTCGATATTCTTCGAATATCTCAAACTCCTCAATGACTTATAGATCATGTGTACACTTATAAACGCATTAGATACTTAACCTATAAGTCTTCAAACCACCAAAATCACTAAGGGGCACTAGATGCACTTACAATCTCCCCCTTTTTGGTGGTTGATGACAATTAGGTTAACTCTTCAACAGGGATCAAAAATATGAAGTGTAAATACTTAATTGAGGAATTTGAAAAAAAGATTCACACAGACTCCCCCTAAAGATGTGCATACCTTGAGGATTTTGCTTTTGTAGCATATGCACATTGATGATATATATCATGGAGATCTCCCCCTGAATCTTGTAAGTCATGCATACATATCACATATCATTTGAAGAAAATGAAGATGCATGATGGCAAATGGTATCTGACGAATTCCAGCATGCGTGCATTAAAAACTTGAGGAATAAGCATGCGAAGAAAAACATTCAAAAAAAACGTCAGAGTACCATCGGGCTTAAGTTACAACTCATTACATAAAAACTTTAGAAGAGCCAAGAGTTTGTAACTTAAATATAGTTCATAAGCCCCAAAAATAAATCCCGTTTGAAGACTAACTCTCAAGTTTCTCCCCCTTTGTCATCAAGTGACAAAAAGGGACAAATTGAGGACTAACGCCCGTGAAGATTTCATTTCTTGGCGGTTGATGAAGATCCTTGGCGCTTCTTGGGTGTAGTATTCTTCCTTGGGCATGTTGCGGTGTCGAGTTGTTCCTCATCAGATTCGGCGGTGCGGAATGACGAGAAGGAGCTGCCTTCAAGATCTGGCACGGGAGCGGGCCTGAACTTCTTCTTGGGAGGCCACGACCACTCAAAGTCTTGCTGAAAGTTCATTTCTTCAAGCTCAGTATGGGTCTTCAGATGTGCAAGAGTAGCCCAGGTGCGATCGAAAACCTCATGCAGATAGTGATGATTAAGTTTCATAGAGTTATGTGTCTCAGTGAGGGTTTTCACAATGGCACCAAACTGGCGTTTGACCCATTTGTGGTTGTGATCTACCTTCTGATGAAGACTGAGGAGAAGCTCTCTGGTGTTGAGCACGTGAGGAGGAACAGGGCTGGGTGGACGAGTCTCACTATCGTCCCATGAAGAATAAGCGTCTGGTTCTTTAAACTAACCATCAAGCGGCCTGCTGCCTTCATCAATCACAGACTTTCCTTTTCCCTCAATGGGCTCGAAAGTCTTCTTGTTGACCCGGATAGGAGGCATATAACCAACATGGTTCTGGAAATCTGCGTGGAAGTTGATGCCTGTCCTTGTCCTGAGGAATCTCATGATCCATGGGGCATAAATTTTGTGATCATAGGGGCACATTGCATTGTCAGCCAAAGTCCTCAAGAAGAAATCATGGATATTCATAGGAATACCGTGAATGATGTTGAAGAGGATATTCTTCATGAGGCCGACTACATCTTCTTCATCGTCATGGCCTTTGATTGGCGCGAGCACACTGCAGAGAATGCGGTAGACAGACCGGGGTGTGTACTTGAGCTCATGGACGAGGAATGTGGTTCTTGAGGGTTTGCCTGTAGCCAAAGGCTTCATGAGGACTTCCATCATTCCATTGGGCAGCTCACGCTCACCATAAAGCTTCACTGCCCTGTCTGAAGGAATTGGTACGGGCAGTTCTCTGAGGAGTTCAGACGCTGGAGCCTTGTAGTGAGTGTTTTGGGTCATCCAGTCGAACACCCAAGTGTTGATGTCATCAGCACTGCCCGAGATGTGCAGAGTTGCATAGAACTAAAGAATGAGTTCACTATTCCAGTCTGATATATCTGAGCACATAGGAAGCAAACCTGCATCATGAAGGACACTGAGGACTGGTTCCATGCAGGGAATTTCTTCAAGCTCATCATGAGGAATGTGCCTGTGCTGGAGTATCTTGTTGCGTCCACAGAGCAAAGAAGCATAATAGTTCATCGGAGTCCTGGTCCAAAACTTCAGATGCCTCATTTGAGGCTTGTCATAGGGATTCTCTCCGATGAAATACATGCGTTCCTCAAAGAAATTTTCTTTCTGAAACTTTGGCCGCTTCGAGAATGGCTGGCGCTGAACTGGCTTGATATTGTGCTGAGGAATGGGAGGGGAAACAACTATGGCGGTATCTGGGTTGAGCACAATGAAGTCATTGTCAGGGGCGGGAACATTTTCTTCAGCAGTTTCCTCCGGTTGAGGAATTTCATCAGCTGGTATTTCTTGCTCTGGTTGAGCTTCAGGCTGAGGAATTTCTTCTTCCTTCTCAGCTTGAGGAGTTTGGTGAGCCTGTTCAGTGGGAGGAGCCTGCTCAGACTAGACATTTTCTTCAGCTTGTTTTTCATCAGCTGACTTTGTGGCAGAAGCAGATTCATCAGCTGCTGTAGCTGAAGCTTGAGTAGTCTCTTTCTGAGGAATATGAGGTTGAGGACTGTCATCAATCTGGATTTCCTCATCAGTATGCTCCTCAGAGGCAGCATCCTTCATTTCCTCATCTGCCCTTGTAGTTTGGTCACAAATGACGACCATTTCATATGAAGGTGCAACATTTAGAGGCACCGGGTCCAGAGGGGCAGATTCTTCAGTTTCCTTGAGGCATTTTGCCTCAATCTTTTCTTCTGCTGAGGAAGCTTTTCTCTTCTTTGCTTCCTTCTCAGCAGCTCTTGTCCTTTTCGCGTCTGATGCAGACGGGATTCACTTCTTCACCTTTGAATCTTTTGGTGAAGGTGTTTTCTCTACAGATTCTTCAGCTGGTAGTGAGGAACCAGGTGGAACAGAGTCATCAGCCTGCTTTGGTGAAGCAGCTGGATCAGGAGCAATTGCATCAGGGGTTGCAGTTTCATCAGGAGCGGTCTCGGTGATGATTTCTTCAATGGCCGGCTCATCAGCACGGCGCTCTTGGTGTTGTTTCTCACCTTGAGGAATTTCCTCCTCATCAGGAGATGCATCTTCTGGCTGCTCAACCAGGGGCTGAGGAGTTGGTGCTGGTTGTGGGTGTCGCTTGTTGTAGTCATCAACAGCACTAGTGGCTAGTTTGATGAAATTGCACTTGATGCTTTTGCGGTCTGACAGTTTGTCACACTTGTCAGTCAAGACTTGCAGCTCTGCCTGGGTTGACACCAATGCTTCAGGCGTCAGCTTGAGGAGATTTTGCCGGAGGAATTTCTCCTTTTTGGCCTTTGCAATATTTGCCTGCTTGGCCTTCTGTTCCTTCCACTTGGCTTCGTTTATGAAGGTGGCCACCATGTGGCTGACGCTAGGAGGAAGTTTCAAATCATCAATGGGTGTGTTTGGGTCTTCATACCATACATTGATGAAGTCGAGGAGGACCTTGGGGTCCATGGCCAGAGGAATAGCGCTGCCTGATGCTTGTGCTACCCTTTCTTGCTTGTTCCTGATGATGGCTTCCAGGGATTCATCGTCATAATCATCACTTCCCTATGATGCAGACGGGACTGCGATGATTTTGCTGGGGCTGGGCAGAGGTGCAGGTTCAGTAGTTGCCAAAGTCTTCACAAGGGGTGTTGAAGACTTTGTCTCCGAGCTAGTTGCAGCTGGGAGTGAGGAGCTGGAGTTGGCAGTCGTAGGCTTCACGACTTTCTTCTGTACTGGTTTTGGAGGTGGAGCTGAGGACTTTGGTGTAGATGAGATGGGTGCTGAGGGTTTTGGCGCTGATGGTTTTGGTGTTGACGGTTTGGGAACCGAGGGTTTTGGAGCTGAGGGTTTTGTGACAGAAGCCGGTGCAGACTTCTCTTGAGGCTTGGAAGCCTTTGGCTTTGTGCCCGCAGACTGCTTTTGAGGAATCTCTGAGCCTGAAGTTTCTGCTGCCGAGGAATGAGCAGCAGCTGAGGATTCATTAAATTTCTTCACTGCTGTTTCGGCTTGCTTCTTGAGCTTGGCCAGATGCCTTTCTTTTTCATCTGGGTAGTCATCAAGTGTCATAAGACTTGAGGGATGAGCAACTTGATGATCCTCAAGCGGAGCCCTTCTGCCAGGAGGCTTCAAAGAAAATTTCTTCGCATATTTTGAAGTCACAAACCTGTACTCCTTCCACTCCTTTGCCCATCTGCGTTCAATTTTCTGCAGCCTAATTTTCTTTTGGCCATTGTCTCAGGTTCTTCATCAGGCGTGCAATAGTCCATGTATATGTCATCAGGAATATCAAGAGCTGTGTTCTGCTCCAGTTTCTTTCCTCCCTTCTGTTTCCTTTCTTCCTCCATTTTCTTCAGACGAGGAATTTGCTGATGATTTTGAACTCTTGAAGATTCTGATGAGCCTTGAAGAGTTTCTTCCAGAAACGCTGCAAATGAGTTAATGTGATGAGAACCGAGAGATTCATCAGCTGACATGTGTGTACCTGTGAACAGAGTATAGTTGCGAGGAATTTGGAGAGGTCATATGCGTTCTCAGATTTGAAGAAAATGAAAAAGTTTGACAGTTTGAGGAATATAACCAGTGGTTGAGGAATTTGCTTAAGCATACTGTTCTTGGGTTCCAGAGTTGTACAGATCCGAAAATTCACAGAATTGAGGAATCTCGTGAAAATATTAGATGCTTAGCTAGTTCATCAATGATTGTGGTGATGGATAGTGTTTGAGGAATCATGTGCGCATCGTATCTTGAGGAAAAACAGATTTCACATGGGAGAGGTAAAATTTCAGATCTGAGCTGCTGTAAAAATGGAGTATATTTACCCTAGAAGGTGCGAGCGAAGAACACAAAAGGTCGTGTTGGAGAGGCTCTTCAGTCAAGTGTCCAACGCACCCTAACTTGGCAGCAGAGGACGTCTACGGCGGCGGCGGACGTAGATGTTCCGACTCCGGCGTGATCCTGGCGGCGAAAAGGTTGAGGCAGTGAAGCTCTTCCTTGTCGGCGACAAGACAACCAGCGGTGGCGCTAGGGTTCGATGGAGAGTGTGATGGCAGGAGAGCGATGAGGCGAAGAAGAAGATACCGAGGGGGATAAGGACCTATTTATAGCCCGAAAGTTACTGTTTGGCGCGAAAGTTCCGGACCAAATAGCCCTTGCCTCTACGTCTCCGCAGGAGACGTGTAACTCCCGTACGATGTGGTGGAGATAGTGGAGATCGTGGTTATCCGATCGTGGGAAGTGGGGGTTCGGTTACTATTCCTTTGAAGAAAACAATTTTTTGAAGATTTGAGGATTTTTGTTACAAAATCATCAGCTGACAAGGATGTAGTGAGGATTTTGAACAGAGTTTCAAGTAGAACGCATATGAAGAATTGAATAGACTGGATAAGTATAGCATAGAGGGAAAGTAGGGTCCGATCACATTCACTTAGCAGAAACATCAACTTGAAGAAATAGCAATAAGTGAATGATGTTGAGGACTAGAAATCACAGTCTACCTAGTCAAATGAAAGTCATCAAGTGTTTTTGAAGATTTTGTAATAGATCATTTGAAGAAAATCAACTTGAGGAATTTCACATTGGGCAGTGGCATTACCCACCTTATAAGAATGTTGATTACAGACGCCGCGTACAATTGTCGTAGGGCCCTGAGAATCAATTTCTTCGTTAATTTCTTCACATTCAGAGTGACCTTCTTCATTGGTTGAAGAAAATCGTTTCATCATGTGTTGCATATCTAAGTCATCAACTTTGCATATGTGTTAGGATGTGTGCATGTTTTTACAAAACATTTGAAGACTCTAAGATATTTAGCTCACACCGCAACTTGCAAAACCTTTTCTCATCCAAGGGCTTAGTGAAGATATCAGCCAGTTGATCATCAGTCTTCACATGGTCGATGAGGATATTGCCCTTGAGGACATGGTCCCGAAGAAAATGATGACGAATCTGGATGTGCTTAGTCTTCGAGTGCTGCACTGGGTTGTAGGCAATCTTGATAGCACTCTCATTGTCACAGTAGAGAGGCACATTCTTCATGTTGATGCCGTAGTCCTTGAGGGTTTGCTTCATCCATAGTAATTGAGCACAGCAAGAACCAACAGCAATGTATCAGCTTCGGCAGTGGAGAGTGATACGCAGTTCTGCTTCTTTGAGGACCAGCAAACTAGTGATCTTCCGAGGAAATGGCATGTGCCAGAAGTTGACTTGCGATCCACACGGTCACCAGCATAGTCTGAATCAGAATACCCTACCAGATGAAGATTGGAGCCCTTGGGATACCATAATCCTAGTGTTGGTGTGTGAGCTAAGTATCGAAGAATATGTTTCACAGCCTTATGGTGTGATTCCTTCGGTTTTGCTTGAAAACGTGCACACATGCAAACACTAAGCATTATATCTGGCCTAGATGCACATAGATACAATAAAGAGCCAATCATAGAACAGTATACCTGCTGATCGAAATCTTTACCATTTTCATCAGTGCCGAGGTGACCGTTGGTAGGCATTGGAGTCTTGGCACCTTTGCATTCGTGCATGTCGAATTTCCTCAGAACATCCTTGAGGTATTTCTCTTGTGATATGAAGATTCCATTTCTTTGTTGACGAATTTGAAGACCTAAGAAGAATTTCAGCTCCCCCATCATGGACATCTGATATTCTTCACTCATCATATAGGCAAATTCATCACTGTATCTTTTGTCAGTACAACCAAATATGATGTCATCAACATATATTTGACATACAAATAGCTCATTATCATAAGATTTTGTGAAAAGAGTTGGATCGAGTGAACCAGGTTTGAAGCCTTTCTTCATGAGGAATTCCTTCAATGTATCATACCATGCCCGAGGGGCTTGCTTGAGGCCATACAGAGCCTTTTTGAGTCTGAAGACTTTGTCTGGATTCTTTGGATCCTCAAAACCTGGGGTCTGAGCAACATATACTTCTTCCTCAAGCTTACCATTGAGGAATGCACTTTTCACATCCATTTGATATAAGGTGATGTTATGATGATTAGCATAAGCAAGTAGAATTCGAATAGCTTCAAGTCTAGCAACAGGTGCAAAAGTTTCATCGAAATCTATTCCTTCAACCTGGGTGTAGCCTTGGGCTACAAGTCGTGCCTTGTTCCTCACCACTTGACCATCCTCATCTTGCTTGTTTTGGAAAATCCACTTGGTGCCGATGATGTTATGCTTGCGAGGATCTGGTCGTTTGACGAGCTCCCATACGTCATTCAGCTTGAATTGAAGAAGTTCGTCTTGCATGGCTTGGATCCACTCCGGTTCGAGAAAAGCCTCAGCTACTTTTGAGGGTTCTGTGATGGATACAAAGGAAAAATGCCCACAAAAGTTAACTAAGTGTGAAGCTTTTGAGCGAGTGAGAGGACCTGGCGCGTTGATGTCGTTGAGGATTTTGTCATGTTCTACTTCATTTGCAATCCTCGGATGAGCTGGTTGAGGATTTTGTCTGGGCTGAGGAAGTGGTGTTGTTGCAATTTCCTCAGGAGCATCTTCTTGGTTTTCATCAGCGATGGGGATCGTTTCTTCACCAATTTCCTCAGTGGGGACAATGTCTTCAGTAGGCTTAAGCTTTATTGCTTCCTCAGGAGACAGCTTATCTGGATCAGAAGGCAATTGCTCTCTTTGCGAGCCATTAGTTTCATCGAACCGCACATCTACAGTCTCAACAACTTTGTTGTGGTAGTTGTTGAAGACTCTGTAGGTGTGCGAGTCCTTTCCATAACCGAGCATAAAACCTTCATGTGCCTTAGGTGCAAATTTTGAGCTATGATGAGGATCTCTAATCCAGCATTTTGCACCGAAGACTTTGAAATAACTTACATTGGGTTTCTTGTCAGTGAGGAGTTCATATGAGGTTTTCTTGAGGAATTTGTGAAGATATACCCTGTTGATGATATGACATGCAGTGTTGATTGCTTCAGGCCAGAAGCGACGAGGAGTCTGATATTCTTCAAGCATAGTTCTTGCCATTTCAACCAGAGTCCTGTTCTTTCTTTCGACGACACCATTCTGCTGAGGAGTATAAGGAGCAGACAATTCGTGAGTAATACCAAGTTCATCAAGATAATCATCAAGACCAGTGTTTTTGAACTCGGTTCCATTATCACTCCTGATATGTTTGATCTTGATGCCGAAGTTCGTCGAGGCCCTTGAAGAAAATCGTTTGAAGATTTCCTGCACTTCAGTTTTATACACTATAATATGCACCCAAGTGTATCTGGAATAATCATCAACTATGACAAAGCCATATAAAGATGCTGCATTGGTTAGTGTGGCATAGTGAGTAGGTCCAAATAAATCCATATGAAGCAATTGGAATGGTCGTGTAGTAGTCATGATGGTTTTAGAAGGATGCTTGGATCTGGTCATTTTCCCAGATTCACAAGCACCGCATAGATGGTCCTTGAGGAATTTGACTGATTCGATGCCGATGACATGCTTCTTCTTTGCAAGCGTGTGCAAATTCCTCATGCCTGCATGACCTAGTCTTCGGTGCCACAGCCATCCTTCTGAGGTTTTTGCTAGTAAGCAAGTGGCTGGTTGAGGACCTGTAGAGAAGTCGACAATGTACAAATCCCCTCTTCTTACACCTTCGAAGACTTTGGATCTGTCAGATTCCATGATGACTACACATCTATATCTACCAAAGATAACAATCATATCAAGATCACAAAGCATCGAGACTGACATGATGTTAAAACCAAGGGATTCAACAAGCATTACTTTGTCCATATGCCTATCCTTGGAAATAACTACTTTGCCAAGTCCCAATACCTTGCTTTTACCTTTGTCAGCATATGTGATTTGCTTCAGAGGTGATGGATTTAGTGGCATATTCATCAGTAGGCTTTTATCACCAGTCATGTGATGTGTGCAGCCACTATCGAGAACCCACTCACTATTTTTGGGTTTGTCATCCTGCAGATGAATTAGTACAGCTTACCATCTCATATGCTTCAGATTTGAAGAATATGATACTAATTTCATCAGTTCAGTGATTTCATCATAACAGAAATGTAAGGACGTGTGAAATATTTCTATTTCATCAATCATTAGCTTGCATCCTATCAAGCATTTCCTCAGGTCTCCAGCAAATTCTTCAGATGATGATTTTCATCTGGAGACCTGTCCTGCAGAAGTGATTAGTTTGATTTCTTCACCACCCACATCTGAAGGGGTGGCAAAGCGTTCATCATCCTGCGAGCACCATATGAGAAAGGTGGCATTGAAGCTAATGTACCTCTCTTAATAGTAGGGGGGCTAAAGTACTCATATGAGTATGCAGAGAACTGGTTTGAGGATTTATGAACATAATGATTTGAGGAGTAGCACTCATAATCATATTCCTTGTAGTTTCCCTGCATATTAGACGCATAAGCACGGGTACGAGCATAGTTTTGACCAGTTGAGGATTTTGATCCTCTTGAAGACTTTAGTCCTCGTGAGGAATTGGATTTGGGGTTCAAATTCTTCAGAGGTGGTGTCATGAGGACATTCACTTGAAGATTTTCAAGACAACTTTTGGGAACCCAGATTTTCCTCAGAGGAGGGCCATTCCTGCAGTTAGTTCCAACATATCTAGCAAATACTTCACCAGATTGATTTTTGAACAGTTTATAGTTGGAATCAAATGACTCATCCGAGGAATAGGATAATTCACATGAGAAGCCAGTTAGATTAGATGGATCAAAAGGAGGCCCAGTAGCACCAACCCATGAGGTTTTGGGATACTGCTCAGGTTTCCAATAAGATCCATCAGCATTCAATTTCCTCTCAAAGGCAATTCCTTCTTTCCTCGGGTTCCTGTTCAGGATCTGCTTTTTGAGCACATCACAAAGGATTTGGTGTCCTTTGAGACTTTTGTACATGCCTGTTATGTACAATTCCTTCAACCCTGCATTTTCATCAGTAACATTTGTGTTTTCCTCAAGTGAGGAAATAGACACAACAGGTGTAGTTGAAGAATTTGTAGCATTTGATGATTCTGGTGAAGAATTAGCTTCACGTTCAATGCATTTAAGACACGGAGGAACAAATTTAACTTGACTAGCGCTGATCTGTTGAGCCAGTAATGAATCATTTTCCATACGAAGATCATCATGAGACATCCTCAGCTTCTCAAGATCAAGCTTTCTTTGAAGGAATTCGTAGGAAAGCTTCTCATGATCAGTGAGAAGTGTATCATGACTATCCTGAAGATTATCAAATCTAGACTGAAGATTTTTCATGTCATCAGCGAGGGTTTGATTAAGATTCATTTCATCATTCAACAGATCATCACTTTTGTCTAGCAGTTTTTGAAGCTTTTCCAGAGCAGTTTGTTGTTTAGTGGCAATGATGGCAAGTTTACTGTAACTGGGTTTTTTGTAATCATCATGTTCACAGTCACTTGAATCAGAGGAGGAGGCATTATTTGATACCTTTGAACCTTTTGCCATGAAGCAATAGGTTGGAGCGAAGTCATCAGCATTGTCATCAGTATGGATGGTGCACCCATTTTCTTCAAGATTGAAGATTGACTTGCTGACGAAATTTGTTGCTAGTGCAAGACTAGCCTGTCCGGATTCTGAGTCTTCTCCACAGCCTTCTTCTTCATCACATTCCTCAGATTCTGCCTCGGAATCCATTTCCTTGCCAATAAGTGCCCGAGCCTTTCTGAAGCTAGTCTTCTTGTGTGAGGAGGACCTTGAAGATGAGGATTTTGAAGATTCCTTCTTCTTCTTTGAGTCATCAGAACTATCATCCTTGTATTTCTTCTTCTTTGATTCCTTTCCCCAGCGAGGACAATCAGCAATGTAATGACCTGATTTCTTGCACTTGTGACAGGTCCGTTTCTTGTAGTCCTCAGATGCAGATTCTGATTTCCTCATGTCTCTTCTTGATGATTTACCGAACTGGCCTCGTCGTGTAAATCTCTGGAATTTCCTCACAAGCATTGCAAGTTCCTGACCAAATTCTTCAGGGTCACAACTGCTATCATCTGTGTCTTCTTCTTCAGATGAGGAAATTGCTCTTGCCTTCAGTGCACGTGGTCTGGAATAGCTTTGTCCATATAGATCTCTCTTTTCTTCTAGCTGGAATTCATGAGTATTTAGCCTTTCGAGGATATCAGCAGGATCTAGCATCTTGTAGTCTGGTCTTTCTTGAATCATCAGAACTAAAGTATCAAATGAAGAATCCAAAGATCTCAGCAGTTTCTTCACAACTTCGTGATCAGTGATGTCTCGAGCTCCCAGTGCTTGCAGTTCATTTGATATGTCAGTGAGGCGATCAAAGGTGTCTTGGCAGCTTTCATTGTCATGTCTCTTGAAGCGATTGAAGCGATTGCGAAGAATATCAACAAGAGAGTCACGTTGGGTTGATACTCCTTCATTTACCTTGCACAGTCTCTCCCAGATCAGTGTTGCAGAGACTAAGGCACTTACTCTTCCAAACTGGCCAGGGCTCAGATGACCACAGATGATGTTCTTCGCTTGAGAATCGAGTTGCTTGAATTTCTTCACATGAGCTGCAGTGACACTAGCATAAATGATGGGGACACCATTTTCCACAATATACCAGAGATCATTGTCTATAGCTTGTAGATGCATTTGCATTTTGTCTTTCCAGAAGGGAAAGTTCTTTCCCTCGTAGGTAGGACATGCTGCAGTCACCTTAAACATGCCTACAGTCGACATAACTAAAACTCTAGGTGGTTAAACCAAAATCACACAAAACAAGGGAGTACCTTGCTCTGATACCAATTGAAAGTGCGTTATATCGACTAGAGGGGGGTGAATAGGAGATTTTTAGAATTTCATCACTAAGGAAATTCCTTTTGAGGAAATTCCTCACTCATGACTAACTTACAGCGGAAACAGTTAAGGATCAGTCGTGCAAACGTTCACAACAGCAGTATTACAGAGTGAAGATTGTGAAAACAGATTGCACAATAAGCAGGCACGCAGAATACAGATGATGATTAACTCAAGTGAAGAATTTGGGGTTGAGGAAATTCAGAGAAAGTCTTCAGCAAATTCTTCAAACAATCACAGTGAATGTCATCAACACATAATACAGAGAATGTAAAGAGTTGAGGAATTAGAACCCAATTCTTGGTGAAGACTGTTGTTGATGACCCAGTTCCAACTGCTGTGACAGTTGTACATCTGGTTTGGTATTGAAACCAAAGGACACCCAGTCCCGGGACACACAGTCCCTATCGTGTTCTCCTTGAGCTAAGGACACACAGTCCTCGCCCGACACTCATGGTAAGTCTTCACGGCAGACTTCCAAACCCTCACAAACTTGGTCACCCGGCGATCCACAATTGACTGCTGGATTGCTCTAGACCATGACGCCTAACCGTCTGGAGGATGCACAGTCCTCAGAGGTAAAAGGCTTCAGTCCCACACAGGAACAATTTCTTCAGTGATGCTCAAGCACTAGGTTTGGTTTGTGGTTTCGGTGGGTGGTGTATTTCCTCACTGATGATTTACTCTCGAAGGCTCTGAGGAATTGGGTTGCTCTTCTGACAAGTGTTAGTTTCTAACGGAGCAGCCAACCAGCTAGTGGTTGTGGGGGCGGCTATTTATAGCCTGGCAGCATCCCGACATGATTTGACACTAATGCCCTTAAATATTATGACCATTGGAGTGGATAAGACTAGTGACTTGGCGTGGCTATCGAAACAGTCGGGACCCTCAACTGTGAGAGTCCTCATGTCACTCATATTCCTCACTTGAGGCTTTTGGTAGGATTTGGCTTGGGTTGAGCATCATGAGGAAATTCATTCCATAGCGTTACTTTGACCCCCTTTAACAGTACGATGTTCCTATTCATCAAATGCGAATAAAGTAAAACAGAAAATGTAAATCTTCACGCTTCAATTTCTTCAAAATGATTTTCTTCAGGAACCACCGATCTTCTCAATATCAATATCTTCATGAGGAATATCAATTTCATCGCAGATTCCTCGTGATTCATTTCTTTAGCTTCAGACCAACTTCTTCAACTGAAGACATATATTTTTAGGGGTCGATATTCTTCGAATATCTCAAACTCCTCAATGACTTATAGATCCTGTGTACACTTATAAACACATTAGATACTTAACCTATAAGTCTTCAAACCACCAAAATCACTAAGGGGCACTAGATGCACTTAAAGTGTGGTGACCTCACCTAGTGACAGAAGGGGTAGCGAGGCACGCATCGTGTGTCACATCCCTGGATCCCTAACTAGGGTTTAGTATTTGTGCTCATGTTTTATTGCATTGCATTCAAGAATTTGAAACAAACTCCAAAGAAGTGGTGCAACTCAAACCAAAAACCCTAGCCACTTCTTATTCTAAGGAAATTCAAATCTTGCCAAAATCAATGAACCCAAAATGGCCATCTTAAAAGTTCAATATTTCTGATAAATATTGAAAACAAATTATCAGGGGAGAAAACTATTTTCAAATCACTTTTGGCATTTTACTTAAAACCAGCAAGTCCCTGAATTCAAACTTACATTTGAATTCAAAAATATATAAATTTTCAAAAATGATGAAAACTCTATGGGTGATTGGAAATATTCCAACTAACACCCCAGCATTTTTCAAACTATTTTTAGTTTTGATTTAGTGCCAAAAATAAATAGCAACAAGTATCAGCAAATAAAACAGAAGCAGAAAAATGGAAAAGTCCTATCCTACGCTCACCTTGGCCCAGCCCACCTCCACGCTTGTCTTCTTCCTCCTCGACAATGTGCAGCAGGACGTGGCGCCGAAGTCTCCGGCGCGCCCACGCAGTTGCACGCCTGCCTGCCTCGCCTGATGCACTGGAGGGTGGAGATAAACCTCCCCACAGACATGCCCGAGCTCTCCCCCTCCTCATTCTTCCACCAGCTCTCTCTCCTCTCGGCCGCCATTGGAGCCCGAGCAGAGCTCGAGCTTGCCATCGCTCTGGCTTGCCTCCTTCCCTCCTGAGCTGCGCAGAAGAACCGCCAGGGTCCCCTGAAGCTTCCAAGCCATGAGCTCGGCGCCGAGACACAGTGAATCACTGAAGCTGCCTTCTTCCTCCTCGGATCGCTGACGTTCATCGCCGCCGTTCTTCCTCCTCAGGCCTTCCCCGAGCCTACTTTCAACACATGTGCACTCCTCGTGAGCTCAGGATCCTTTGCCCGCTATTTTCCCTCTCGATTCTGAGCCCTAGCACCTGATTCCACCGGAGCCCGACGATGACCGACGCGGTAGCTCATCGCCGGTGGCTCTCCGGTGATCGGGTCGTTGATCTGAGGCTTGCAAACGCTTCAGCACATCGCGTACATGCTGTAGGAGCCTAGCCCCGCGCGTGATGCCCCCTGTTTCGAAGACCCCGATGATGCCCGAGCTTCGGCCGCCGCCAAGCTCGTCGCTCGCGTCATCTCTGGCCAGATCAGCCCCGGTTCTGTGCAGAAATGGAACGACGGGTGGTCGCTGGTGAGTCTGGTGCCTTCTACCGCGCAAATGGTCGTCGGAATGGGATTTCCGAGCCCCTCCGTTGTTCTGGTGGTCGCCGCAGGCGAGGACGACCTCGCCGCCAGTGGATCTGACCCCCCTGAGCCTATGACAGGTGGGGCCAGCCCCTGGTTAATTAAGTTTAGGATTAGTAAAAATAATTAATTAAATAAAACATAAACAATCACTGACATGTGGGTCCAGCCCTGATAATTAACCTATTAAGTGAAGTTTAAACTAAAAACTGGCCAGAGTCACTGACCAGTGGGTCCCACTGGTCAGGTTTGACTTTCAACAGCCAGTTGGACCTGCTGATGTCATGCTCATGCAATAAAGCTTTTTCTGATTTAAAAGAATTCCAGAAAATGCCCAAAACTTCTAAAAATCATAGAAAATAATCTGTAACTCCAATGGAAATAATTTATGTATGAAAAAGGATCACAAAAATCCAAGGAATGTGATTTTGATATTTTCAAACATGTTTGCAAATGTTAACATCACCAAACAGATTAAATGATAAATAGGGTAACCTTATTAAATAATTTGGAATTGGAATTTGAAATCCATTTGAATTCCACTTCAAATATTATGATCAAACCATGATCAAGCACAACCAGCAGCCCAACATACCATCATCATGCATGTTAAAACAAGATTACCTCAGCATCAGGTCGAATCAATTAAAAGGGTATTTGAAAATACCTTGTTTGAAGTGATATTTGAATCTTGATTCGAATCAAATTCAACTTAAGAGATGGTAGCTACATTAGCCTACCATCTTTCATTTTCATGCCATGCTCATGCATCATATTGTTGCATATGATTGTTACTGATTGATATTGTTTTCCCGGTAGGCCCCGCTCCTCCAGATTCCACCGAATATCTGATTGACGGATATTGTCCCTCTGCTGAGCAACAAGGCTAGCAACCATTTTGGTCATCCCGATAAATCCCATGTTCTCGCTCCTGCTCTTATTTATTGCATTAGGACAAATGCTTCCACTGTTTTACCACGTTAGTTGAACCCACTTCCTTTGCATGACCTATCTTTGTCATAGTAAATAGCTGAACCTTGCAACCTAGCATACCTGGTAGATGCTTGAGCCATGACGTGCCTTATCCTGATATGCATGCTATGCTTAGAGTTATGTATGGTCTATCATCTGGGAGATGAACAGAATTGTGAGATTGTGTTCAGTAATTAAAGGTTGTGTGTTCAACCTGATTTGGTAAAGGTACCGGTGAAAGGCTATGTAGGAGTACATGGCGGGTTGTTTCATTGGAACTATCCTTAGGAACTGAGTTCCGTGTATGTAATCCAAGACTAGATACTACCACACGTAGGGATACTTAATTGACCCTCTCGACTTATTAATCGCTTAGTACTCGGTCCAGGAGTAGCAAGTAGTTTCTGGTGTTTTAGGTCATGCTGGAGGCTGTGCGTAGCGCTGACCTTAGAGGTGGCCTATGATGCAGTAGGCAGTGCCACGGTGTACCAAGTGGCACCCGGATGGTGGGCTTGGGAACCATGCGCACATCGTTTGGGCCGTGGGGGAAACCTCGGTCGGACTTCCGTGCGGGTTACCCTCAGATAGGCGATAGACCTGGACTAAGTATTAGTGTGGTTAACGGTCGTGGCTGACTCCCTCGCTGGGCTTCCGCTTGAAGGTTGCCGAGGTGCATGACGTGCACATGGCGATAAGTGGTGAGAGCGTCTGTGAAGCAGTACACCCATGCAGGGTTATGATCTATTTGAATAGCCGCGTCCGCGGATAATGACTACTTGGAAACATATGTTGTTCATAGATAACTTTAATGGCTACTCATAGAATTGTCAAGATAAGTGTGAGTGTCGTGGATGGCAATTTCGTATGGAGACGGAATGATTCCATGATGGAGTATTGTTGTGGTGTTAGTGGACTCGTGTGCGAGAAATCAAAGTTGTCAAAACTATTTAAAAAATGCAAGTTGTCTAGCCACGAGTCAAATGCTGGCTTTCTGCATGAAACCCCACAACTCCTTATTGATACTTTGCATGAGTAGATAGTTTATCCTAAAGTCTTGTTGAGTACTTTTGTACTCACGTTTGCTTAATAAATTGTTGCAGAGGTTGTTAATGACCCTAATGGAGGGTTCTACCTAGACATCGACGACGACGAGTAGCTGGTATCCCAGCTACGATCTGGCCCTAGGATGGGTCTGTAGATAGTCAGGCCATGTGCCTTTATCTTTCCATCTGTCTGTACTCAGACAGTTTAAATCTTCCGCTGGCTTGTAAGAATTGTGTGTATGACTTGATGATGATGGGTCGTGAGACCCGTACCTTGTCATATTATGTGTGTGGCTCTTCTGAGCCTTCTAAATAAAGTTTGTATGTTTATGGTTATGTTGTGATGCCATCGATGTATCTATACATATTGGTATGCCATGTGTATGTATGTTGTACTTGATATGTATGGGGTTCAAATTTCTAGTCGTAGGCTTTAGTAGCACTCCTTACAGGGAAATTCCCCTTTGTGATTCCAATGAGCCATGGTAGTTCGCTACTGCTCCGGACACATTGGTTGATCGGCATGTGTCCTTCTTAGCTGTTGTGTCTGTCCCTTTTGGGGAAATGTCACGCGATGTAATGGAGTCCTTGTAGCTTGCTACGACTCGTCTACATTCGCTGATGACCGACACCTGCTTTGCTGGGTCATGTATGCATGTCCCTGTGCGGAACTGCCGATTTGGTTTATGACTAGACATGTCGATCCGGGTTCTTTGTCATTGGATTTCTAGCGACACAATTGCATACGCGAGTCAAACGGCGCGAATAGTCCCGACTAATGTAAGTCTGCAGCCATGGGGATAACCGTGCGTGAGACCGCAAAGAGATGCGATGTGTTACAGGCTGGACTCCTATAGCTTAGGATCGGGGTCCCGACAGCGTTGGTATCAGAGCCTGACTGACTATAGGATTACTAAGCCAAACTGGTCGAAGTTGAGTCTAGAACTGCTTCAGTTATATATAAGGGAATTGTTTGTGGAAGGTAACGTAAGACTCTTGTTTCTCTTCTCAAGTTATTCTATTCTGGTCATCCTCGTCTTTTCTGTGGGGATTAAGGACTAGGTTACTTACCGTCTCTTAGGCTCGTGTTTCTAATCGGTAGATTATAGGACAACGGGTTGAGCGTTATTTCGGGTTTCTTTTATCCCAAGGAAAAGGAAGTAAGTTTTGACGATCGGAGAATTGAACTTCATAGTTGAGTGGTTACGCTATCCTATTTTATGGGTTGTCTCAAAATTGTTTTTGAGAATTTACAACCGTTATGCTGCCCAACTTTGTCTGCAGAGCACTAATGCTTTTGCATTACCCTCTATTTTCATATGCCTGGCGTCCTTCTCGTCAAGTGGTTCGTCTGACTAGGTGCATTGATGTGCCGGGTCATACGGCCATGCTAGTCAGGATGATGTCAGTGTCCGGTTACCGCTGGTACCCAGAGTACACAATGGAGGAGCAGTACCGGGATTTTAATCAGAGCTAGTACCTCTGCACTGTTAGGGTATTCCTAGATTACCCTAGAGCTGAGGAGCCAATCCATTGGTCTTATGCGTTGGGGGTCACTGTTGACATGGCAGTACAAGATGCTGCCTATTCAATGTTGACCATCATGAGGGCTAGACATGCACTGCTGCAGAATTCAGAGTTCTGCTATGTTCCTGCCTCTCAGCCAGGTGAAGAAGGATATCTCAGTGGGGTCTACTTTGATTCCTCTATGGAGGATCCACTGCTGTAGTCCGCTGCTGAGATGCTAGAGAATAGATACAGGGATGCTCGTGCCCTTCGTATGGAGCTCTATGCTACACGTGCCCGTCTGTGGACGGCTTTGACGTAGCTGGCACCCGTAGTCCAGACAGGGTATGGAGATATGGAGATGTTGAACCCTGTTAGGACCCATCTTCCGGCTCATGTTGACTGGCCTGCTATAGGAGGAGTCACCCCTCTTCGGGGATCTCTACTACCACCAGTCAGAGGACCAAGGCCACACCCGTGTCCTCATGGATCCCAGGGGTCTCAGGCTGGAGTATTTCCTCATCCGCAGGTTGAGCTTCTAGGCCATGGAGGCAATCTTTATGAGATGTTCTATGCGGATGCCTGAACCGTGAGTGGAAGGATAGTATGGTAGTAGCTGTACTTTCATAGTCCTGTGTGACTAGTGAAGTATGCTTGTGTCGTGAAATGAATTCTGGAGGCATAGATAAATAATGTATAGGAAGCTTGGAAGCCTCTGATGAGTAGTTTCATGTTTTTAGTAGTTTGCTCTTCGGTCAAGGTTGTACTGAACTATGTAATGGTGTGTATGAACCATGGTGTATATATAGCAGTTGCTTGTTTCCATGTTGTTCGGATTTTCATTTCCGCATTCCAGGTGTTCAGTGCATTCTTAATCCATAGGTAGTATTGATGTTGATATTGGTCTAAGCTGTGAGTTTGTTTGTCAGGATAGTGTTCACCAGGTTGAACCGTGCCCCTGCTCATGAGCAAGGAGAGGGTAGTCAAGCGTCGCAGGAGGAACTGCCTCACCCGCCCTCTCTGGCAGAAGTTATGCTTGAGGCAGAGAGAAACAAAAGGGAGAACAACCGACTGTTAGAGCGTATTGATCAAAATACGGCTCGTCACCCTAGGAATGCTATAGTGTCCCTCAATACTTTGTGAAGCTCAATCCTCCAAAATTCCATCACTCTATCGATCCCCTCGACGCTGATGATTGGTTGTGCAATATATCACGCAAGATTCGCTCTGCGGATGTTTCTGAGGCCGTCAAGGTGACCTTTGCGGCGTACTTTCTGGAAGGACCCGCCAATCTATGGTGGGAGAACTTTGAAGCTATGCGTCCTGCTGAACCAGCAGCCACATGGGCAGACTTTAGTGTAGCCTTTCGTCTGCACCATATTCCAGAGGACCTGATGGACAAAAAGAGAGAGGAGTTATGTGCATTCACCCAGGGAAAGTTGTCCGTGGATGCCTATAGCCACGAGTTTGGTAACCTCGCCCGCTATACAACAGAGGAGGTGTCTAATGATGCCAAGAAGCAAGCAAGATTCCGTAAGGGTCTGAGCCCCGAGCTTCATCGTGATTTGCGCCTCCACGAATGTACAAGCTTCCAAGCCCTGGTCAACAAGGAGATCAGTGCCGAGACTGGTCATACCGACTATGAAGCCACAAAGAAGCACTCCCATGATTTTGGCTCGTCATCTGGTTCCGTGTTTCCAAAACGCAGGCTGTGGGTTCCAAATAGTTCTCTCCCGCCAAGATACACTCTGAGGCCATCCTATGTGGCGCCTCAGACGAATCAGACCAACCCCCCAGCAAAAACCTATGGTGGTCCAGCTAACAATGCAGCACCACGTGCCAATCAGGTGATTTGTTACAAGTGTGGAGAGCCAGGGCACTATTCCCGAGAGTGTCCTCAGAATGTGGGTGCCAAGCAACCCGGAAAGTCCGTTGGGAAGGGCAAGTCGGGCAAAGCTTATTTTGTGAAGCCAACTCCTGCACGTGGCCGTGTGAACTATGTTTCAGCAGAAGAAGCTGCAGAGGATCCCGACGTCATACTGGGTACGCTCCTTGTTAATCATCACCCAGCGTCTATTCTTTTTGACACTGGGTCTTCTCATTCCTTCATTTCAGAAAGTTATGCATAGTTGCATAACATGTCTTTCTGTGATATGCCAATCCCATTGGTTGTCCAAACCCCTGGTAGTAAGTGGCAAACCTCCAGGATAACCTATGACAATGAAATTCTAGTTGACATGCTAGTTTTTCTAGCATCCTTGATAGCCTTGAAATCCTCGGATATCAATATCATCTTGGGTATGGACTGGATGTCAGCTCACTATGCCAAGATTGATACTCATTCTAGAAATGTTCAGCTTACACATCCCTCGGGTGAGATAGTGAATGTCTCTACTCGAGTTGCCAATGCCAACTCTATTCCCTCAATGCCAACCCTCTTCCGGAACTTGAAGACATTCCGGTAGTCCGTGACTTCCCGGATATTTTTCCAAAGGAACTGCCAGGAATTCCACCTGACAGAGATGTAGAGTTTGTGATAGATCTTGTTCTCGGAACCGTTCCAATAGCCAGAAGACCATATAAGGTGGCACCCGTGGAGCTAGCCGAACTCAAGAAGCAACTAGATGAGGCCTTAAATAAAGGTTTCATTCGTCCTAGCTCTTCTCCTTGGGCTTGTCCCGTCCTCTTCGTCAAGAAGAAAGACGGAACGGATCGGATGGTTGTAGATTACCGACCAGTTAATCTGGTCACCATAAAGAACAAGTGTCCGCTCCCCAGGATCAACGATCTGTATGATCAGCTTGCTGGATCCTCACTCTTCTCAAAAATGGATTTGAGGTTGGGATACCATCAGATCAAGATCAAGAACGGGGACATTCCAAAAACGGCTTTTGTCACTCGTTATGGCCAATAAGAGTACACCGTCATGTCCTTCGGCTTAACCAATGCCCCAGCCACCTTCTCTCGCTTGATGAATTCAATCTTCATGGAGTATTTGGATAAATTCTTCGTAGTATACCTCGACGATATTCTCATCTACTCGAAGAACGAACAAGAACATGCCGAGCATCTAAGGTTGGTATTGATGAAACTTCGAGAGCATCGCCTTTATGCCAAGTTTTCAAAATGTGAATTTTGGTTACCAGAAGTCACCTATCTAGGTCACGTAATCTCTGGTAAGGGTATTGTTGTCAATCCCGAGAGAGTTCAAGCTGTCCTTGATTGGACTCAACCTAAATCGGTTAAGAAAGTTAGGAGTTTTCTTGGTCTAGCGAGCTATTGTCGCCGCTTTGTCGAGAATTTCTCCAAGGTTGCAAAGCCTCTAACTGAACTCCTCAAGAAAGATAAAAAGTTCGAGTGGACACCACAGTGTGAGCATAGTTTTCAGGAACTGAAAAGACGCCTGACTTCCGCACCTGTGTTGCTACCACCAGATTTCTCTAAGGACTTTGTTATCTACTACGACGCCTCGCGACAAGGATTAGGTTGCATTCTCATGCAAGATCGTCATGTGATTGCATACGCATCTCGACAGTTGCGTACACATGAGGATAATTATCCCACACATGATCTTAGGCTTGCAGCTGTAGTCCATGCACTTAAAACCTGGCGACATTACCTTCTTGGTAATCGTTGCGAAATTTTCACCAATCACCAAAGTTTGAAATGTATCTTCACCCAGCCGGATTTGAATCTCAGGCAAAGACGGTGGGTTGAGTTGATCACGGATTATGACTTAGGGATGACTTACACCCCGGGGAAGGCCAATGTTATGGCTCATGCGCTAAGTCGTAAGTCTTACTGTAACAATTTGATGCTACAACGAGGTCAACCACATCTCTATGAGGAATTTCGGAAGTTAAATCTTCATATTGTTCTTCAAGGATTCCTTTCTACCCTGGTGGCAAAGCCTAATCTTAGGGATCAAATCATAGCCGTGCAGGTATATGATAAGGGTATATCCCGGATCAAGGAGAATATTGCTAGCGGAAAAGCTAGGGATTTCTCCATCAATGAGAAAGGTGTTGTGTTCTTTCAGAACCGTTTAGTGGTTCCTAAGAGCAAACGTCTATGGCAATTGATCTTTAAGGAGGCTCATGATTCTCCTCTCACCATTCATCCTGGTAGTACTAAAATGTATCAGGACCTACGCCAGAGGTTTTGGTGGACTAGGATGAAGAGAGAAATTGATGAGTTCGTTGCTAACTGCGACGTTTGTCGTCGAGTTAAGGCAGAACATCAAAGGCCTGCTAGCACCCTTCAACCTTTAGCTATTCCTGAATGGAAATGGGATAAAGTCAGTATGGATTTCATCACCGGGTTTCCCAAGACCAAGAAAGGAAATAATGCTATCTTTGTGGTCATTGACAGTCTTCCCAAGGTAGCTCATTTTCTTCCAGTTCGTGAGAGTATAACACCTAGCCAGCTAGTAGAGTTATATATCTCTCAAATAGTGTCTCTTCATGGTGTTCCTATGGAGATTAACTCAGAGTGTGGAAGTATCTTTACTTCTCGCTTCTGGGAAAGTTTTCAGAATGCTATGGGGACTCACTTATCTTTTAGCACTGCTTTGCATCCTCAATCAAGTGGTCAAGTAGAAAGAGTGAATCAAGTCCTAGAAGATATGCTCTGAGCTTGTGTTTTATCTTTCGGTATGAATTGGGAGAAGTGCCTTCCATTCGCTGAATTTGCCTATAACAATAGTTATCAATCAAGCTTGGGCAAAGCCCCTTTTGAAGTTCTCTATGGACGAAGATGTCGAACACCCCTTAATTGGTCAGAAACCGGAGAGAGGCAACTCTTTGGCCCGGATATGATCCAGGACACAGAAGAGCAGGTTCGCATTATTCGTGAAAAGTTGAAAACAGCCCAGTCTCGTCAAAAGAACCAATATGATCGTCATCATAAGGCTGTGACCTTTGAAGTTGACGAGAAGGCTTACCTTCGGGTTACACATTTGAAGGGTACCCATTGATTCGGTATCAAGGGCAAGTTGGCTCCTCGTTACATTGGTCCTTTTCGCATTCTTGCCAAACGAGGAGAGGTTGCCTACTAGTTGGAACTTCCTCCGCATCTTTCCAAGGTTCATGATGTTTTCCACGTCTCGCAACTCAGGCGTTGCTTTTCGGATCCTATCCGTGAAGTGGACCACGAAATGCTTGATCTCCAAGATAACCTTTCATACCGAGAATACCCTCTGTGTATTCTTGATCAAGCTGAGCGTACCACTCGACGTCGAAACCTCAAGTTTCTTAAAGTTCAATGGTCAAATCATTCTGAAAAGGAGGCAACATGGGAAAGAGAGGATCGTCTCCGACTTGAGTATCCCGCGCTATTCCCGATGACTTCCAAATCTTAGGATGAGATTCTTTTGAGTGGGGGTGAGTTGTCACATCCCTGGATCCCTAACTAGGGTTTAGTATTTGTGCTCATGTTTTCTTGCAGTGCATTCAAGAATTTGAAACAAACTCCAAAGAAGTGGTGCAACTCAAACCAAAAACCCTAGCCACTTCTTATTCTAAGGAAATTCAAATCTTGCCAAAATCAATGAACCCAAAATGGCCTTCTTAAAAGTTCAATATTTCTGATAAATATTGAAAACAAATTATCAGGGGAGAAAACTATTTTCAAATCACTTTTGGCATTTTACTTAAAAACAGCAAGTCCGTGAATTCAAACTTTTATTTGAATTCAAAAATATATAAGTTTTCAAAAATGCTGAGAACTCTATGGGTGATTGGAAATATTCCAACTAACACCCCAGCATTTTTCAAACTATTTTGAGTTTTGATTTAGTGCCAAAAATAAATAGCAACAAGTATCAGCAAATAAAGCAGAAATAGAAAAAATGGAAAAGTCCTATCCTACGCTCACCTTGGCCCAGCCCACCTCCACGCTTGTCTTCTTCCTCCTCGCCAGTGTGCAGCAGGAGGTGGCGCCGCGTTCTCCGGCGCGCCCACGTAACTGCACGCCTGCCTGCCTCGCCTGATGCGCTGGAGGGTGGAGATAAACCTCCCCGCAGACGTGCCCGAGCTCTGCCCCTCCTCATTCTTCCCCCTTCTCTCTCTCCTCTCGGCCACCATTGGAGCCCGAGCAGAGCTCGAGCTAGCTGCCGCTCTGGCCTGCCTCCTTCCCTCCTGAGCCGCGCAGAAGAACCGCCAGCTCGATGCCGAGACGCATTGAATCACCGAGAAGCCGCCTTCTTCCTCCTCGGATCACTGACGTTCATCGGCGCCGTTCTTCCTCCTCAGGCCTTCCCCGAGCCTACTTTCAACACCTCTGCACTCCTCATGAGCTCAGGATCCTTTCCCCTCTATTTTCCCTCTCGATTCCGAGCCCTAGCACTTCATTCCACCGGAGCCCGACGATGACCGCCGCGGGAGCTCGTCGCCGGTGGCTCTCTGGTGATTGGCTCGTTGATCTGAGGCTTGCAAACGCTTCAGCACATCGCGTAGATGCTGTAGGAGCCTAGCCCCGCGCGTGATGCCCCTGTTTCGAAGACCCCGATGATGCCCGAGCTTCGGTCGCTGCCAAGCTCGTCGCCGGCGTCATCTCCGGCCAGATCAACCCCGGTTCTATGCAGAAATGGAACGGCGGGTGATCGTTGGTCAGTCTCGTGCCTTCTGCCGCGCAAATGGTCGTCGGAATGGGATTTCCGAGCCCCTCCATCGTTCTGGTGGTCGCCGCAGTCTCACCGCCGGCGAGGACGACCTCACCGCCAGTGGATGTGACCCCCCTGAGACTATGACAGGTGGGGCCAGCCGCTGGTTAATTAAGTTTAGGATTAGTAAAAATAATTAATTAAATAAAAACATAAACAGTCACTAACATGTGGGTCCAGCCCTGATAATTAACCTATTAAGTGAAGTTTAAACTAAAAACTGGCCAGAGTCACTGACCTGTGGGTCCCACTGGTCAGGTTTGACTTTCAACGGCCAGTTGGACCTTCTGATGTTATGCTGATACAATAAAGCTTTTTCTGATTTAAAAGAATTCCAGAAAATGCCCAAAACTTCTAAAAATCATAGAAAATAATTTGTAACTCCAATTAAAATAATTTATATATGAAAAAGGATCAGAAAAATCCAAGGAATCTGATTTTTATATTTTCAAACATGTTTGCAAACGTTAACATCACCAAACAGATTAAGTGATGAATAGGATAACCTTATTAAATAATTTGGAGTTGGAATTTGAAATCCATTTGAATTCCACTTCAAATATTATGATCAAACCATGATCAAGCACAACCAGTAGCCCAACATACCATCATCATGCATGTTAAAACAAGATTACCTGAGCATCAGGTCGAATCAATTAAAAGGGTATTTGAAAATACCTTGTTTGAAGTGATATTTGAAACTTGATTCAAATCAACTTCAACTTAAGAAATGGTAGCTACATTAGCCTACCATCTTTCATTTTCATGCCATGCCCATGCATCATATTGTTGCATATGATTGTTATTGATTGATATTGTTTTCCCGGTAAGCCCTGCTCCTCCGGATTCCACCGAATATCCGACTGACGGATATTGTCCCTCTGCTGAGCAACAAGGCAAGCAACCATTTTGATCATCCCGATAAATCCCATGTTCTTGCTCCTGCTCTTATTTCTTGCATTAGGACAAATGCTTTCACTGTTTACCACGTTAGTTGAACCCACTTCCTTTGCATGACCTGTCTTTGTCGTAGTAAATAGCTGAACCTTGCAACCTAGCATACCTGGTAGATGCTTGAGCCATGACGTACCTTATCCTGCTATGCATGCTATGCTTAGAGTTATGTATGGTCTGTCATCTGGGAGATGAAAAGAATTGTGAGATTGTGTTCAGTAATTAAAGATTGTGTGTTGAACCTGATTTGTTAAAGGTACCGGTGAAAGGCTATGTAGGAGTACATGGCGGGTTGTTTCATTGGAACCGTCCTTAGGAACTGAGTCTCGTGTATGTAATCCAAGACTAGATACTACCACACGTTGGGATACTTAATTGACCCTCTCGACTTATTAATCGCTTAGTACTCGGTCCAGGAGTTGCAAGTAGTTTCTGGTGTTTATAGTCATGCTGGAGGTCGTCCGTAGCACTAACCTTAGAGGTGTGCTATGATGCGGTAGGCACTGGCACGGTGTACCAAGTGGCACCCGGATGGTGGGCTTGGGAACCCTGCGCACATCGTTTGGGAGCGTGGAGGAAACCTCGGCCGGACTTCCGTGCGGGTTACCCTCAGATAGGCGATAGACCTGGACTAAGTACTAGTGTGGTTAACGGTCATGGCCGACTCCCTCGATGGGCTTCCGCTTGAAGGTTGCCGAGGTGCATGACGTGCACATGGCCATAAGTTGTGAGAGCGTGTGTGAAGAAGTACACCCCTGCAGGGTTATGATCTATTCGAATAGTCGCGTCCGCGGATATGGACTACTTGGAAACATATGTTGTTCATGGATAACTTTAATGGCTACTCATAAAATTGTCAAGATAAGTGTGAGTGTCGTGGACGGAATTTTTGTATGGACATGGAATGATTCCACGATGGAGTATTGTTGTGGTGTTAGTGGACTCATGTGCGAGAAATCACAGTTGTCAAAACTATTTAAAAAATGCAAATTGTCTAGCCACGAGTCAAATGCTCACTTTCTGCATGAAACCCCACAACTCCTTATTCATACATTGCATGAGTAGATAGTTTATCCTAAAGTCTTGCTGAGTACTTTTGTACTCACGTTTGCTTAATAAATTGTTGCAGAGGTTGTTAATGACCCTAATGGAGGGTTCTACCTAGACATCGATGACGACGAGTAGCTGGTATCCCAGCTATGATCTGGCCCTAGGATGGGTCTGTAGATAGTCAGGCCATGTGCCTTTATCTTTCCATCTGTCTGTACTCAGACAGTTTAAATCTTCCGCTAGCTTGTAAGAATTGTGTGTATGACTTGAGGATGATGGGTCGTGAGACCCCTACCTTGTAATATTATGTGTGTGGCTCTTCTGAGCCTTCTAAATAAAGTTTGTATGTTTATGGTTATGTTGTGATGCCATCGATGTATCTATACATATTGGTATGCCATGCGTACGTATGTTGTACTTGATATGTATGGGGTTCGAATACCTAGCCGTAGGCTTTAGTAGCACTCCTTACAGGAAAATGCCCCTTTGTGATTCCAACGAGCGATGGTAGTTCGCTACTGCTCCGCACACATTGGTTGACCGGCATGTGTCCTTCTTAGCTACTGTGTCTGTCCATTTTGGGGAAATGTCACGCGATGTAATGGAGTCCTTGTAGCTTGCTACGACTGGTCTACATTCGCTGATGACCGACACCTGCTTTGCTGGGTCATGTATGTTTGTCCTTGTGCGGAACTGCCGCTTTGGTTTATGACTAGACATGTCGATCCGGGTTCTTTGTCATTGGATTGCTAGCGACACAATTGCATACGCTAGTCAAAAGGCGCAAACGGTCCCGGCTAAGGTAAGGCTGCAGCCGTGGGGATAATCGTGCGTGAGACCGCAAAGAGATGTGATGTGTTACAGGCTGGACTACTATGGCTTTGGATCGGGGTCCCGACATCGTGTTGTTGCCATCAAGGGTAAAAAGATGGGGTTTTCATCATTGGTTTGAAATTATCCCTCTACATCATGTCATCTTGCTTAAGGCGTTACTCTGTTCGTCATGAACTCAATACACTAGATGCATGCTGGATAGCGGTCGATGTGTGGAGTAATAGTAGTAGATGCAGAAAGTATCGGTCTACTTGTCTCGGACGTGATGCCTATATGTATGATCATTGCCTTAGATATCGTCATGACTTTGCGCGTTTTTATCAATTTCTCGACAGTAATTTCTTTACCCACCGTGATATTTGCTATTTTGAGAGAAGCCTCTAGTGAACACTATGGCCCCCGGGTCTACTGCACACCATATTTTCAGCCTTACACTTTTTACTTCGTTGCACTTTTCGCCTTCAGATATCACTTTGCAAACAATCTTGAAGGGATTGACAACCCCTTTAAAGCGTTGGGTGCAAGCTCTTTTGTGTTTGCGCAGGTACTCTGGACTTGACGAGATTCTCCTGCTGGATTGATACCTTGGTTCTCAAACTGAGGGAAATACTTACTGCTCCTGTGCTGCATCACCCTTTCCTCTTTAAGGGAAAAACCAACGCAAGCTCAAGAGACGACAGAAGGATCTCTGGCACCACTGGCGTGGAAGGACTTTTGTTGCCGTAGCAGAAAGCAGACTCCAGAATTCAAGGGAACACTATAGAAGGCAAGAGATCACTAGGAAGCTTTCGTGAACTTCAAGGAATCGGAAGTAGCTCACGAACGGTCAAGGAAAAAACAAGATTAATGTCGCGAAAAAGAAGTGGCACCATAAGCTAGGGCCAGGTGGCTATGAGGTGGCCCAACCTAAGTGGGATCTTGCTGAGCAAGAGATGGTGGATGCAGGGGTCACTCCAGTTACAAGGAGCTGGCCCCCAGGTGTAGGGCTTGGTTCTATGGGCATGGGGGACGTTGGACCCAAAGACAGGCGATGTTTTGGAGCGAGCATGTCTTAAAGGAGCCGATGTAAGTTTACTTGTTGCAATAGAAGAGGCTCGGATGGGGGTGTTCACGCCCAACAAAGAGAACAACGAGCTTACGCGCACCCTGAAGAATCCTGAACACCCGGGAAGAACACGAGGCAAAGGTGTTGTTCTGTGGTTTGAGGGGTTTGCGGACTGGAACACCGAATACAGAAGTTGTGCGAGAAAGAAGCAGCAGGAGGAGCAGAAGATGAAGCTGGAGGAGGAGCATAGGAAGCAGGAAGCAGAACACCTTCACATTGTAGAACCAAAGCACGCGGAGTTGGGACTCGCTTTCAAGCGGCAGCACCAGCAGATCGACTCACTAAGCCAGGAAAGGGGGTCTCAGCAGCGGCAGTAGCTAGCAGGTCCAGCATTGGATAACACCATCCCATCCATGCCGAGAAGCAGTGTGGGTTCCGCCCCAGGCAATGATGCACTAGATAGATACCCTGTGGATGATATCATAGATACGACAACTTGTGAGCTACACATAAAAGTGAAGAACATATCCATGAAGGTGGCGGGCGGCTATGCTTATACAAATCCCCATGAAGCAAGCTTCCATTGCAATCTGATTCCAGCTGGCTATGCTCGTGTCGGGGTTGATGAAGTGGTGGCAGGATATTCGGGGCTAGAGCTTGACATTCGTGGAGGTGACGACGTGCAAACACTCAGAGAGGCCATACATCATATCATTCTATGGAGAAAGGATTGCATCATCTTTCCAAGGCCACTGACACCGCGTCATCCTGCTCCTCATCCAAGTCCGCCACCGCGTCAGCCCACTCCTCCTCCTCCAAGTCCGGCACCGCGTCAGCCCACTCCTCCTCCTCCAAGTCTGGCACCGCGTCAGCCCACTCCTCCTCCTTCAAGTCAGGCACCGCGTCAGCCGTCTCCGCTGCCACATCGGGCTCCGCTACCTCAGTAACAGCGGAAGAGAGGCGCCATAGCTACATCGGCTAGCATTACAAGAGGAGGCAAGAAATTAAAATATGGTCCAAGCCTCAAGACTCTTTCGAGGTTGCCTTACCACCTAACTCCTGAGGAAAACACAGCCGAAGTGTAAGCCCAAGTGAAGGCCCATTTTGGACCGAAACCATCCCCGCCGCCAAGGGAGATCATACCTGAGCATGTCATACAACACTTTATTCTTAATGCTCAACCAGCTAGCAAGCATACCGACTCACACTAAGATCGTTCTATCAAGAGGTCATATCAAGCACAAAAAAGGAAGGAGCCGAGCTCGAGCTCGAGCCAAGCAGCTGGAAAAAAATGCGGGAAAATTGATCCCCAGCTAGGAGAACAGGTAGTGTAATCGATCCCCCCACTACAAACACATGTGAGTACCGCCGATCAGCGGCTAGTAATAACCGACGATCGTAGAAGGCAGTCTAAAGAGCAGGTGTCACTGTAGAACAAATCCTAGCCATCGAGGACTTCCAAACGTTTAAAGAGGAGGAACTAATATGGAAATATGTTCGCGGACAACCTATGGTCAAGCCTGGGCAGATCTCGCTTCTATCAACGAGAATGTATGAATTGCATCAATGATACCTAAGAGTAGTAAAGACTACGGATCGAGAGTCCCTCAAGGTGAAAGTCAAGGAAGAGCATTACTACCATAAAAAATATTTATGGGTTGAGTATCAAGAAATGTTTTAGTTACTCAATCAAGACGCACTCGACAAATCTATCGTCAGTTGCTATTGTCTGTAAGTGATTTCTTTCTGTAATTTAAGTCTCTAGCTAGCTGTAGTGCTCGTTTATTACGTGTAATTATCCTCACTATATATTCTTTTCTGTGGTATTATGCAGAATGAAGATGTATGAAATGAAAAAAGATGGATGTTATGGCATTGGGTTCATTGACCCAAATACCATTAATGAATATTTATGGACGCGTAATTGGGAACGAAAAGACACATAGAAAAGCTTGGTAGAGTTTTTGGTGTGACTAAATACCCAACCAGAAATACTACTTCCTTACAACTTCGGGTAAGTGACACTGTCTTGTACTACAAATTCTGTTTTTGCTTACTAGATTTTAATAAGTGTAGTTGATGAGTTATATATGCACGTGCCCACCTAATTATACAAACGTGTGCGCATATAGTTTTCACTGGATCCTGCTAATCATTGAAGTTGACGAGGGAAAAGTTCATGTACTGGACTCACTACTTATAGACGATAGAGACTACACAATCGTGAGGGGGATGGTCGACAGGTAATTTCAATCATTATCGAACTATATGTCGGCCTCTTTAGTTAATTTCCTGATATCAACTAATTAATAACTCTTTTATTCATTTTCTTTGCCGACGGGCAGGGCTTGGGAAAGTTCATCAAACAGATTGAAGGCCAACGGAAACAAAAACTGAAATGGGTGCGACCCAGGGTAACTAATTAAGTACTAGTAGCTAGCTACCATCTCTTTAATTCTAGTTTCAATACCATTATCATGCTTGAATAATTATTACCTGATTTAATTCTATTCTCGTAATTTAAGTGCCTAAGGCAGGCGCAGGGGAATAATTTATGTGCATACTATGTTTGCGACAACATTCGCATGATGACGTCCGAAACGTCCAAAAGTGATAGACAAGTTTGGGTACGTTTGCAAGAACACTATTCACAATTCTTTTTATCATGATCTAATATATATATACACACAACTAATATATTCATATTGATCTTCTTTTTTAATAAACATGAAAGGCATGCGGGATCAACTCCTACCAACGGATCGCGTACGAGCAATTCAAGAGGAAATAGCGGGATTTTTGCTCGACCAAGTCATAGATGCCAAAGGAGAATACCATTACAAGTTGTAGTGCCTCCATGTAATGATCTGCAAATTGTAGGACAAATTGTATATATACATGTGTATGTGTGAATGGTCGTGGAGAAATTCGATGATATATTATGATCGGTTCTACGAGAAATTCTATTTTTATATATGCATAACGTGTACAATATGTAGTAGCGTAAAATATGTTTGAAATGAAAAATAATTAAATGGAAAACACAAAATTAAAAGGAAAAATAAAATAGAAACCCCAAACCCCTAAACCTGTTAGTCCTGGTTGGTTACCAAAACCCCTAAAGGCCCCTAGCCCCCTCACACACGCTCGTGCCACGTGGTGGGCATTCGGTCTCGGTTCGTGACGAATCGACACTAAAGGGGGGGGCTTTAGTCCCCACCCTTTAGTGCCGATTGCAGAACCAGCACTAAAGATCCTACGAAACGGGATTGTTGCCTCATTCTCCACTAGTGCCTCTCTATCTTCTTGTGATGAATTGAGTTTTCCCTTTGAAGTTTTCTTATCAGATTGAGTCTTTAAGGATTTGAGAACACTTGATGTATGTCTTGCAATGGGATATCTATGGTGACAATGTGATGTTCTATTGATTCACTTGACGTATGTTTTGGTGAAAGTATGGACCCTTGGGCTTGTTTCCAAGCACTTATACAATGTTTTGCTCTCTCTATACTATTTGTTACCATGCTGTTTTTATATTTTTGGATTTCAAAAACCTATATCTACCATCCATATTACACTTGTATCACCATCTCTTCGCCGAACTAGTGCACCTATACAATTTACCACTATATTGGGTGTGTTGGAGACACAAGAGACTCTTTGTTATTTGATTGCAGGGTTGCTTGAGAGAGACCATCTTCATCCTACGCCTCCCACGGATTGATTAACCTTAGGTCATCCACTTGAGGGAAACTTGCTATTGTCCTACAAAGCTCTACGCTTGGTGGCCCAACACGAGTCTACAAGAAGAAGGTTGTGTAGTAGACATCACCCAGCGCAAAAATGGGAATTCAAAAATATTCTGAATTTCTTGAAGACCAAAAGCAGAACGAACCTTCAAAATGAGTGAATCTTAATAAAAAGATGTTGGGGCGAGGGTAGTAGTTACGAATCCAGGGCAAACAACCACTTTCTAAAAACCCACGTTGGACAACTGTGTGGTGGAGGATTAACAGGGGATTTTTTCGTAAAGAAATTACGAAAAAGTAAAAGGGACTTCAAAGCTCAGAAGAGATGGCCCCACTTCTATCAGGGCCTTCTCAGGGTCTTGAGCAATGTTAATTTGCATTGATTGCGAACAGGGTGCGGGATTCTCTGATGCAAAAAAAAGGTCCGAGAGAAAGGAATCAGTCTCTTCAGTCCAGCGCATGCCTCAAATTCATGTTTCCTTTGAATTACTCATTTTTTTGAATTTTGCAACGAAAACTTTTCTAGGAGAAGTTCAAATCCGTTTCATTCAGACATTGATCGATCTTGGTTTGACATGGTTTACACATTAGTGGTTCCTGGAAAAGTCAATTTCTCCATTAGCTAAACCCTTTATTACCCTACATTTGGACTTGTATTTTTTTGTACACAATCAACGGAGGCCCCTCCGACATATGTTGCAGTGTCTTCAATAGCATGCTCTTACTTTGTCTTTCCCTTAGCAGGTCATCAAATTTGGTGCTTTTCGATCCCCAGTTTCTATGGGGGACAAAGGCCGAAATACAATAGAATCCTCCATTAAGTGGTTCTCGCTTCTCCTTGTTCCTGCTTCTAATTCCTCCCTAGGTAGTTCCCAATATTTGGCACTTTCCATACTTCATGGGTGCAACATCAACAAATTCTCCCACCATCAAGTTACAACCTAAGATCTATGACTATATTATGTTAATTGTTCATATTTTGTTCATTCCATCGGTATGCTCCCAGGTACGTGTAATTGTGATCTGTTTGCGAGAACCAAGGGGTCTTTCTATGGAAACCTTCACGAGCAATCATCGTTTTTTGATGGTTTTTCTGCTTTTCACAGCTTCTCTTTCCACACACCCGGATATCTGGTGCCAAACCGCCGCCTCTTTGCTTATATATTCAATAATCGAGTTTGCTATGTTTGTGGCATTGATTGTACAAGTTCGTGAAGAGGGTTGAACGAGTAGAATGAGGGAAAGCGGCTCGATCAAAAAAAGAGGAGTAGACTAAAAAAATAGAACTTCAAAAGTCACTATCAATGAATTCCCGAGCAATTCTAACCCAACATATGCTTCATATAGATGGAATCTACTTGAAAGCTAGTCGCTCGACAGGCATGCTATCAAAGCAATTAGGATTGTCTGGAACAGAACCCTCGAGAAACTTGTGAACATTACAGAGAATATAGAGAGGAGGGATAAAAATGCATATTTTGTATCGTTTCTTCGAAACTTCGCTTACGTTTCACTTGCCTTCACCAACCTCAGAGGGTACTACAGGCTTAGACTCTCTAAGGTATCCATCACTAAACTAAAGAAAGTAGTGAAAATCATAAGAGAAGCTTTGTGTTCACAAGGTTGGGAAAGAGTACGCTGAGTTTGTCTTGATTTTCCATCCATGATTCCCATTGTGGAGTGAAGTGGAATTCTAAAGATACAAAAGTGAACCGTAGGATCTCATCTTACCCCATTGAAAAAACTTGTCCAAGAAACCCTGTATGTATTGACTATGTAAATAAAGCCCTAATATTTGAATTCTGCATACACCAAGAACAAAAAAATAGCTCTAGCCAAACCTTTCACAAAATTTTGCATTTATGCCCAAAAGGCACAACAAGTTTTTCACATGGGTTCAAAGAAGTATGCTAATTTCCTTGGATGTGCATTATTCTTCTGGATTTGGTCGGTTTTATTATATATATACTTATAAATATGAAAATGGAGCATTCTACTGTCAATGAAGTAAATACTCTAATTTGGAAATGTTGAGCTCTATTGCTTGGAATAGGCTCGCTCTATCCTTCTGTCTAGCTATGCTTTTACCTTTTTTGTAGTGGTCTCCTCGTATTTTTTTGAAACGTCTGGCTTTCCCAATGATGGTGAACCAGATCGAACACTTTCGGGATATCTCCCCATGCTGCGCTCAGCATGTCCCACCATCTGAGCTAACCTAACATGTCCTTAGCACGGCCAGCACTCAATATGTCGCAGCGGAATATGTCTACCGGAGTATGCTCTGCAAAGCTTCTCACTCGGCACACAATCTATATCCAAGTCCCCCATCGCACTCCACAAGTTTAGGATGACCCCTTTCTTAACAGTGCCTGAACACAAGGCTTCCCTACTAAACCAGTACACTAAGTACGGGATCACTACTCATGACTCCTTGGTCTTCATAGTCCTCGAGAACACGATCAACAATGTCACCCATACATTGTTTGACGAAATGCCTCCTCACTATCCAAGGCAAGTGCATGGTCTATCACCCATCACTTAAACCACTATCATATATAGGTATCCTATCTCATCTTGGAGTTCCCTTGCCCTCAACAAGCACCCTTGTCTATCGACCAGGTTTCCATACTACAAATTCCCACACTCAGATAGCACCCAAGTATAAGGCCCTCTCGACTGAGCATATCATCTAGGATCCACTCCCATATGCACAGTCTACTCAACTGAACAACACGTCCAGTCTACAAATGACTCCAAGATCCCTCTTATCCTAGATCCCTGTGTGACAGCCGACTTGCCGGCAAGACTTGTCCTTTTAGGTAAGGTAGACATACCAAAGGAGTAGGGGTGCTTCTGATACCACCATGATCGGTAATGGAATGTTGCGCCCTTGCTTTCTTTATGCCTAAAGGCTAGTTGAATGGATTGATGTTTATTAAAAGCCATTTGATTGATCAGAAAGGAAAACCAAACCTGTAAAGAACTTCTACTATTGATTGTCGGTGCGCATTAATCCGACCAGATTCTAGATGATCTTCCAAAAGCTCACCGCCTCATCCTATTCCATTCTTTTTTCTTTGAATGGAGCCTTAGCGAGTTCCGTTTCAGCTAGTTCGAATTCGGAGAGTAGGCCTCCCAACTCGCTACAAGGCAAGAATGAACCACTATAAGTAAACTCCAATAAAGAAGCTTGGTGGAAAGAAAGAAAGAGAGAAAAAGCTACATCTCTTTGGTCAGTTAACCTTTCCAAAATAAATACTAGCTAGGGTTTCCAATTTTGCTCCCAATGTATCCATAAATGAGACATTTGTTCAAGGAGGAACCCTTCCGGGAATGTAATTACGAATAAATGACCTATTTCCAAATTCTCTTGAGGGGATCAATGTGATAGATAGGGTACTCGCAAACACTCCACCTAGCCAAAGTAATGCCTCTAGAACCTCTAGAACAAACCTACCATCAATAGGCGACAATCTGATAGGCAACAGAGAGAAAGTGGAAGAATAGCTACTTTTCTTACTTATATTTCTGATCAATAGAAAATAGTGGCACTCCTCAAGCTCAAGGCCTTAGAGTTATAAGGGAATTACGTGGAACCTCTCTTTTCAATAAGCATTCTACCACTAACTATGTGCCTGACTATGGTTTATCAACTCTTACCTTTTGGTACGAGAGCGGATGGTCGGAGGTTTAAGGATACACACGTAGTGCTAGACTTCTCTAATTTCACTCGTAGAAGGTCTGATTTTAGCTTATTAACGTACAAAGACTATGTTAAGATTAGTATAAAGAAGGGGGTTTTCTATAAGCTTCACCAGAGAAAGCATGTCTTCTCGGACATCCTATAAACAATTTTGATCACGCAAAAAAATTGTAGATAATGAAAGAAGAGTCAGCCCTTGGGGCACGAGTGGTTCTCCTATATGGAGGTCGCTACTTAATTTGACAAACTTTGTTTCAAGTGTTGATGTGTCAAATCGGGATTGTGTGAAGTGTACTGAACATCAAGGTTTTTCTTTAAAGCGGATTTCTCCCTTCAAAATATCATCAATCTAATTTTTTAAAGTATGGAATTCTCATCCAAAGTTGTGGAACTCAGGACTCTATTATAAAGTAGAATGACCAACTTCTACACGAATTTTCAAGTGGATGAGATGGGTCTAGTGGTCTCCGTTGGAGATGGGATTGCACGTGTTTATGAATTGCACGAGATTCAAGCAGGGGAAATGGTGGAATTTGCCATCAGTGAGAAAGGAATCACCGTAAATCTTGAGAATGGGAATGTAGGTATTGTTGTCTTTGGTAGTGATACCGCTATTAAAGAAGGAGATATTGTCAAGCGCACTGGATCTATTGTGGATGTTCCTGCGGGAAAGGCCATGTTAGGTCGTGTGGTCGACGCCTTGGGAGTACCTATTGATGGAAAAGGGGCTCTAAGCTATCCCGAATGTAGACGTGCCGAAGTGAAAGCCCCGAGAATTATTGAACATAAATATGTGCGCAACCCATGCAAACAGGCTTAAAAGCAGTGGATAGCCTCGTTCCTATAGGCCGTGGTCAACGAGAACTTATAATCGGGGACACGCAAACTAGAAAAACTCCAATAGCTTTCGATACAATATTAAACCAAAAGCAAATGAACTCAAGGGGCACAAATGAGAGTCAGACATTGTATTGTGTCAATGTTGCAATTGGATGAAAATGCTCGACTATGGCACAATTTGTTCAAATTCTTTCATAAGCGAATGCTTTCGAATATTCCATTCTTGTAGCAGCCACCGCTTCAGATCCTGCTCCTCTACAATTTCTGGCCCGTATTCAGGGTGTGCCATGGGGGAATATTTCTGCGATAATGGAATGCACACATTAATTATATATGATGATCTAAGTAAACAGGCGGTGGCATATTGACAAATGTCATTATTGTTACGCCGACCACCAGGCCGTGAGGTTCTCCCATGGGATGTTTTCTATTTACATTCCTGTCTCTTAGAAAGAGCCGCTAAATGATCAGACCAGACAAGTGCAGGTAGCTCGACTTCGTTACCCATGATTGAAACACAAGCTGGAGACATATCGGCCTATATCCCCACCATTGTGATATCCATTACACATGGACAAATCTGTTTGGAAACAAAGCTCTTTTATCATGGAATTAGACCAGCTATTAACCTTGGCTTATCCGTCAGTCACGTCGGATCTGCCGCTCAGTTGAAAGCTATGAAACAAGTCTGCGGTAGTTCAAAACTCGAATAGCACAATATCACGAAGTGGCCGCCTTCGCTCAATTTGGGTCAGACCTTGATGTTGCGACTCGGGAATTACTCAATAGAGGAGCAAGGCTTACAGAAGTGTCCAAACAACCACAATAGAACCACTTCCAATTAAAAAAATTGTCATGATTTATGATGTTGTCAACGGCTTCTCTGATTGAATGCCACTAGACAGAATTACACAATATGAAAAAGCCATTCTAAGTACTATTAATCCAGAATTACAAAAATACTTCTTAGAAAAAGGTGGCTTAACTAATGAAAGAAAGATGGAACCAGATGCTTCTTTAAAAGAAAGCACTTTGCCTCACTTGTGAATTAATCAAAAAGATTGCCCCTTACTCGCAGATGTAGGAAGAAGGCTTTTCTCGCCAACTGAACCCCAATAGGCTATTTTTGACTTTTTCACATAATTATCACAGATAGATTTTTGTGCCATTCATAAACCAAGCTACTGAGAGTCTACCCCAACCACAAGGGGTAGTTGCTCCAGTAGTTCATGATACCCCACCCAGCCCCACAAGGGTTGACGGACCCCCTACCTATACATATACCCGACGATTACCTATACCTGATGATTTTCAATCCACAACTCATTTTCTTGAATATGTGACAAGCCTTGCAAATTGTGATAATATGTATAAAATTAGTTGTTCGCATAACCCAATATTAGAGAATTATGGAGGTGCAGGCCCAAGTACTTCGAATCATCAACAAGAAATCCAATAAAGAAGAGCGAAGGAAAAAACGTGACAAGAAAATTGTTTTCTCGACTCGAGATGTTAGAAGGTGCTAAATCAATAGGTGTCGGAGCTGCTACAATTGCTTTAGCCAGAGTTGTTCTTAGTATTGGAAACGTCCTCAGTTCTTTGATTCATTCTGTGGCGTGAAATCCATCATTGGCTAAACAATCATTTGATTATGCCATTTTGGGCTTTGCTCTCACTTAAGCTATTGCATTGTTTACCCCAATGATGTCCTTTATGATCTCATTCGTTTTCTAATCGCATAAAAAGTCATGGGATCAAAAAAGAAATGTGAGAATGTAGTTACAGATGTAAAAAAAGTCAATATCTTGTTCTCTTGTTTCATAGATGGGGCGTCCTATCCGATGGATGAATGCAGAGCCTCTGTCGAGTAGTGAAATGATAGGATTCTTCTTTTAGGTTAAACCAAAACACAAGTTGGTGATTCAAGCCAAGAGTGTGGGACCTTAAGAGCGGTCAAAGCTAGAACCTATATCATGACTGCTGGAACAAAAGACCCGACGAGTATTTTTGTACCACCTTCCAATCTTCTTAGTTAAGTAAATAACTTTCCATTAGGCAAGACTGTCACATCCCTGATCCCCATTAGGGTTTAGCAAGTTTGAGCTTATGTTTTCTTCCATTGCATCATAAGATTTTGAATTTCACTCAAGGAAGGAAATGAAATCAAAGCAAAACCTCAACAAACTCTATATTCAAAAGAAAACCAAAGTAGTGCCAAATCAATGAACCCAAAATGGCCTTCATAAAAATTCAATATTTTACATAAATGTTGAAAACAACATATCAGAGGTGAAACATATTTTCAAAATACTTTTGGCATTTTAAATTTATGTTAAAAGCTACTGGAATCAATTATATATTTGATTTCAAATATTTCAAAGTTTCCAAAAATGTTGAAAACTTTATATGTGGTTGGAAATATTCCAACAAACACTCCAGTAACATCCAAACTATTTTAGGAATAGTTTGGAGCCAAAAATAAAATAAAACAAAGTCAGTAAGAATAAAACAGAAACAGAAAAGAAAAGAAATAAGAAAAACCTTACATGTCGCTCACCTGAGGCCCAGCCCACCACAGTGCTTGTCGTCTTCCTTGTGCCAGTCGGCACCAGGAGGTGGTCGCCGCTCCCTCCGGCGCGGCCACGCACCTGCGTGCCTGCCTGGCCACCGCATCGCGCTGGCGCGAAGGGGATAAGGTCCCCCAAGACCTCCCCGTGTTCGTCCCCTCGCCATTCGCCCCGTGCTCTCTCCCCCTCTCGGCCGCCATGACCGCGAGCTCGAGCTCGAGCTAGCAGTCACTCCAGTCTCTCTTCCTCTCTCCTGATCCGTGCAACAGCTCCGTCGAAGCTCCGTGAAGCTCCTAAGCCAGTCGCTCGACGTCGAGAAGCTCTCAAACGCCGTGACGCCGTCATCTTCCTCCTCGGGTCACCGGAGCTCTCCGCCGTCGTTCTCCCTCCTCATGCCATCCCCGAGCCTGCTCTTGTCGCCTCTGCACTCCTCGTGAGCTCAGGGTTCTTTCCCCCAAGTTTTCCCCCTCGATTCCTTCCTCTAGGCCCCGATTCCACAGGAGCCCGACGAGATCCGCCGCGGGACCTCGTCGCCGGTAGCCCTCCGGTGATCGGCTGGTCATTCTGAGGCCATGCTACTGCAACAAAAGACCTTCCAATGGCGCCAGAAACAAGCGTGCTCATGGGAGACTATTCTTGTCTTGATACTCCTCAGCAACGGCACCAGGAATCCTTCTGCTACGGCTACGCCTTTAGGGACTTCCTTAGCAAATATTCAAAGGATTCCCCCGTGGCCTTGGAGCCTTGTGTTGGTGTTCCCTCGAAGCGGAAAGGGTGATGTAGCACAGCGGCGGTAAGTATTTCCCTCAGTTTTGAGAACCAATGTATCAATCCAGTGAAGGATTATCACAAGTACCTGCACAAACACAAAGAGCTTGCACCCAACGCTATGAAGGGGTTGTCAATCCCTTATAGATTGTTTGCCAAGTGAGAACTGAAAGCAACAAAGTAACAAAGCAAAGTAAAAGCGAAAGTGGAAACGATAGGTGTGAATAGACCCGGGGGCCATAGTGTTCACTAGTGGCTTCTCTCATGAAAGCAAGTAGACGGTGGGTGAACGAATAACTATCGAGCAATTGATAGAACCACGCAAAGTCGTGACGTTATCTATGGAAATTATTATATCTATAGGCATCACGTCCAAAACAAGTATACCGATACTTTCTGCATCTACTACTGTTGCTCCACACGTCGATCGATATCCAGCATGCATCTAGTGTATTAAGTTCATGAGAACAGAGTAACGCCTTAAGCAAGATGACATGATGTAGATGGACAATATCATATCTACGATAAAAGCCCATCTTGTTACCCTTGATGGCAACAACACGATGCGTGCCTTGCTGCCCCTTCTGTCACTGGGAAAGGTCACCACACGGTATGAACCCAAAACCAAGGACTTCTCCCATTGCAAGAATCATAGATCTAGTTGGCCAAACAAAACACAAGACTCGGAGAGACTTACAAGGATATCAAATCATGCATATAAGATATCAGCAAAGACTCAAATATATATCATAGATAATCTGATCAAAAATCCACAATTCATCGGATCTCGACAAACACACCGCCAAAGAGGATTACATCGGATAGATATCCATGAAGATCATGGAGAACTTTGTATTGAAGATCCAAGAGAGAGAAGAAGCCATCTAGCTACTAACTACGGACCCGTAGGTCTTAAGTGAACTACTCACGAGTCATTGGAGGGGCGATGATGTTGATGAAGAAGCCCTCCAACTCCAAAGTCCCCTCCGGCAGGGCACCGGGAAGGGTCTCCAGATGAGATCTTGCGGAAACGGAAGCTTGCGGCGGCGGAGAAGTGTTTTCGTGGATGCCCTGATTGTTTCTAGATTTTGAGGGAATTTATAGGCCAAAGACCTAGGGCAGTGGAGCGCCAGGGGGCACAAGCTTGGTTGTCGCGGCCTCCCCCCTGGCCGCGGCAACAGGGCTTGTGGGGCCCCTGTGGGCCCACTTGCTTTGCCCTCAAGCCTCCCGATCTTCTTCCGTTCTCGAAAAATTCATTTCGGGTATTTTATTCCGTGTGGACTCCGTTCCAAAATCAGATCTGGAAAGAGTCAAAAACACAGAAAAAACAGGTGGCACTTGGCACTGAGTTAATAAGTTAGTCACAAAAAAGATATAAAAGGTAAAAAAAACATCCAAAGTTGGCAAGATAACAGCGTGAAACCATCAAAATTATAGATACGTTTGAGACGTATCAAGCATCCCCAAGCTTAACTCCTGCTCGTGCTCGAGTAGGGAAGTGATAAAGAATGAATTTTTGATGCTTTCATGCTACCTAGCATAGATGTCCTTTGTAACTCCTCTTATGTGACGTGAATGTTCAGATCCATTAGATTCAAAACAATAGTTTCTATTGACGTGGAGACAATAATAATTCAAGCAAACTAGCAAGGTAATCATGAACTTTCAAAATAACAAGGCCGAAAGAAAGTTATCCCTACAAAATCATATAGTCTGGCTATGCTCTATCATCATTGCACAACGAATTTAAATCATGCACAACCCCGATATTGGCCAAGTAATTGTTTTCACACCTTTACTTTCTCAAACTTTTTCAACTCTCACGCAATACATGAGCGTGAGCCATGGTTTTAGCACTATAAGTGGTGTGGAGTGTGGTGGAGGTTGCAAGAAAAACAAGGAGAAGATGGTCACATTAACTACGCATATCAATGAGCTGTGGAGATGCTCATAAATAGATATCAATGTGAATGAGTAGGGATTGCCATACAAATGATGCCCTGAGCTAAGAGTATGTGAAAGCTCTTAAAGAAAACTAGTGGGTGTGCATGCAACTTGCTTGCTCACGAAGACCTAAGGCAAATTTGAGAAAGCCTATCATTGGAATATACAAGCCAAGTTATATAATGAAAATTTCCCACTAGCTATATGGTGGTGACAAAACGAGAGACTCTCAATCATGAAGATCATGGTGCTTAATATGCACAAGTGTGGAAAGGTGGTAGCATTGTCCCTTCTCTCTTTTTCTCTCTTTTTTTGGATGGGCTCTTCGGCCTCTCTTTTTTTGGTGGGCATCTTTGGCCTCTTTTATTTTCTCACATGGGACAATGCTCCATCAATGATGATCATCACACTTACAACTCAAAACTTAGAGCAACGATGACTCTATATGGAATGCCTTCGGTAGTGTACCGTGACAATGATCTAGCATGGCATGGACATTAATGGAAACATCATGCTAGCTATCTTACGATCATGCAATGGCAATGTAGACGTGGTGGCACATGTCATGGTGGTAGTTGCATGGCAATATATCTCGGGATGACTTTGAAAAAGCTATAGTAGGTAGGTATGGTGGCTGTTTTGAGGGAGGCTAATGGTGGGTTTTGTGCACCGGCGAAAGTTGCATGGCACTAAAGAAGATAGTGATGGTGGAAGGTGAAAGTGCATCTAAACGATGGACTCAACATTAGTCATGAAGAACTCATATACTTGTTGCAAAAGTTTTATTAGTAACCGAAACAAAGCATTCAACGCATACTCCTAGGGGAAGGGTTGGTAGGTATAAACCATCGCGCAATCCCGACCGCCACACAAAGGATGACAATCAATAGACTAATCATGCTCAGACTTCATCACATAGTGGTTCACCATACGTGCATGCTATGGGAATCACTAACTTCAACACAAGTATTTCTAGATCCACAACACCTTACTAATATAACTTCAATATTACCATAACCACAACTCAAAACTAGTTGAGATGAATCAAACTTCTCTAACTATTTAATGCACATGAAGGTGGAAGTTTTCATATCCCTTTGGATAACTACACCTTTTGAGACTACTTTCAAAGCATAGATCAACTACCAAGCCACACACCGTCGTGCTCTAAAAGATATAAGTGAAGCACGTAGAGCAAAAGCAACTAGCTCAAAAGATATAAGTGAAGCACATGTGAGCTGAATTGTCTAACCAAAGGATATAAGTGAAGCTCGACAAAATCACGGTGAGTGCATGTCTCTCTCTCTAGGTGTGCAGAAACGATGATTGTGACACAACAAAAATAAAAGACTCCTACGATACAAGACGCTCCAAGCAAAACACATAACATGTGGTGAATAAAAATATAGCCCCAAGTAACGTTACCGATGGATTGAATACGAAAGAAGGGATGCCTTCCCAGGGCATTGATGTCTACTGTTCTTCCCCTTGCAACGGCACCAGAAGAATGTTGCTAGTACTCTCCGGCAATCGAAACTAGAAGAATGTTGTTCACGCCCACCAGCGCGTGGGATCGTAGCAGTTTTTGAGGGTAGAGTATTCGACCCAAATTTGTTGATTCGCATGACGGGAGGTGAGAGAATACTATCAAGTATTAGCAGCTGAATTTATCATATTCAACCAAACCTGAAAGATTAGTATCTGCAAGCAAAGTAGTAACACCAAAGTAGCAAGTAACAGCAGTGGCAAGGAGCAGCGGTAGTGACAGCAATAGCAAGTAGCAAGAGTAGCAAGCGACAGCAGCAGCAACAGTAGTAACAGCAGCAGAGCAAGACAAGTAACAGCAGTAGCAACAGTAGTAGCAGCAGCAGAGCAAGACAAGTAACAGCAGTAGCAACAGTAGGACAAACTCGTAGGCAATGGGTCGGTGATTTGTTTGGATGATATTCATCATGCAACAACTATAACACGGAGAGATATGTGGCTAGCTCCCGTTCGTCAATGTGATGTAGGCATGCATTCCGTGTGTCGTCATACGTGCTTAGGGAAAAGAACTTTCATGACATCTATTGTCCATCCCTCCCATGGCAGCGGGGTCCAAAAGGAAACTACGGGATATTAAGGTTCTCCTTTTAATAAAGAACCGGACCAATGCATTAGCACTTGGTGAACACATGAACTCCTCAAACTATGGTCATCACCGGGAGTGGTTCCGGTTATTGTCACTCCGGGGTTGCCGGATCATAACACATAGTAGGTAACTACAACTTGCAAGATCGGATCTAAAACACACATATATTGGTGACAAGATAATAATTTCAGATGTGAAATCATGGCACTCGGGCCCTAGTGACAAGCATTAAGCACGGCAAAGTAGTAGCAACATCAATCTCAGAACATAGTGGATACTAGGGATCAATCCCCATGAAAACTAACTCGATTACATGATAGATCTCATCCTACTCATCACCGCCCAGCGAGCCTACGAATAGATTCCTCACGAACAACGAAGAGCTTCATGGAATTAGAGAGGGAAGAAGGTTGATGATGACGATGGCGACGATTTCCCCTCTCCGGAGCCCAAGACGGACTCCAGATCTTCCCTCCAGATGAAGAACAGGTGGTGGCGGCGGCTCCGTATCGCAAACGCGGCGAAAACTTCTCTTTTTGTTTTTTCTGTGACGAAAGTGAACTTATAGACCCGAGGTTGGGGGCGGTGGAGCCGTGTGGGCCCCACAAGCCTACCCACCGCCACCATGGGGGTGGTGGCGGAGCCAGGGCTTGTGGCCCACTGGCCCACCCCCTTAGGTGGAACTTGGCGCAAATATTTTTCATATTTTCCAAAATTGCTCCACATAGATTTTTAGGATGTTTGGAGAACTTTGATTTCTGCACAAAAATAACACCAAGGCAATTCTGCTGAAAACAGCGTCAGTCCAGGTTAGTTCCATTCAAATCATGCAAATTAGAGTCCAAAACAAGGGCAAAAGAGTTTGGAAAAGTAGATACGATGGAGACGTATCAACTCCCCCAAGCTTAAAACCTTGCTTGTCCTCAAGCAACTCAGTTGACAAACTGAGAGAGAAAGAAAAACTTTGACAAACTCTGTTTGATCTTGTTGTTGCAACTATGTCTAACTCATTACCAGAATTTCAGCAAGATCACAAGTTAACCACATAAGCAAATGACACAAAGGTCTCACGGTAAACTAATATCAATGGCATAATCAGCTAACGAGCAAATAATAATGAGTTTCAAATACCAACACTTCAATCAAAACAAGGATGAAGCAATATGAATAGGTGGTATCTCGCTAGCTCTTTCTGAGACCGCAAAACATAAATGCAGAGCACTTTCAAAGATCAAGGGTTGACTAAACATTATAATTCATAGCAACAAAGATCCAGTCATAGTCATACTCAATATCAATCAAAAGCAAAGCATAAAAATAACAGAGGTGCTCTCTAATTGGTGCTTGTAAAAGAAGAGGATGACTCAACAGGAAAATAAATAGACAGGCCCTTCGCAAAGGGAAGCATTGATTTGTAGATGTGCCAGAGCTCAAGCTTTGAAAACAGAGATAATAATGTTCAGTGGCATGCTTTCATTGTCAAAGCAATGACCAAGAGTTCTCAATATATTCCATGCTACTCATGCTATAGGCGGTTCCCAAACAGGAAAGTAAAGTTTTAACTCCCCCACCACCAATCAATCACACTCCACGGCTAGTCGAATCCTCGGGTACCGTCCATACTAACATCAATCCGGGGGGAGTCTTGTCTTACAGTTATGTTTTCGATTTAAGCGTGGAACTGGGCATTCCAATTACCGGCCCCTTTCTCGTGAATGACAATGAATAAACACATGTCGAGGATAACACTCCTAGCATGGAAGATACCAATAGCCCCTTGTCACCACATGAGCGGTTCGGGCATGCAAAACAGATTATTTCTTGAAGGTTTAGAGAATGGCACATGCAAATTTACTTGGAACGGCAGGTAGATACCGCAAATAGGTAGGTACGGTGGACTCTCATGGAAAAACTTTTGGGTTTATGGAAGTGTATGCACAAGCATTATTCCGCTTAGTACAAGTGAAGGCTAGCAAAAGACTGGGAAGCAACCAACTAGAGAGCGACAACAGTCATCAAGATGCAATGAGTTTGACTAACATTAAATGCAAGCATGAATAGGATATAAATCACCATAAACACGAACATCATAGAGGCTATGTTGATTTTGTTTCAACTACATGCATGAACATGCGCCAAGTCAAGCCACTTTAAACATTCAAAGGAGAATACCATCCTATCATACTACATCTTAGTCATCTCAAAATCTATGTTGCCATTCAAGACAAACCATTATAAACTCTCAGCTAAATAAGCATGGCATCAGAAACTATGATCTCTAAGTTGTCATTGCAAACATGGTTCTCTCACAACAAAGCTAAATCTGGGTCGACAAGCTAGTCATATTTACAAAAACAAAATAGATAGAGTTCATACCAGCTTTTCAGTCTCAGTCACTTCATCATATATCATCATTGTTGCCTTTCATTTGCACGATCAAACGATGTGAACAATAATAAGCGCATTGGACTAAGCTGAATCTGTAGGCAAACACAAAGGAGAAGACAAAATAATATGGCTCTTTGAAAGCTAAACGGGTAAGCATGCAAGAACCACTAAACATTGAAACCAATATCTTCTACCTTGACCCAAAGAAAAAGAAAACTATTTACACGGGAAAACTCCCAACAAGCAAAAGAAGAAAGAAAAATATTTTTGGGTTTTCTCAAAAGGACACAAAACAAGAAAACAAGAAAATGAAAATAAACTAGCATGGATAATACAGTGGCAAAGTGTAAACACTGGCTCACAAAGTGAAAGCATAAGCATGAATGTAGAGTCGGTGAGAACACGTACTCCCCCAAGCTTAGGCTTTTGGCCTAGCTTGGTATACTCCCAAGGTGGGAAATAACCAGCTCCAGGATACTCCGGAGCAGACTGTGGATGCCACTGCTGTGTGAGCTCCTCTGGCTCCCACTAATAAACTGGCGGCTCGGGCACGGGCGCCTGTGGTTGGGCCAAGCCCCAATATGCGTAGATGTCCGAGGGCATAATAGTGTACCTGCCTGCATGAAGATTGAACAAAGAAGGAGCCGGCAAAGCAATGGTCTCTCGAGTACCCTGACTAAATACCAGGTTATAAATCATCCGTCTACTAGCATCTCTATCCAGAAAATCATGGCGAACCATGCTATCATAATCCAGATATTTCTTAGGGAGAAGCATCTATCCTTCCTCTCCGAGTCTAATTGGTATCTCAAAGTGTCTAGCAAGACGGGTAGCATCGATACCTCCATAGACAACACCTTTAGAACGGTTCAGCTTCAACCGTTGAGCTACTATAGCGCCCAAGCTATAAGTCTTATCGTTATATAGGCCTTCGCGCAAAATCGCAAGGTATGGAGAACTAAGTGATCCAGCCTCCCCACGGCCAATCAAACATCTTCCCACAAATAATGAGAAGTACCGAAGCACAGGAAAATGTATGCTAGCATTTCTAGCACGATACACTCCTCTCTCCTCTCCAACAGCAATAGTACCAATGAAATCCTCCAAGTCCCGTGGACGAGGGTCACGGATATCCCCAACATAAGGTAATTTGCATACATTGCAAAAATCCTGCAGCGTCATGCACTGGAGGACATCGTATATCATGAACTCAACCATGGGAGGATTCTTCCTCGGATAAAAGTTGAAGCTTTGAACAAAAATATTGGTGAGGAGGAGGCATTGTGAGCACTTATCTTCAACGAACACAGTAAGACCTGCGTTCTCCACGAAGTAATGAAAGTCTTCACAAAGTCTGGCGGCGCGCAAAAATTCATCACTTGGCCACTCGCACGCTCGAACTTCTGTGACTCGAGGGACTACGTAGTTGGGGTGGTTCTTCTCATCCTCCTTGGGGTTACGGCTTGAAGAGCCTCTCAAGAACCTCCTCATCTTTTCCTTTTCCTAGCTCTGAAAAATTCTGAAATTTTTAGAGACTTCGAAAGAAAAGTGAATAAAGATTAACCCAACTTGTAGCAACTACTCCTACTAGTGCCTAGAGACCATATCACGCGCTAAAACTACTTGGGACCAGCTAAAATCAACATTTCTAGCTCTAGAACAGGGTCACCAAGGTAGCAAGAATATGTGAAGGATAAAGCACAAGAGCAAAACTAATTGGACCAATGGAGGAGTCACTTACCAAAGAGTAATTTCCCCAAAACAGTTCGGAGAATGGTGCCTTGAGCAAGGAGATCGAAAATCACAGCCAAATGAGCAAGAACGTGGGTTTGAGCTGCGAAACAATTTTTTCTCGAGGTGGAAGAAGAGGCTGAGAGCTGGAATGAGTGGAGGGGGTGCCTGTGGGCCCCACAAGCTTGCACTCCACCACCAGGGGGGTAGGTGGCGGTGGCAGGGCTTGTGGCCCACTGGTCTGGCCCCCAGGCCAGCTCTCAGGCCCAGTAATTTTCAAAAATTCCAGAAAAAATCAAACTAAATTTTCAGGACCATCGGAGAACTTTTATTTTCGAGGTATTTTTCTCCGGGACGCTAAAATAGAAAACAGGAAAAGCTAAACTAATTCTATCATTTTTCATCTAAGCAACAGAAAATGAAAGCTTAAAACATAGGTATGTGACTCCTTGATTCATCCATTTTATGGTCATCGGAAGAAATCCGTCAATGGGGTTGATAAAATCCTTATGACAAAACTTTCTTGAATCGCAAGAGAGAACGGAGAATTTTTGAATAGCCACTAAGTCACCTCAATGGGGATATGTATCTCCCCAACAAGCAAATCATACTTCATCTTGACACGAGGAATAGGGCATTCAAAGCTCCCAATGAGAATCGGTGAAGTCTTTTCAATAGCATTGATGCAATGTACTTGATATCATTTCTTCGGGAAGTGCATTGTGTGCTCATTACCGTTGACATGGAAAGTGACATTGCCTTCGTTGCAATCTATAACAGCCCCTGCAGTGTTTAAAAAGGGTCTTCCGAGGATGACAGCCATGGCATCGTCCTCGGGAATATCCAAGATAACAAAGTCTGTTAAGATAGTGGTGTTAGCAACCACAACAGGCACATCCTCGCAAATGCCGATAGGGAAAGCAGTTGATTTGTCGGCCATTTGCAGAGAAATTTCAGTGGGTGTCAACTTATCCAACTCAAGTCTACGATAAAGAGAGAGCGGCATAACACTAACACCGGCTCCAAGGTCACATAAGGAAGTTCTTACGTAGTTTCCTTTAATAGAGCAAGGTATAGTGGGCACTCCGGGATCACCAAGTTTCCTAGGAGTTCCACCTTTAAAAGTGTAGTTGGTAAGCATAGTGGAGATCTCAAGATCTGGTATCTTCCGTTTATTAGTCACGATATCTTTCATGTACTTGGCATACGGAGACATCTTGAGCATATCAGTTAACCGCATCTGCAGAAAGATGGGTCTTATCATCTCAACGAAGCGCTCAAAATCCTCATCATCCTTTTTTTGGATGGCTTAGGAGGGAAGGGCATAGGTCTCTGAACCCATGGCTCCCTTTCTTTACCATGCTTCCTAGCAGTGAAGTCATTCTTATCGTATCTCTTAGGTTGCGGGTTATCAGGATTAATCGAAGGTTCAATCTCCACATCCTTATCATTGCTAGGTTGAGCATCATTATGAACATCGTTGTCCATATTGTCACGAGGTTCATGTTCATCACCAGATTGTGTTTCTGCATCAGACGCAGAAATATCATTAGGTTCTTCAGGTGTGACAGTATTTGGTGAACTGGCATGCAGGCTTCTATCATCCTTCTTCTCCTTAGGATGACTGGGTGTATCAGCATTGATTCCTTGAGAATCTTGATCAATTCTCTTAGGATGACCTTCAGGATACAAAGGTTCCTGAGTCATTTTGCCTCCTCTAGTAATGAGTCTGACAGAGTTGTCATTTAATCCATTGATCAGGTCATTCTGAGCTTTAAGTACTTGTTCTACCTGAGTAGTAATCATAGAGGCATGTTTACTCAGAAGCTTCAGATCATTGACATTTCTGTCTACGCAAGCACTTAAATGGCTAAGCATACGAGTACTATGTTCCAAATGTCTGCTAACATAATCATTGAAACTCTGTTGTTTGGCAACAAAGTTGTCAAATTCATCAAAGCATAGGCTAGCAGGTTTATCAAAAGGAATATCACTCTCATCAAACCTACGCAGAGAATTCACTTCTACTACTTGTATCGGGTTATCGAGACCATGGATCTCTTCGATAGGTGGTAGATTTTTGACATCTTCACATCTAATGCCTTTCTCTTGCATAGATTTCTTGGCTTCTTGCATATCTTCGGGATTGAGGAATAGAATACCTCTTTTCTTAGGAGTTGGCTTAGGAGGTGGTTCGGGAATAGTCCAAGCATTATCGTTGATCAAGATGTTATTCAGTAGGGTCTCAGCTTGTTCTACAGTTCGTTCCCTAAAAACACAACCGGCACAACTATCTAGGTGGTCTCTAGAGGCATCGGTAAGTCCGTTATAGAGGATATCAAGTATCTCGTTCTTCTTAAGAGGGTGATCAGGCAAAGCATTTTGTAGCTGGACGAGCCTCCCCCAAGCTTGTGGAAGACTCTCTTCTTGGAGTTGAGCAAAGTTGTATATTTCCTGCAAGGAAGCTTGCTTCTTATGGGCAGGGAAATATTTCTCACAGAAGTAATTGACCATCTCCTGGGGACTACTCACACATCCAGGAGCAAGAGAGGTGAACCATACTTTAGCATCATCCTTTAGAAAGAAAGGAACCAGCTTAAGGATATAGTAGTGGCGGTTCTCCTCATTAGTGAAAATGGTGGTTATATCGTGTAGTTTGGCAAGATGGGATACGACCGTCTCAGACTCATAACCGTGAAAAGGATCAGCTTCGACTAGAGAGATTATCTTAGGATCGACAGAGAATTCATAATCCTTATCGGCGATAAAGATAGGTGAAGTGGCAAACTTCGGGTCATATTTCATCTTAGCTTCCTGAGATTTTTCCTTCCACTTGAGAAGTAATTTCTCAGCGTCATAGGCATCCTTACACGCAAGAAAATCTTCAGCTATCTCTCCCTCCATAACGTAACCCTCAGGTATATCAGGCAATTCATATCTAGGAGAGCTAGATCTAGCAGGAGCAAAAGCACGTTCTAACTCAATAGTATCGGCAGTTTCAGAAGCATCACGAGAATTGGCAGTAACTCTAGCAATATGAGCATCAAGGAATACTCCTGGTGGAACATCAGGCAGAGTAGCATCTCTAGCAGTAACAAGCATAGCATCATTAGGCAAAATAGCATCTCTAGCATCATCAGGCAAAGCAGTATCAAGCATAACATCTCTAGCAGTATCATGCATAGCATCAGGCATAGTATAAAGCATAGCATCTCTAGCAGTATCAGGCATAGTATCAAGCATAGCATCTCTAGCAGTAGTATCACAAGCATCATCAAGCACAGGCGACATATCAAGATTTCTAGCAGGAGGTGATGTTGCAAACTTACTCATAACTGAAGGTGAATCAAGTGCAGAGCTAAATGGAAATTCCTTACCTCCCCTCGTAGTTGAGGGCAAGACTTTGGTCTTCGGATCCTTCAGATTCTTCATAGTGATCAGCAGATATAAATCCCAAGTGACTCAGATAATATAGCAATACCTCCCCGGCAACGGCGCCAGAAAAATGCTTGATGTCAATTGTTCTTCCCCTTGCAATGGCACCAGAAGAATGATGCTAGCACTCTCCGGCAATTGAAACTAGAAGAATGTTGTGGATGCCCACCAGCGCGTGGGATCGTAGCAGTTTTCGAGGGTAGAGTATTCGACCCAAATTTGTTGATTCGCAAGACGGGAGGTGAGAGAATACTCTCAAGTATTAGCAGCTGAATTTATCAGATTCAACCACACCTGAAAGATTAGTATCTGCAAGCAAAGTAGTAACAGCAAAGTAGCGAGTAACAGCAGTGGCAAGGAGAAGCGGTAGTGACAACAGTAGCAAGCCACAGCAGCAGCAACAGTAGTAACAGCGGCAGAGCAAGACAAGTAACACCAGTAGCGACAGTAGTAGTAGCAGCAGAGCAAGACAAGTAACAGCAGTAGCAAGAGTTGGACAAACTCGTAGGCAATGGTCGGTGATTTGTTTGGATGATATTCATCATGCAACAGTTATAACACGGAGAGATATGTGGCTAGCTCCCGTTCGTCAATGTGATATAGGCATGCATTCTGTGTGTCGGCATACGTGCTTAGGGACAAGAACTTGCATGACATCTATTGTCCATCCCTCCCGTGGCTGCGGGGTCCAAAAGGAAACTACGGGATATTAAGGTTCTCCTTTTAATAAAGAACCGTACCAATGCATTAGCACTTGGTGAACACATGAACTCTTCAAACTATGGTCATCACCGGGAGTGGTTTCGGTTATTGTCACTCCGGGGTTGCCGGATCATAACACATAGTAGGTAACTACAACTTGCAAGATCGGATCTAAAATACACATATATTGGTGACAACATAATAATTTCAGATCTGAAATCATGGCACTCGGGCCCTAGTGACAAGCATTAAGCATGGCAAAGTAGTAGCAACATCAATCTCAGAACATAGTGGATACTAGGGATCAATGCCCATCAAAACTAACTTGATTACATGATAGATCTCATCCTACTCATCACCACCCAGCGAGCCTACGAATAGATTACTCACGAACGACGAAGAGCTTCATGGAATTGGAGAGGGAAGAAGGTTGATGATGACGATGGCGATGATTTCCCCTCTCCGGAGCCCAAGACGGACTCCAGATCTGCCCTCCAGATGAAGAACAGGTGGTGGCGGCGGCTCCGTATCGCAAACGCGACGAAAACTTCTCTTTTTATTTTTTCACTTATAGACCTGAGGTTGGGGGCGGCAGAGCCGTGTGGGCCCCACAAGCCTGCCCACCGCCACCAGGGGGTGGTGGCGGAGCCAGGGCTTGTGGCCCACTGGCCCACCCCCTAAGGTGGAACTTGGCGCAGATATTTTTCATATTTTCCAAAACTGCTCCCCGTAGATTTTCAGGACGTTTCGAGAACTTTGATTTCTGCACAAAAATAACACCAAGGCAATTCTGCTGAAAACAGTGTCAGTCCAGGTTAGTTCCATTCAAATCATGCAAATTAGAGTCCAAAACAAGGGCAAAAGAGTTTGGAAAAGTAGATACGATGGAGACGTATCAGGCATCCCCAAGCTTAGGCTTTTACGACATCCTTGAATCAACTTGGGGTGCCTTGGGCATCCCCAAGCTTGAGATCTTGCCACTCTTTATCTTTTTGTCCATAAGAACTTCACCCAAAACTTGAAAACTTCACAACACGAAACTTAAACAGAAACTCGTGATAACATTAGTATAAGAAAGCAAACCACCACTTCCTTAGGTACTGTAGCAAACTTAAATTCTACTTATGTTGACGTTGGGTTACTGTATTTTCAATCTTCCATGGCTAATACCCCCCGATACTATCCATAGTTTCATCAAAATAAGCAACCAACACAACAAAAACAGAATCTGTTAACAGCAGACCAGTCTGTAGCAATCAGTATACTTCGTATAGTTCTGTACTTCAAAACTTCTGATAAATTACGACAGTCCGAAGAATTTGCATAGCAATCAGCAGCAAAAAGAATCAACTCAAAATCTCTTACAGAAAAAAACGAAAATTCTTTTCGTGAGCAAAAAGTTTCTGTCTTTTCCAGCATGACCAAACGATCGTCCCCAAGACTAATCATAACAGTTTTGCTTGGCACAAATGCAAAAAGAAACACAAAAAACACAATCATAACAGAATTATGGAAGTGTGGAAAACACAAAACAGAAAGAAAAAGGATAGATTCGTTGGGTTGCCTCCCAACAAGCGCTATTGTTTAGCGCCCTTAGCTAGGCATTGATAATTCAATGATGCTCACACAAAAGACAAGAATTGAAGCACAACGAGAGCATCATAAAGCATGTGAAAATCACATCTAAGTCTAACATACTTCCTATGCATAGGCATTTTATAGGAAAACAAATTGGCAAGACAACCAATAGTTACCAAATGCAAGGAAGAAGAAAGAGACAATAGCAATCTCAACATAACGAGAGGTGATTTAGTAATATGAAAGTTTCTACCACCATATTTTCCTCTCTCATAATAATTACATGTGGGATCATATCTGAATTCAACAATGTAACTATCACATAGGATATTCTTTTCATGATCCACATGCATGCAAAGTTGGCGCTCTTCAAAAATAGTGGGATTGTCATCAACTAAAGTCATGACTTCTCCAAACCCACTTTCAATAATATTGCAAATATCATATTCATCATGAGGCTTAAACAAATTTTCAAGATCATAAGAAAAATCATCGCCCCACTCATGATCATTGCAACAAGTAGTGGACAGAGCAAAACTAGCATCCCCTAGTAATAGAATTTATAGTGAAACCATTGCAATCATGTTTTTCATCCAAGGAGCCCTCGTAAATCACTTCATAAATTTCTTCCTCACAATTTTTAGATTCACGCATCTCAAGCAAAACTCCATAAAGATAGTCAAGTGCACTCAACTCACTAGCAATTGGATCAACATAATTGGATCTCTTAAAGAGATTAGCAAGTGGATGAGGATCCATATCACTAGATTTTCAGCAAGCGAAGATGCAAGCATATTGAAGGCACATGGCACACGAGCAAACAGAAAGCAAGCGAGAGAAAAGGACGAACAAAAAGGCGAACGAAAAGAAAAATTGTGAAGTGGGGGAGAGGAAAACGAGAGGCGACTGGCAAAACAGGTAAATGCAAGAGATGAGTTTGTGACAGCTACTTGGATAGATCTCTTCTTCCCCGGCAACGGCGCCAGAAATACTTCCGCTACTGCAACAAAAGACCTTCCAACGGAGACAGAAACAAGCATGTTGACGGGAGACTATTCTTGTCTTGATACTCCTCAGCAACGGCACCAGCAATCCTTCTGCTACGGCTACGCCTTTAGGGACTTCCTTGGCAAATATGCAAAGGATTCCCCCGTGGCCTTGGAGCCTTGCGTTGGTGTTCCCTTGAAGCGGAAAGGGTGATGTAGCACAGCGGCGATAAGTATTTCCCTCAGTTTTGAGAACCAAGGTATCGATCCAGTGAAGGATTATCACAAGTACCTGCACAAACACAAAGATCTTGCACCCAACGCTATGAAGGGGTTGTCAATCCCTTATAGATTGTTTGCCAAGTGAGAACTGAAAGCAACAAAGTAACAAAGCAAAGTAAAAGCGAAAGTGGAAACGATAGGTGTGAATAGACCCGGGGGCCGTAGTGTTCACTAGTGGCTTCTCTCATGAAAGCAAGTAGACGGTGGGTGAACGAATTACTGTCGAGCAATTGATAGAACCGCGCAAAGTCATTACGTTATCTATGGCAATGATTATATCTATAGGCATCACGTCCAAAACAAGTAGACCGATACTTCCTGCATCTACTACTATTACTCCACACGTCGACCGCTATCCAGCATGCATCTAGTGTATTAAGTTCATGAGAACAGAGTAACGCCTTAAGCAAGATTACATGATGTAGATGGACAATCTCATATCTACGATAAAAGCCCATCTTGTTACCCTTGATGGCAACAACACGATGCGTGCCTTGCTGCCCCTTCTGTCACTGGGAAAGGTCACCACACGGTATGAACCCAAAACCAAGCACTTCTCCCATTGCAAGAATCATAGATCTAGTTGGCCAAACAAAACCCAAGACTCGGAGAGACTTATAAGGATATCAAATCATGCATATAATAAATCAGCAAAGACTCAAATATATATCATAGATAATCTGATCACAAATCCACAATTCATCGGATCTCGACAAACACACAGCCAAAGAGGATTACATCGGATAGATCTGCATGAAGATCATGGAGAACTTTGTATTGAAGATCCAAGAGAGAGAAGAAGCCATCTAGCTACTAACACGGACCCGTAGGTCTGAAGTGAACTGCTCACGAGTCATAGGAGGGGCGATGATGTTGATGAAGAAGCCCTCCAACTCCAAAGTCCCCTCCGGCAAGGCACCGGGAAGGGTCTCCACATGAGATCTCGCAGAAACAGAAGCTTGCGGCGGCGGAAAAGTGCTTCGTGGATGCCCTGATTTTTTCTAGTTTTTTAGGGAATTTATAGGCCAAAGACCTAGGGCAGGGGAGCGCCAGGGGCACAAGCGTGGTTGCCGCGGCCTCCCCCTTGGTCGCGGCAACAGGGCTTGTGGGCCCACTTGCTTGGCCCTCAAGCCTCCAGATCTTCTTCCATTCTGGAAAAATTCATTTCAGGGATTTTATTCCGTTTGGACTCCGTTCCAAAATCGGATCTGAAAAGAGTCAAAAACAAAGAAAAAACAGGAACTGGCACTTCGCACTGAGTTAATAAGTTAGTCCCAAAAAAGATATAAAAGGTAAACAAAACATCCAAAGTTGACAAGATAACAGCATGAAACCATCAAAAATTATAGATACGTTTGAGATGTATCAGGCCACCAATGGCATCAGTGCGTTGCGTAGGTGCTGTAGGAACCTAGCCCCGCGCGTGTTGAGCCCCGTAGCAGTGCCCCCGATGATGCCCGAGCTTCGGCCGCCGCCGAGCTCGTCGCCGGCGTCATCTCCGGCCATTTCACCCCCTGTCGCGTGCAAAAATGGAACCGCGGGTGAAGTGTCATTCGTCTGGTGCCCTCCGCGTGAAGTTTGGTCGCCAGAATGAAATCGCGAGCCCCTCCGCCGTCTCTGTGGTCGCCGGAGGCTCATCGCCGGTGAGATCCACCTCGTCGCCGGTGGATCTGACTCCCGTGAGTCACTGGCAAGTGGGGCCAGCCCCCAGGCTAATTAGGATTAACAAAATAAAAAGAAAGATTATTTTAAAACCTAATCAGACACTGACATGTGGGTCCAACCCTGATAATTAGTTAACTAAGTTAAATTTAAACTAAAAACTGGCCAGATTCACTGACCAGTGGGTCCCACTGGTCAGGTTTGACTTTCAACGGCCAGTTGGACCTGCTGATGTCATGATGATGCAATAAAACCTTTTATGTTTAAAAATAATTCCAGAATAAGTTCAAAACTTTGGAAATTCATAGAAAATTGAATATAACTCCAAATTTGACAAATAATATATGTAAAATGATCAGAAAAACTCAAGGAATCCAATGGTGCTTGTCGCAGTAAATAGCTGAACCTTGCAACCTAGCATACCTCGTAGATGCTTGAGCCATGATGTGCCTTAGCCTGCTATTCATGCTATGCTTAGAGTTGTGTATGGTCTGTCATCTGGATGATGAACAGGATCGTGAGAATGTGTTCAGTTAGTAAAGGTTGTGCGTTGAACTTGATTTGGTAAAGGTACCGGTGAAAGGCTATGTAGGAGTACATGGCGGGTTGTTTCATTGGAACCGTCCTTAGGAACTGAGTTCCGTGTATGTAATCCAAGACAAGATACTACCAAATCCTGGGCCCTGGAATATGACCCCGCTCGACTTATTATTCGCCTAGTACTCGGTCTAGGAGTTGCAAGTAGTTTCTGGTGTTTATAGTCATGCTGGAGGTCGTGCGTAGCGCTGACCTTAGAGGTGGGCTATGATGCGGTAGGCAATGGCACGGTGTACCAAGTGGCACCCGGATGGTGGGCTTGGGAACCCTGTGCACATCGTTTGGGGCCATGGCGGAAACCTCGGTCGGACTTCCGTGCGGGTTACCCTCAGATAGGCGATAAACCTGGACTAAGTATTAGCGTGGTTAACGGTCGTGGCTGACTCCCTCGCTGGGCTTCCGCTTGAAGGTTGCCGAGGTGCATGACGTGCACATGGCGATAAGTGGCGAGAGCGTGTGTGAAGAAGTACACCCCTTCAGGGTTATGATCTATTCGAATAGTCGCGTCCGCGGATATGGACTACTTGGAAGCATATGTTGTTCATAGATAACTATAATGGCTACTCATAAAATTGTCAAGATAAGTGTGAGTGTCGTGGATGGCATTTCCGTAGGGAGACAGAATGATTCCACGATGGAGTATTGTTGTGGTGTTAGTGGACTCGTGTGCGAGAAACATAGTTGTCAAAACTATTTAAAAATGCAAGTTGTCTAGCCAAGAGTCAAATGCTGGCTTTCTGCATGAAACCCCACAACTCTTTGTTGATACATTGCATGAGTAGATAGATTATCCTAAAGTCTTGTTGAGTACTTTTGTACTCATGTTTTCTTAATAAATTGTTGCAGAGGTTGTTAACAACCCTAATGGAGGGTTCTACCTAGACGTTGACGACGACGAGTAGCTGGTGTCCCAGCTACGATCTAGCCCTAGGTTGGGTCTGTAGATAGTCAGGCCATGTGCCTTTATCTTTCCATCTGTCTGTACTCAGACAGTTGTAATCTTTCGTTGGCTTGTAAGACTTGTGTGTATGACTTGTGATGATGGGTCGTGAGACCCCTATCTGTGTAATATTATGTGTGAGGCTCTTTCGAGCCTGCTAAATAAAGTTTGTATGTTTATGGATATGTTGTGATGCCATCTATGTATCTATACATATCGGTATGCCATGCGTACGTGTGTTGTACTTGATATGTATGGGGTTCGAATACCTAGTCATATGCCTTAGTAGCACTCCTTACAAGGAAATGCCCCTTTGTGATTGCATCGAGCCATGGTAGTTCGCTACTGCTCCGGACACATTGGTTGACCGGCATGTGTCCTTCTTAGCTGTTGTGTCTGTCCCTTTGGGAAATGTCATGTGTATGTAATGGAGTCCTTGTAGCTTGCTACGACTCGTCTACATTCGCTGATGACCGACACCTGCTTTGCTGGGTCATGTATGCTTGTCCCTGTACGGAACTGCCGCTTGAGTTTATGACTAGACATGTCGATCCGGGTTCTTTGACATTGGATTGCTAGCGACACAATTGCATACGCGAGTCAAAAGGCACAAACGGTCCCGGCTAAGGTTAGGCTGCAGCCGTGGGGATAACCGTGTGTGAGACCGCAAAGAGATGCGATGTGTTACAGGCTGGATCCTATGGCTTAGGATCAGCGTCCCGACAACGTTGGTATCAGAGCCTGACTAACTATAGGATTACTAAGCCAAACTGGTCGAAGTTGAGTCTAGAATTGCTTTAGTTATACATAAGGGAATTGTTTGTGGAAGGGAACGTAAGATTCTTGCTTCTCTTCTTAAATTATTCTATTCTAGTCATTCTCGTCTTTTCTACGGGGATTAAGAATTAGGTTACTTATCTTCCTCTCAGGATCGTGTGTTATTGATTGGTAGGTTATAGGACAACGAGTCGAGAGTTACTTTGAGTTTCTCTTATTTCAAGGAAAAGAAAGTAAGTTTGGATGACCATGGAAATTGAACTTGATAGTTGAGTGGTTATGCTATCCTATCTTTGTGGGCTGTCTCAAATTGTTTTTGAGCATTTACAGCCGTTATGCTGCCCAAATATTGTCTTCAGAGATTTAATGCTTTTGCATTACTCTCTATTTTCATATGCCTGGCGTCCTTCTCGTCAGGTGGTCCGTCTGACTAGGTGCATTGATGTGCCAGGTCATACGACCATGCTAGTCAGGATGATGTCAGTAGCTGGTTACCGCTGGTACCCAGAGTACACAGTGGAGGAGCAGTACCGGGATTTTAATCAGAGTCAGTATATCTGCACTGTTAGGGTATTCACAGATTACCCTGGAGCTGAGGAGCCGATCCATTGGTCTTGTGGATTGGGGGTCACTGCTGACATGGCAGTACAAGATGTTGCCTATTCAATGCTGACCATCATGAGGGCCAGACATGCACTACTGTAGAATTCAGAGTTCTGCTATGTTCCTGCCTCTCAGCCAGGAGAGAAGGATACCTCAGTGGGGTCTACTTTGATTCCTCTATGGAGGATCCGCTGCTGCAGTCCAGTGCTGAGATGCTAGAGAATAGAGACAGGGATGCGCGTGCCCTTCGTATGGAGCTCTATGCTACACGTGCCCGTCTGTGGACGGCTTTGACACAGCTGGCACCTGTAGTCCAGACAGGGTATGGAGATATGGAGATGCTGAACCCTGTTAGGACCCATCTTCCGGCTCATGTTGACTGGCCTGCTATAGGAGGAGTCACCCCTCTTCGGGGACCTCTACTACCACCAGTCAGGGGACCAAGGCCACACCCGTGCCCTTACGATTCCAAGGGGTCTCAGGCTCGAGTATTTCCTGATCCGCAGGTTGAGCTTCCAGGTCATGGAGGCAACCTTTATGAGATGTTCTATGCGGATGCCTGAACCCGTGAGTGGAAGGATAGTATAGTAGTAGATATACTTCCACAATCATGTGTGTCTTGTGGAGTATGCTTATGTCGAGAGATGAATTCCGGAGGCATAGATAAATAATGTATAGGAAGCTTGGAAAGCCTCTAATGAGTTGTGTCATCTTTTCAGTAGTTTGCTCTTCGTTTATGGTTGTACTGAACTATGTAATGGTGTGTATGAACCATGGTGTATATATAACAGTTGCTTGTTACCATGCTGTTCGGATGTTCATTTCTGCATTCCATGTGTTGAGTGCATTCTTAATCCATAGTTAGTGTTGATGTTGATATTGGTCTAAGCTGTGAGTTTGTTTGCCAGGATGGTGTTCACCAGGTTGAACCGTGCCCATGCTCATGAGCAAGGAGAGGGTAGTCAAGCATCGCGGGAGGAACTGCCTCACCCGCCCTCTCTGGCGGAAGTTATGCTTGAGGCAGAAAGAAACAAAAGGGAGACCAACTGTTTGTTAGAGCGTATTGAGCAAAATACGGCTCGTCAACCTAGAAATGATGCAGTGTCCCTCAATGACTTTGTGAAGCTGAATCCTCCAAAGTTCCATCACTCCATGGACCCCCTCGACGTTGATGACTGGTTGTGAAGTATATCGCGCAAGATTCGCTCTGCAAATGTTTATGAGGCCGACAAGGTGACCTTTGTGGCGTACTTTCTGGAAGGACCCGCCAATCTGTGGTGGGAGAACTTTGAAGCCATGCGTCCTGCCGGACCAGCAGCCACATGGGCAGACTTTAGTGTAGCCTTCCGTCTGCACCATATTCCACAAGGTCTGATGGACAGAAAGAGAGAGGATTTCTGTGCATTCACCCAGGGAAAATTGACCGTGGATGCCTATAGCCGCGAGTTCGGTAACCTCACCCACTATGCAACTGAAGAGGTGTCAACTAATGCCAAGAAGCAAGCAAGATTCCGCAAGGGTCTGAGTCCTGAACTTTGTCGTGATTTGCGTCTCCACGAGTGTACAAGTTTTCAAGCTCTCGTCAACAAGGTGATCAGTGTCGAGACTGGTCATACCGACTATGAAGCCACAAGGAAGCACTCGCGTGACTCTGGCTCGTCATCTGGTTCCGCGTTCCCAAAACGCAGGCTGTGGGTTCCAAATAACTTTCTGCCGCCAAGATATACCCCGAGGCCATCCTATGTGGCGCCTCAGGCGAATCAGACCAACCCTCCGGCAAAAAACTATGGTGGTCCAGCTAGCAATGTTGCACCACGTGCCAATCAGGTGATATGTTACAAGTGTGGAGAACTAGGGCACTATTCCCGAGAGTGTCCTCGGAATATGGGTGCCAAGCAACCTGGAAATTCCATTGGGCAAGGCAAGTTGGGTAAATCTTACTATGTGAAGCCAACTCCTGCACGTGGCCGTGTGAACTATGTTTCAGCAGAAGAAGCTGCTGAGGATCCCGACGTTATACTGGGTATGCTCCTTGTAAATCATCCCCAGCGTTTGTTCTTTTTGACACTGGGTCATCTCATTCCTTCATTTCAGAAAGTTATGCACAGTTGCATAACATGTCTTTCTGTCATATGCCAATCCCATTGGTTGTCCAAACCCCTGGTAGTAAGTGGCAAACCTCCAGGATAACCTATGACAATGAAATTCTAGTAGACAGGCTAGTTTTTCTAGCATCTTTGATAGCCCTGAAATTTTCGGATGTCAATATCATCTTGGGTATGGACTGGATGTCAGCTCATTATGCCAAGATTGATACTCATTCTAGAAATGTTCAGCTTATCCACCCCTCAGGTGAGATAGTCAATGTCTCTACTCGAGTTGCCAAATGCCAACTCTATTCCCTTAATGCCAACCCTCTTCCAGAACTTGAAGACATTCCGGTAGTTCGTGCCTTTCCGGATGTTTTCCCAGAAGAACTGCCAGGAATTCCACCTGACAGGGATGTAGAGTTTCTGATAGACCTTGTTCCGAGAACTGTCCCAATAGCCAGAAGACCTTATAAGATGGCACCCTTGGAGCTAGCCGAACTTAAGAAGCAACTAGATGAGGCCTTGAATAAAGGTTTTATTTGTCCTAGCTCTTCTCCTTGGGCTTGCCCCATCCTCTTCGTTAAGAAGAAAGACGGAACGGATCGGATGGTTGTAGATTATCGACCAGTTAATCTGGTCACCATAAAGAACAAGTATCCGCTCCCCAGGATCAATGACCTGTATGATCAGCTCGCTGGATCCTCATTCTTCTCCAAAATGGATTTGAGGTTGGGTTACCATCAAATCAAGATCAAGAACGGGGACATTCCAAAAACGGCTTTTGTTACTCGTTATGGCCAATACGAGTACACCGTCATGTCCTTCGGTTTAACCAATGCCCCAGCCACCTTCTATCGCTTGATGAATTCAATCTTCATGGAGTATTTGGCTAAATTCGTCGTAGTATACCTCGATGATATTCTCATCTACTCGAAGAACGAACAAGAACATGCCGAGCATCTAAGGCTGGTATTGATGAAACTTTGAGAGCACCGCCTGTATGCCAAGTTTTCAAAATGTGAATTTTGGTTACGAGAAGTGACCTATCTAGGTCACGTAATCTCTCGTAAGGGTATTGCTGTCAATCTCGAGAGAGTTCAAGCTGTTCTTGATTGGACTCAACCTGAACCGGTTAAGCAAGTTAGGAGTTTTCTTGGTCTAGCGAGCTATTGTCGCCGCTTTGTCGAGAATTTCTCCAAGGTTGCAAAGCCTCTAACTGAACTCCTCAAGAAAGATAAAAAGTTCGAGTGGACACCACAGTGTGAGCATAGTTTTCAGGAACTGAAAAGACGCCTGACTACCGCACATGTGTTGCTACCACCATATTTCTCTCAGGACTTTGTTATCTACTGCGGCGCCTCGCGACAAGGATTAGGTTGCATTCTCATGTAGGATCGTCATGTGATTGCATACGCATCTCGACAGTTGCGTCCACATGAGGATAATTATCCCACACATGATCTTGAGCTTGCAGCAGTAGTCCATGCACTTAAAACCTGGCGACATTACCTTCTTGGTAATCGTTGTGAAATATTCACTCATCACCAAAGTCTGAAATATATCTTCACCCAGTTGGATTTGAATCTCATGCAATGACGGTGGGTTGAGTTGATCACGGATTACGACTTAGGGATAACTTACACCCCGGGGAAGGCCAATGTTATGGCTGATGCCCTAAGTCATAAGTCTTATTGTAACAACCTGATGCTACAACGAGGTCAACCACATCTCTATGAGGAATTTCGGAAGTTAAATCTTCACATTGTTCCTCAGGGATTCCTTTCTACCCTGGTGGTGAAGCCTACTCTTAAGGATCAAATCATAGCTGGCCAGAAGCGTGATAAGGGTATATCACGGATCAAGGGGAATATTATTAGTAGAAATGCAAAGGAATTCTGCATGAATGATCAAGATGTTGTGTTCTTCCAGAATCGTCTAGTGGTTCCTAAGAATCCACATCTAAGGTAGTTAATCCTTAAGGAGGCTCATGATTCTCCTCTCACCATTCATCCTGGTAGTACTAAGATGTATCAGGACCTACGCCAGAGGTTTTGGTGGACTAGGATGAAGAGAGAAATTGCTGAGTTCGTTGCTAACTGCGACGTTTGTCGTCGAGTTAAGGCAGAACATCAAAGGCCTACTGGCACCCTTCAACCTTTAGCTATTCCTGAATGGAAATGGGATAAAGTCAGTATGGATTTCATCACCGGATTTCCCAAGACCCAGAAAGGAAATAATGCTATCTTTGTGGTCATTGACCGTCTTTCCAAAGTAGCTCATTTTCTTCCAGTTCGTGAGAGTATAACAGCTAGCCAGCTAGCAGAGTTATATATCTCTCGAATAGTGTCTCTTCCTGGTGTTCCTCTGGAGATTAACTCAGACCGTGGAAGTATCTTTACTTCTCGCTTCTGGGAGAGTTTTCAGAATGCCATGGGGACTCAATTATCTTTTAGCACTGCTTTCCATCCTCAATCAAGTGGTCAAGTAGAAAGGGTGAATCAAATCCTAGAAGATATGCTCCGAGCTTGTGTTATATCATTCGGTATGAATTGGGAGAAGTGCCTTCCATTCGCCGAATTTTCTTATAACAATAGTTACCAATCAAGCTTGGGCAAAGCTCCTTTTGAAGTTCTCTATGGACGAAGATGTCGAACACCTCTTAATTGGTCAGAAACCGGAGAGAGGCAACTCTTTGGTCCGGATATGATCCAGGATGCAGAAGAGCAAGTTCGCATTATTCGTGAAAAGTTGAAAACAGCCTAGTCTCGTCAAAAGAGCCAATATGATCATCATCATAAGGCTGTGACCTTTGAAGTTGAGGAGAAGGCTTACCTCCGGGTTACACCTTTGATGGGAACCCATCGTTTCGGTATCAAGGGCAAGTTGGCTCCTCGTTATATCGGTCCTTTTTGCATTCTTGCCAAACGAGGAGAAGTTGCCTACCAATTAGAACTTCCTCCGCATCTTTCCAAGGTTCATGATGTATTCCACGTCTCACAACTCACGCGTTGCTTTTTGGATCCTATCCGTGAAGTGGACCACGAAATGCTTGATCTCCAAGATAACCTTTCATACCGAGAATACCATGTACGTATTCTAGATCAAGTTGAGCGTACCAGTCGACGTCGAAACCTCAAGTTTCTTAAAGTTCTATGGTCAAATCATTCTGAAAAAGAAGCAATAGGGGAAAGAGAGGATCATCTCCGACTTGAGTATCCCACGTTATTCCCGACGACTTCCAAATCTCTGGACGAGATTCTTTTGAGTGGGGGTGAGTTGTCACATCCCTGATCCCCATTAGGCTTTAGCAAGTTTGAGCTTATGTTTTCTTCCATTGCATCTTAATATTTTGAATTGCACTCAAGGAAGGAAATGAAATCAAAGCAAAACCTCAACAAACTCTATATTCAAAAGAAAACCAAAGTAGTGCCAAATCAATGAACCCAAAATGGCCTTCATAAAAGTTCAATATTTTAGATAAATGTTGAAAACAAGATATCAGAGCTGAAACATATTTTCAAAATACTTTTGGCATTTTAAATTTAAGTTAAAAGCTATTGGAATCGATTATATATTTGATTTCAAATATTTCAAAGTTTCCAAAAATGTTGAAAACTTTATATGTGGTTGGAAATATTCCAACTAACACTCCAGTAACATTCGAACTATTTTAGGAATAGTTTGGAGCCAGAAATAAAACAAAACAAAGTCAATAAGAATAAAACAAAAACAGAAAAGAAAAGAAATAAGAAAAACCTTACCTGTCGCTCACCTGAGGCCCAGCCCACCACAGCGCCTGTCGTCTTCCTTGTGCCAGTCGGCACCACGAGGTGGCCGCCGCTCCCTCTAGCGCAGCCACGCACGTGCGTGCCTGCCTGGCCACCGCATCGCGCTGGCGCGAAGGGGATAAGCTCCCCGAAGACCTCCCCGTGCTCATCCCCTCGCCATTCGCCCCCTGCTCTCTCCCCCTCTCGGCCGCCATGAGCGCGAGCTCGAGCTCGAGCTAGCAGTCACTCCGGTCTCTCTTCCTCTCTCCTGATCCACGCAACAGCTCCGCCGAAGCTCCCTGAAGCTCCTAAGCCAGTCGCTCGTCGCCGAGAAGCTCTGAAATGCCGTGACGCCGTCATCTTCCTCCTCGGGTCACCGGAGCTCGCCGCCGTCGTTCTCCCTCCTCAGGCCATCCCCGAGCCTGCTCTCGTCGCCTCTGCACTCCACGTGAGCTCAGGGTTCTTTCCCCCAAGTTTTCCCCCTCGATTCCTTCCTCTAGGCCCCGATTCCACAGGAGCCCGACGAGATCCGCCGCGGGACCTCATGGCCGGTAGCCCTCCGGTGATCGGCTGGTCATTCTGAGGCCACCAATGGGTTCAGTGCGTTGCATAGGTGTTGTAGGAGCCTAGCCCCGCGCGTGTTGAGCCCCGTAGCAGTGCCCTCGATGATGCCCGAGCTTCGGCCACCGCCGAGGTCGTCGCCGGCGTCATCTCCGGCCATTTCACCCCCTGCCGCGTGCAAAAATGGAACCGCGGGTGAAGTGCCGTTCGTCTCGTGCCCTCCGCGTGAAGTTTGGTCGCCGGAATGAAAATCCCGAGCCCCTCCGCCGTCTTTGTGGTCGTCGGAGGCTCATCGCCGGTGAGATCCACCTCGCCGCCGGTGGATCTGACTCCCGTGAGTCACTGGCAAGTGGGGCCAGCCCCAGGCTAATTAGGATTAACAAAATAAAAAGAAAGATTATTTTCAAACCTAATCAGATACTGACATGTGGGTCCAACCCTGATAATTAGTTAACTAAGTTAAATTTAAACTAAAAACTGGCCAGAGTCACTCACCAGTGGGTCCCACTGGTCAGGTTTGACTTTCAACGGCCAATTGGACCTGCTGATGTCATGTTGATGCAATAAAACCTTTTCTGTTTGAAAATAATTCCAGAATAAGTTCAAAACTTTGGAAATTCATAGAAAATTGAATATAACTCCAAATTTGACAAATAATATATGTAAAATGATCAGAAAAATTCAAGGAATCCAATGGTGCTATTTTCATGCATGAAAAACAAAGTTATGAAACAGCATCAGGTCAAATCAATTAAAAGAATTTGATAAATTATAACTCAAATGATATTTGAATTATGATTTCAAATCAAGATCATCCAAAGTGTTCTGTTGGTCATCTCAAAACCATGCTACATTGCATTTCATGCATCATTTTGTTGCATGTGTTTGATATTGATTGATTGTTGTTATTCCGGTAGGCTCCGCCCCTCCGGATACGATTGATTATCCGACTGACGGATATCACCTCTCTGCTGAGCAACAAGGCAAGCAACCATTTTGATCATCCCAATAAATCCCATGTTCTCGCTCTTGCTCTTACTTATTGCATTAGATCAAAATGCTTTCAATGCTTTTACCACGTTAGTTGAACCCACTTCCTTTGCATGACCTGTCCTTGTTACAGTAAATAGTTGAACCTTGCAACCTAGCATACCCGGTAGATGCTTGAGCCATGAAGTGCCTTACCCTGCTATGCATGCTATGCTTAGAGTTGTGTATGGTCTGTCATCTGGATGATGAACAGGATCGTGAGAATGTGTTCTGTTAGTAAAGGTTGTGCGTTGAACTTGATTTGGTAAAGGTACCGGTGAAAGGCTATGTAGGAGTACATGGCGGGTTGTTTCATTGGGACCGTCCTTAGGAACTGAGTTCCGTGTATGTAATCCAAGAAAAGATACTACCACATGCTGGGCCCTGAAATATGAGCCCGCTCGACTTATTATTCGCCTAGTACTCGGTCTAGGAGTTGCAAGTAGTTTCTGGTGTTTATAGTCATGCTGGAGGCCGTGCGTAGCGCTGACCTTAGAGGTGGGCTATGATTCGGTAGGCAGTGGCACGGTGTACCAAGTGGCACCCGGATGGTGGGCTTGGGAACCCTGTGCACATCGTTTGGGGCCGTGGCGGAAACCTCGGTCGGACTTCCGTGCGGGTTACCCTCAGATAGGCGATAAACCTGGACTAAGTATTAGCGTGGTAAACGGTCGTGGCCGACTCCCTCACTGGGCTTCCGCTTGAAGGTTGCTGAGGTGCATGACGTGCACATGGCGATAAGTGACGAGAGCGTGTGTGAAGAAGTACAACCCTGCAGGGTTATGATCTATTCGAATAGTCGCGTCCGCGGATATGGACTACTTGGAAGCATATGTTGTTCATAGATAACTATAATGGCTACTCATAAAATTGTCAAGATAAGTGTGAGTGTCGTGGATGGCATTTTCGTAGGGAGACAGAATGATTCCACGATGGAGTATTGTTGTGGTATTAGTGGACTCATGTGCGAGAAACATAGTTGTCAAAACTATTTAAAAATGCAAGTTGTCTAGCCAAGAGTCAAATCCTGGCTTTCTGCATGAAACCCCACAACTCATTGTTGATACATTGCATGAGTAGATAGATTATCCTGAAGTCTTGCTGAGTACTTTTGTACTCACGTTTGCTTAATAAATTGTTGCAGAGGTTGTTAACGACCCTAATGGAGGGTTCTACCTAGACGTTGACGACTATGAGTAGCTGGTGTCCCAGCTACGATCTGGCCCTAGGTTGGGTCTGTAGATAGTCAGGCCATGTGCCTTTATCTTTCCATCTATCTATACTCAGACATTTATAATCTTCCGCTGGCTTGTAAGACTTGTGTGTATGACTTGTGATGATGGGTCTTGAGACCCCTATCTAGGTAATATTATGTGTGAGGCTCTTCCGAGCCTGCTAAATAAAGTTTGTATGTTTATGGTTATGTTGTGATGCCATCGATGTATCTATACATATCGGTATGCCATGCGTACGTGTGTTGTACTTGATATGTATGGGGTACGAATACCTAGTCGTATGCCTTAGTAGCACTCCTTACGGGAAATGCCCCTTTGTGATTCCATCGAGCCATGGTAATTCGCTACTACTCCGGACAAACACTCATGAGGAGCACTGGCCCGGGTTGTTGATTAAATTCCTCGGGTAGGCCATTTCCTATGCAGATTATTAAGTGATTAGCAAATTAACACCAATGTTGGGTCCTACCGGACAAGTCTTAGCACTACGCGATTTATCGAGGGGGTCCCCATAACAACCCCGAACGTGTTAGGAGCGATCATTATGGAATCAAACACCGGCAGCCGATAACTATGGCGGCAATAACAGAACAAAACACCCGGCAAAAGGCTAGGCCTCCCGTTATTTACCAAGTATATAGGTGCATTAATTAAATAACAGAATTTAAGATAATTATATCAACTCATGTTATCACATGAGACAAGGCACCTGCAACTAGCAACGCTAACATTAGAAGCTTAGCAAGCCTACTTAGCCATTCAAGATTTGCTAGGAAGGCATACGTGTTTGGGCTTCATGGCAATATCAGGAGGCAATTATTTCATAGGTAGGCAGCGAGCATATGACGGAAGAAACGTAATCTAGCATAACAAGTCTAGAGATGGAATCAAGGTCATATCATCTTGCCTATGATGTCCTCAACTTGGAACTGCTCTTGTTCGTCCTGCCCGTACTCTCCCGGATCCACGTACTCGTTCTCCGATCCCGGTGCTACCCAACATAAAAATAACATCCAATGAACAACAGCACCTCAAGATGCAACAAGCACATGATGCATGAGATGAAAATGAACATGCATATCTATTCTAATCACTAGCACAAGCATGAGAAGTAAATACAAGTTTTTAGATAGAAATTCACTCTAAGATATCTTGACATGCATGAGGATGACATGATCAGATGTGTCACGTGAAAACGATGCAAAAGCATATAAAGAACATTACAAACGTAGCTACGGATCAATGGGAAACAACGAAACAAGAAATGAAGTGCTACGTGTCAAATACATCACAACACACTCCAATGGCATAACTCTGGTATTTCCAGGTTGCCAAGACATTAAACAAACCAACATGGATGGGTCGATGCAAGGAATATCACCACACCATCATCTATGCACTCACAAGCATCAAAACATCAAAACTACACAATCTGCCAAAAACAGCATCTTAGCCTTTTGAGAGCCACATGCAAAGCACCTACAGCCACCCAAACACGCCAAATAGGATATGTGGGAGAAGCTATCCAAGAGTACTTCAATCACAAGCAAAAAAGATAATGCAAAGGAGTTTCACAGAGAAAGTTACACAGCTCCTAACTTGGACAAAAACATCAGTTTTCACGGACTTGGTGAAAATACCAGATTCTCACTAGCTGTTTATGCTTTGAAGCATGTTGAAAGCACCCAAAACAATATCTACAAGACTCCAAATGGAATGAAAATTTACAAGGTGCTATACAAACATAAAAGCTACCACTTCCTAGTTGATAGCTAAGGCTGAATCACAACACATGGATCTCTACAAGCTCAACAACAGGATAAGAAAATATAAACAGATTCTCAGACTTAGTGAAAATCACAGATTTTCACTAAATTGGAATTTCAGCCACATGCCTACTTTGACTAAGCACCACTTGCACATATGAATTCCTAAGCATGAAACAAAACCAATATGTGGTAGAGGGGTCACCCTCTACTGCCACAACCAAGAATCAAACTCTTGTGCTCACCACATCTCATGGAACCGAGCTCTAAACATAGAACAAATATGAAATAAGTCATCTCAAGGAAGTGTTCCAAAGGCAAGACTGACTTCACCAATGGATTCCTCAGATGATTCTACCCCAAAAACATATATAATAACTATGTACTTGCATGGAACAAATGGGCACAAACTAGAAAAGAAAAACTACATGGGATCATATGTAGTGAATAGTGCATCATCACATGTGCTATTCACTAGAACAACACCCACATAAGCATATTAACACTCTTAACACAACATTGGTGCACATGAGGGGTAGTCCTCATGCTCTTGTGCCTTAGCACACCACCCACACACTCACATACAACAAGCACCACTACCCACATACATACAGTACAAACATGCATTCCTACTCATGCTAGTTAGACCACACACACTACCTACACTCACATGCACATGAGCTCATCAAGGCACCACATGCCTTGAGCATGTGTGGGACACACACACACACAACTCACACAACACCAAAGCATCTACACTTCACCTGAGACAAGGTGTGTGGGGGGAATCCGACACACACACCACCACACTTGCACTCACTAGTGCATCATCTCATCACCAAGAGGATGAGTAGCTCACACTCATGCACCACAACACATGCTAGTGCAAAACTCACAAGTTAACACACTCACAAATCATATAAGGAAGACGAATCACACATACTCTACACTACAAATGCCTACACATACAACACAACACATGCTATCATATATAGCAGCAAATACACTAAGGAACACATGCTGTTTTCCCTTTGAGGGGTGACAAAATACTCTCATGGAGTAAAGCTCGCCACAGCAACAATTACAACAAGTCAAAAGAAAGACAGCACAAGAAAAATAAAACACAGCAAAAGAAAATAAAAGGAGGGGGAGAGGGATCGAACCATGTACCTCCTGCTACACAACACTGCAACACTACCACTCTGCGAGAGGCCAAGTGCTCGACAGAACAGGGAGTGACACGAAGCTAAGCTGTCCCTGTTGCTGCGAGGCTACTGTGCAAACAAATAAAATGCAAAAGGGAGGTTCTCTCTCTGGTAGTCGAACCCAACACCTGCAACTAGCACATACAACTCGCACGCGCTGCAAACCACTCGGACAATCATCGGGATCTTGACAGAACATAGGAAAGTCTCAAGGTATAGTACCATGAGCACCAGGTGCTCTGCTCTGCACGTAGAGACACCGGCGATAGGGAATATCACCGGAGCAAGGCCTCTACCGCAACTGCGCCCCGCGGGAAGTAACTACCCTACTGCTGCAAGGAAGATCTAGCGAGCACTTGCAACTACACAGAACACAAAGCACAAGAGCTACATCACACAGGTCTTGTCGGCCTCCTCTTCGAACAAAGGAATGCAAAGATCGCCGGCCTGAACTCCTACACGCATCTACCGACGGGGAAGGAGGGAGGAGAGGCTTGCTCTCACCTAGGTAAGGAAGGAGAGGCGCCGAACTGCTTGGAGGTGGAGCTTGGAGAGGACATAGTCGATCTGAAGAAGAGGAAGAAGGCGTTGTGCAGAACCGAAGAAGAAGGACGAAGACCACCGGGTGCACGACGATGGCGAGCTCCTGTCCGTCGGTGAGGTCGCTCCTCGACCTCAGCGACGGCGGGAATGGAGCGCGGGGTGCTTCCCCGAGCCCGTGGACATGGCGGCGGCGCCGCACGATGACGGGAACGGGGGTAGACGCCGGCGACCACTTCTCTCCTCTCTGTGTTTTTGATTGGCACAGCTTACCTGAGGGGAAGGAGAGAAGGAGGGAGATGGTGGCGGCGCTACATGGGGAAAGGAGGAACCCTAAGGGATGGCCACGCACGCCGAGATTATATGGGGGCGCCTCGACGTCCGTGAGCCCTCACGGCGACTCGCGCGCTCTCTGTTGCCTGACAGAAAGTGTGCACAGGGAAGAAACGGTGTCAGGTAGGAGGAGGGTCGCGCAAGGTGGGCTCTAGGTGGGAGGCAGCGAGGAGTTGGGCCACGGGAACAGCAAGTGGCCCAAGGCTGGCGGCAGATAGATGGGAAGAATCCTCGGAGGGTTTTCTAATTACAGAATAGACAAGAGAAAGAAAAGAAAGCACAGACAAATCTATAAATGCTAAAAATAAAGCTAGCACACCCCTCGACATAATAAATTATGCCCTATTTAATAAAATTAGAAAAAGGATTTTAGGAGCAAGTAAATATTTACAAAACAGAATATGTTGGGTTGTTTTGTGAATATTTGCACCCTCTCAACAAAGTTTCAAAACAGCACAATCACATCTACATATCCACCACAAAATATGCTAAACCTTGGGCATTTTTAAAACAAGGAAGGAGCAAAGATATTTGGGCTTGAGATAAAAGAGAGAGATGGTTTTGAAACCCTAGTTGAAATCCACAAGCTTCCTACTATAGTTGCACCACACCACACAATCACAAAACCACATATCACACAAGATATCACATCACCTCATATGATCACAATGCAACAACACAATGACATGGACATGAAATAATATGGCATGCATGCATGCAACGGAAGAGTAAACAAAGTGACATCACATGAAATCATATGCATTGATAGCTCTCATGTCAATGACAAGTTGGACCCACATAGGCAAGGTTCCAAAAAGGGAAAGATACACTCTTGGGGCATTACAAACTCTCCCACACTACAAAAAGATCTCGCCCCGAGATCTGCGCCTGAAAGAACTCCGGAAATTCCGAACGGAGGTGATCCTCGCGTTCCCAAGTAGCCTCTTTATCGGAATGGTGTGACCATTGCACTTTGAGAAATTTGACAGACTTGTAGCAGGTCTTGCGCTCAGTCGCCTCGAGAACCGCAACTGGATGCTCACGATAAGATAGGTCAGGCTAAAGGTCGATGTCTTGAAGATGAACATTGCGCTCGGGGGTCTTGAAGCACCTCCGGAGCTGAGATACATGGAACACATCATGCACATTTGCAAAGCTAGACGGGAGCTCAAGCTAGTACACAAGGTCGCCTCCCTTGCCATAAACTCTGAACGGATCAACAAAACGAGGCGCAAGCTTGCCTTTGATGCCAAAGCGTTGCATACCCTTCATAGGCGACACCTTGAGATAGACGAAGTCATCAAGCTCATAAGACATGTCATGATGCTTGCTATCATAATAGCTCTTCTGATGGGACTGAGCTGCTCTGAGGTTATCGCGAATGACCCGACACATATCCTCAGCTTCTTCTATGAGGTCATTCCCAAGGATCTGACGCTCGCCAGTCTCGGACCAGTTGAGCGGGGTACGGCACTTCCTGCCGTAGAGAATTTCAAACGGAGCCTTGCCTGAACTAGCTTGATAACTGTTGTTATACGAGAACTCAGCAAAAGGCAGGCAATACTCCCACTTCATGCCAAAAGAGATAACACAGGCTCTCAGCATATCCTCAAGAACTTGATTGACTCGCTCCACTTGACCACTAGTCTGAGGATGAAAAGTTGTGCTGAAGCGGATCTTCGTGCCCATCGTAGACTGAAAAGAGTCCCAGAACTTTGAAGTGAATATACTTCCGCGATCCGAAGAGATCATCATAGGCGCGTCGTGCAAAGACACAATCCTGGAAGTGTACAACTCTGCAAGCTGAGCTGCCAAAATGGATTCCTTGACTGGAACAAAATGAGCCACTTTACTCAACTTGTCGATGACGACGAAGATGGCATCATTACCCTTTTTGGACTTCGGAAACCCGGTGACAAAATCCATCTCAATATGATCGAACTTCCACTCGGGAATGGGCAAAGGATGCAAAAGACCTGATGGACGTTGATGCTCTGCTTTCACCCTTCAACATACACCACATTCATTTACGAACTGAGCAATCTCACGCTTCATACGAGTCCACCAGAAGGTCTGTTTCAAGTCCTGATAGATCTTGGAGCTACCAGGATGAATAGAGAGCAGAGAGTTATGAGCTTCTTCCATGATTACCTTTCTGAGATCACCTTTCGGAACGACAAGACGATCCTCAAAGAACAACGTGTCTTTGGCATCAACACTGAAGCACTTATACTTGGGAAGACTCTTTGCCACGCCAATCTTGACTTTCTTCACCATTGCATCAAGAAGCTGTGCTGCTCGGACCTGATATTCCAAGGCAGGAGAGATATGAAGGTTTGCAAGAAATCCCTGAGGTACTAACTGAAGGTTGAGCTTCCTGAAAGACTCACAAAGGTCAGGCTGGAGAGGTTTCAGAATAAGACTGTTGCAGTACGCCTTCCTGCTCAAGGCATCTGCCATGAAATTAGCTTTGCCTGACGTGTACTCAACACTCGGATTAAAATCTTGGAGCATTTCCACCCAACGAGTTTGCCGGAGATTCAGGTTAGGCTGAGTGAAGATGTACTTGAGGCTCTTGTGATTGGTGAATACTTCAACCTTTCGTTCCAACAAGAGGTGTCTCCAAGTCATGAGAGCGTGTACCACAGCTGCTAGCTCAAGATCATGCACAGGATAATTCTTCTCCGTTGGCTTCAACTGCCTGGAGGTATAAGCAACCACTTTCTTCTCTTGCATCAGAACTGCACCAAGACCCTGGAGAGAAGCGTCGCAGAACACCTGGTAAGGCTTGGAATCATCCGGAGGAACCAAGACTGGAGTAGAGGTGACCTTCTCTTTGAGTGTGTCGAGGGCCAACTTACAGTCTGGAGACCAAGCATACTTCACACCTTTCTGAAGAAGACTTGAGAGCGGCTTCGCAATCTTGGAGAAGTTCTCAACGAACCTTCTGCAATAGCTTGCAAGCCCGAGAAAGTTTCGAAGCTGCTTCACATTCTGCAGAGGCTCCCATTCAACAATAGCCTGCACCTTCGACGGATCAACTTTGATTCCCTCAGCAGAGATAATGTGACCAAGATAGACGACTTCTTTCAACCAGAACTCACACTTGGAAAACTTGGCATACAATTTGTACTCTCTCAGCTTATCAAGCAGCAATCTGAGATGTTCTTCATGTTCTTCTTCAGTTTCAGAAAAGACCAGAATGTCGTCGAGATAGAGCAAGACAAAGTCATTCTTGAACGGAGAGAATATGTAGTTCATCAATCGACAAAATGTCGGAGAAGCATTTGCCAGACCAAAAGACATGACCGTATACTCATACGAGCGAAAACTAATCCTGAAAGCAGTCTTCGGAATATCTTCTTCGCGAATGCGAATTTGATGATAGCCCATTCTGAGATCGAGCTTGGAGAATATCTTAGCCCCTTTCAACTGTTCGAACAACTCAGTTATGTTCGAAAGTGGATATTTGTTCCTGATTGTCTTCTTGTTCAATGGACGGTAATCGACACATAGTCGGTCCGTGCCATCCTTCTTCTTGACAAACAGAACTCCACAGCCCCACGGAGACGACCTCGGTCTGATCAGACCCAAACGCTCCTGCTCATCGAGTTGCCTCTTAAGTTCATTCAACTCTTCTGGACCCAATTTGTACGGCCGTTTGCACACAGGCTCAGTACCTGGCTCGAGCTCAATCACAAATTCAACTTCTCGGTGTAGAGGCATGCCTGGCAGCTCTTCTGGAAACACATCTTCATATTCGCAGACCACTGGGACTTGCGAAATAGGATTAATCTCACCCTTTTCATTCAAAGAGAACAGACGGATTGTATCATCGCGCGCCGCGAATATAATCACGTCTTCCGAAGAGTGGGTAAGCTTCACTTCTTTAGCTTCACAATCAATCGATGCCTTGTTCATGGCCAACCAGTCCATACCAAGGATCAAATCAATGTTGGAATTGCCCAAGACATACGGAGAAGCCAGAAAAGAATAACTTCCTATCTTGACATTGACATCAGGAACTCTAGAATTTGACCTCATTTGAGCACCCGGAGAAACAACACCCAAAGGTCTATGCAAACTTGTCGAGGGAAAATCATGCTTGATGAAAAAATGACTTTGACATAAAGCAATGCGAAGCACCAGAATCGAACAAGACTTTAGCAGGAAAATCATTGACTGAAAGGTTACCCATGATCAAATCAGAGGAGTTGTCTGCTTCAGCTGCGTTCACCATGTTGACTCGAGCTGACCTGGGGTTGAACTTGACAAGAGCATTGCTAGGAGGTTTGCCTGGAGGAGGAGGCGGCAGACAGAGCTGAGAAGTGCACTTGTTGGCATAATGACCCTTCTGCCCACACTTGTGACAAGTAACCTGTGCTGGCTGACGGTACTGTGTCTCGGGAGGCCCTTGCTTCTGATGTTGGAATCTCTGCTGAAAGACTAGGTTGGGTGGGTGGGAAGAACCATGGCCACCAGAATGCTTGAGTTGCTGCGAGTGCCGAGGAGGAGGAGGAGACACCCAAAACTTATGTTGCTTCTGAACCACCTGAGTAGAGGAAGAGCTGGAATCTCTGAAGCGCTTCTTAGAATTATCCACCCTGAGCAAGGCTGCCTCTGCCTTGAGAGCTAAGTTGTAGAACTTGTCGAACTCCTCAGGATCGTGCAAAGCAAGAGCTAACTGCAAATCTTCTTTCAAGCCACCTCTGAACTGATAAATCTTGCTCTTCTGATCAGGGATATCCTGCAAGGCGTATCGGGCTAGCTCGTGGAACTCAACATTGTACTTGTACACGGAGTTACCACCCTACTTCAAGTGCCTGAACTTCTCACGCATTTCCTCCACGAAGCTGGAAGGAATGTAGTGCGACCTGAAGTCATGGCAGAACTCATCCCAAGTGATCACTCTAGCGCCTCTGGAATACTTCAACTGTTGCCACCAGATAGATGCTTGCCCCTTCAGCTGGAAACTAGCAAACTTGACGAAATCCTCAGGACGAACATTGTTGCACTCAGAATGCTTGTTCATGAAGCAGATCCAATCCTCAACATCAAATGGCTGGTCACAGGAAGGGAAAGTCTTCGGCTGATTCGACAGGAACTGACTCAGATTAGCAAACTCATTGCCACCATGCTGGAAATTGCCTTGCTGCTAATTAGGCCTCTCTTGCAACAACTGTAGCAGCATCTGAGTCTTTGCATTAGTAGCAGCCATCACCGCTTGCCAAGCCTCGGCAGGAGGAGGCGGCGGAGGAGGAGGATTCTCCGGAGGAGGTGGTGGTGGCGGCACATCCTCACGCCCTAGATTCTGACGCGTTGGTGGAGCCATCCTGAAGACGGACAACACATTAGCCCACAGAATAAATTGAAGATATAGCTGAATCAAAATGACAGGAATATCTGAACAGGAATATAGCAATTGCACTCGAACAAAATAGTAAGAATGCTTCCTCAAAGTGATGGTCGACAACATTCTGATTAAGACCACTTGCAAACAAGTATGAGCTAGAACTGCTCGGAACAAACATATGATCAAGATTTCATCCGATATCTTCGTGGAAAAGATCGCACAGGCTCGAATTTACAGTAGCCATCCTGTGCAAGGTAGTGCACACGACTTATTAAGTATCCCCGAGTCGTAGCGAGCTACAAGGACTCTTTAAGACACAACGAGAACCGTTGTAAGACGACCGTGAACAAACATACCCACTGAACACCGAACCCCAACCTCACATCATGCATCTGTAGGAAGATTGTCCTATAAGTTACTACTTGATATCCCACCTATGAATTCCCGAAATATCTGGTCATGCAATCTGGTACACGGATACAAGGAGTAATATCACACAACTCCTATACTAACCCGTCACCTGTAGCACATCCGTCAACACACAACCAGAATCTCGGACCTTCATCTACAATAGACCCTCGTGATCACAATGATACAAAGTATGGCAGTACTCCCGAACAATCTGCACCAGTACTAGGGACATCGGGGTTATCTTGCCACTACTAGTATTAAGCAATTACGAACATCCTTCGTTCTTAGATACTCAAAAATCTGAATGATGGCGATGTGCACAAGAATCCCCTGGAGCTCAACTCCCCGGAAGAAATCAAGGCAGACAGGCGGCACCAAGACAGAACTCCGTCACATCGAAATCATATAGATTTCACAAATACCCGCGTGATCCTAAAAAACATTTGAGCGCGAAAAGGAGTAGAATTAAGATTTCCTAAGTCGGGAACCTCACCAGAGCATGGAAGAGGAGAAAAAAGAATCTTACTCTCCGATATAACTAAGACTCAAAACATTTTACTAGACTCGACTCAGCCAAGTACGATCACACAAAGGCTCCTATGGTCGTAAGGCTCTGATTACCAACTTGTCACGACTAAGATGCGGTCCTTTCCGATTTGGGGAACGAGGCCCCGAATTGGAAAGAAGCGCATCTAAGCGTTTCGCAAGAACGGTAACATAGCACATGCATAATAATAGAAGAATGACAATAAGGGATTCAACTGCCATCTCATAAATATATCAGAGTTACATCACGCATCCAAACAAGGTAGTTCCGCTATGAAGTACAAAACATGAGAAATGTCTATGCTACCCTGCATGCTTGCCCATGATCACGACCACGCCTCAGTCTTTTGGATAGTTCACGTACAGGTGATCGTTCTCCTCATCATACGGCCACGCCAGCTGCGTGCCGTCGGGATCACCTGTCTTGGGGGTACCTGAACTTGTTGGTGTTGTGAAGGAATCTGTGAGCCACGGGGACTCAGCAATCTATGACCACGGTGCCAGAACTAGTCAAGTTATTAGGTAAGGAAGGTGGAGTATTTAGGTTGCAGCATCCTAAGCTTTATAGTGGCTAACTTACGTAGAACATGTATGAAGATGGTCTATACTAGCGTTCGATGATTAGCTGATCACTAAGTGATCCTGAACACCTACTTACGTCAATCATAACCCCACTATGTTCCCATTCGAAGAGAGGTATTCGAAGGGGACAGTCACGGTTACGCACACAGTTGGAAATTTTATTATAGTTATGTTTAAGTTATCTATAACCGGATGTTAACAAATATTCCAAGTTGCCACATAACCGTGGGCATGGCTTTCCGAAAGATTAAACCCTGCAGGGGTGCTCCAACTAGTCCATCACAAACGGTCACGGGCCACAAAGTGATCCTCTATCACGAATCTCGTGATCTCGTAGGATTCCTTAGAGGAAAACCTCAACTCTGGGGAGAACCAAAGCTTCACCGGGATTCCTATATGCAAGATATATCGGTAAGGTAAGACAAGACTAGCAGGACCTCCCGACGTGTCGACGACCCTGATAAGAGCCGCGTATCTCAGTCTCAGGACACGCCGGATAAGCGAAGCGTACAGTGGCCAGAGAAATCTCCCGAGTTGCCCCGGGATGGCCCCGCACGGTGCTCTAGTTTGGACAAACACTCATGAGGAGCACTGGCCCGGGTTGTTGATTAAATTCCTTGGGTAGGCCATTCCCTATGCAGATTATTAAGTGATTAGCAAATTAACACCAATGTTGGGTCCTGCCGGACAAGTCTTAGCACTACACGATTTATTGAGGGGGTCCCCATAACAACCCCGAACGTGTTAGGAGCGATCGTTATGGAATAAAACACCGGTAGTAGGTAACTATGGCGGCAATAACGGAATAAAACACCCGTTATTTACCAAGTATATAGGTGCATTAATTAAATAACAGAATTTAAGAAAATGATATCAACTCATGTTATCACATGAGACAAGGCACCTGCAACTAGCAACGCTAACATTAGAAGCTTAGCAAGCCTACTTAGCCATTCAAGATTTGCTAGGAAGAGATACGTGTTTGGGTTTCATGGCAATATCAGGAGGCAATTATTTTAGAGGTAGGCAGCGAGCATATGACGGAATAAACGTAATCTAGCATAACAAGTCTAGAGATGGAATCAAGGTCATATCATCTTGCATGTGATGTCCTCGGCTTGGAACTGCTCTTGTTCGTCCTTCTCATACTCTCCCGGATCCACGTACTCGTTCTCCGATCCCGATACTACCCCACATAAAAATAACATACAATGAACAACAGCACCTCCAGATGCAACAAGCACATGATGCATGAGATGAAAATGAACATGCATCTCTATTCTAATCACTAGCACAAGCATGAGAAGTAAATACAAGTTCCTGGACAGAAATGCACTCTAAGTTATCTTGACATGCATGAGGATGACATGATCAAATGCGTCACGTGAAAACGATGCAAAAGCATATACAGAACATTACAAACGGAGCTATGGATCAATGGGAAACAACGAAACAATAAATGAAGTGCTACGTGTCAAATACATCACAACACACTCCAATGGCATAACTCTGGTATTTCTAGGTTGCCAAGACATTAAACAAACCAACATGGATGGGGTGGTGCAAGGAATATCACCACACCATCATCTATGCACTCACAAGCATCAAAACATCAAAACTACACAATCTGCCAAAAACAGCATCTTAGCCTTTTGAGAGCCACATGCAAAGCACCTACACCCACCCAAACATGCCAAATAGGATATGTGGCAGAAGCTATCCAAGAGTAATTCAAGCACAAGCAAAAAAGATAATGCAAAGGAGTTTCACAAAGAAAGTTGCACAGCTCCTAACTTGGACAAAAACATCAGTTTTCACGGACTTGGTGAAAATACCAGATTCTCACTAGCTGTTTATGCTTTGAAGCATGTTGAAAGCACCCAAAACAATATCTACAAGACTCCAAATGGAATGAAAATTTACAAGGTGCTATACAAACATAAAAGCTACCACTTCCTAGTTGATAGCTAAGGCTGAATCACAACACATGGATCTCTACAAGCTCAACAACGGGATAAGAAAATATAAACAAATTCTCAGACTTAGTGAAAATCACAGGTTTTCACTAAACTAGAATTTCAGCCACATGCCTACTTTGACTAAGCACCACTTGCACATATGAATTCCTAATCATGAAACAAAATCAATATGTGGTAGAGGGGGTCACCCTCTACTGCCACAACCAAGAATCAAACTCTTGTGCTCACCACATCTCATGGAACCAAGCTCTAAACATAGAACAAATCTGAAATAAGTCATGTCCAGGAAGTGTTCCAAAGACAAAACTGACTTCACCAATGGATTCCTGAGATGATTCTACCCCAAAAGCATAAATAATAACTACGTACTTGCATGGAACAAATGGGCACAAACTAGAAAAGAAAAACTACATGGAGTCATATGTAGTGAATAGTGCATCATCACATGTGCTATTCACTAGAACAACACCCACATAAGCATATGCACACTCTTAACACTACATTGGTGCACATGAGGGTTAGTCCTCATGCTCTTGTGCCTTAGTACACCACCCACACACTCACATACAACAAGCACCACTACCCACATACATACACTACAAACATGCATTCCTACTCATGCTAGTTAGACCACACACACTACCTACACTCACATGCACATGAGCTCATTAAGGCACCACATGCCTTGAGCATGTGTGGGACACACACACACAACTCACACAGCATCAAAGCATCGACACTTCACCTGAGACAAGGTGTGTGGGGGGAATCCCACACACACACCACCACACTTGCACTCACTAGTGCATCATCTCATCACCAAGAGGATGAGTAGCTCACACTCATGCACCACAACACATGCTAGTGCAAAACTCACAAGTTAACACACTCACAAAGCATATAAGGAAGATGAACCACACATACTCTACACTACAAATGCCTACACATACAACACAACACATGCTATCATATATAGCAGCAAATACAGTAGGGAACACATGTTGTTTTCCCTTTGAGGGGTGACAAAATACTCTCATAGAGTAAAGCTCACCATAGCAACAATTACAACAAGTCAAAAGAAAAACAGCACAAGAAAAATAAAACACAGCAAAAGAAAATAATAGGAGGGGGAGAGGGATCGGACCCTGTACCTCCTACTACACAACACTGCAACACTACCACTCTACGAGAGGCCAAGTGCTCAACAGAATAGGGGTGACACGATGCTAAGTTGTCCCTGTTGCTGCGAGGCTACTGTGCAAACAAATAAAATGCAAAAGGGGGGTGCTCTCTCTGGGACTCGAACCCAGCACCTGTAACTAGCACATACAACTCGCACGCGCTGCAAACCACTGGGACACTCATGGGGATCTTGACTGAACAAAGGAAAGTCTCAAGGTATACTACCATGAGCACCAGGTGCTCTACTGTGCACGTACAGACGCCGGCGACAGGGAACATCACCGGAGCGAGGCCTCTACCGCTACTGCATGCCGCGGGATGTAACTACCCTACTGCTGCGAGGAAGATCTAGCGAGCGCCTGCAACTACACAGAACACACAGCACAAGAGCTACATCACACAGGTCCTGTCGGCCTCCTCTTCGAACAGAGGCATGCAAAGATCACTGGCCTGAACTCCTACGCGCATCTACCGACGGGAAAGGAGGGAGGAGAGGTTTGCTCTCACCTAGGGAAGGAAGGAGAGGCGCCCATCTGCTTGGAGGAGAAGCTTGGAGAGGACGTAGTCGATCTGAAGAAGAGGAAGAAGGCGTTGTGCAGAACCGAAGAAGAAGGACGAAGACCACCGGGTGCACGACGATGGCGAGCTCCTGCCCGTCGGTGAGGTCGCTCCTCGACCTCAGGGACGGCAGGAATGGAGCGCGGGGTGCTTCCCCGAGCCCCTGGACATGGCGGTGGCGCCGGAAGACGACGGGAGTAGGGGTAGACGCCGGCGACCACTTCTCTCCTCTCTCTTTGTTTTCGATCTGCAGAGCTTACCTGAGGGGAAGGAGAGAAGGAGGGAGATGGTGGCGGCGCTAGATGGGGAAAGGAGGAACCCTAAGGGATGGGCACGCACGCTGAGGTTATATGGGGGGCCTCGACGTTCGTGAGCCCTCACGGCGACTCGCGCGCTCTCTGTTGCCTGACGGAAAGTGCGCACCGGGGAGAAACGGTGTCAGGTAGGAGGAGGGTCGCGCAAGGTGGGCTCTAGGTGGGAGGCAGCGAGGAGTTGGGCCACGGGAAGAGCAATTGGCCCAAGGCTGGCGGTAGATAGATGGGAAGAATCCTGGGAGGGTTTTCTAATTACAGAAAAGACCAGAGAAAGAAAAGAAAGCACACACAAATCTATAAATGCTAAAAATAAAGCTAGCACACCCCTGGACATAAGAAATTATGCCTTATTTAATAAAATTAGAAAAAGGATTTTAGGAGCAAGTAAATATTTACAAAACAGAATATGTTGGGCTGTTTTGTGAATATTTGCACCCTCTCAACAAAGTTTCAAAACAGCACAATCACATCTACATATCCACCACAAAATATGCTAAACCTTGGGCATTTTTAAAACAAGGAAGGAGCAAAGTTATGTGGGCTTGAGATAAAAGAGAGAGATGGTTTTGAAACCCTAGTTGAAATCCACAAGCTTCCTACTAGATTTGCACCACACCACACAATAACAAAATCACATATCACAAAAGATATCACATCACCTCATATGATCACAATGCAACAACACAATGACATGGACATGAAATAATATGGCATGCATGCATGCAACGGAAGAGTAAACAAAGTGACATCACATGAAATCATATGCATTGATAGATCTCATGTCAATGACAAGTTGGACCCACATAGGCAAGGTTCCAAAAAGGGAAAGATACACTCTTGGGGCATTACAGGAACGTTGTATGGGAAACAAAAAAATTTCCTATGCACACATAAGATCTATCCATGGTGATGACCATCTACGAGAGGAGAGATCGGATCCACATACCCTTGTAGATCGCTAAGCGGGAAGCATTAAGAAACACGGTTGATGTAGTCAAACGTGTTTGCGATCCAAATCGCAAGCTGTCCCGCGATCCAATGACGATCTAGCATTGTATGGACGGCACCTCCGCATTCAACACACGTACAGCTCAATGACGATGTCCGCCTTCTTGATCCAGCAAGAGAGACGAAGAGGTAGCTGAATTCTCCAACAGCACGACGACGTGACGGTGATGATGGCAGAGCTACTCCGGCAATGCTTCGTCGCGCCGTATCGAAATAACTACAGGGTGTCATGAAGTGGTGGAGGGAGAGAGGGCCGCGCCGTGGCTTGTGGTGCAAAAAGCATCTCTACCCTCCACTATATATAGGAGGGAGGGAGGGGTGGCTCCCTAGGGAGTTTCCCTAGGGTTTGGCCAGTGCAAGGAGGAAGGAGGAGTCCTCCTCCAAATTGGTTTGGTGGAGGAGGAGTCCTCCTCCTAGTCGGTTTAGCCCACCTCTCTCTCTTTCTCCACTTCAGCCGAATGGGCCAACTTGGGATGGCCGCCCAGCCCACTAGGGGCCGGTGCGCCACCCTTGGGCCTGTTCGGTCCCCTTCCGGATGGGTGGCCCCTGTCGGTGGAACCCCGAAACCCATTCGTCACTCCCGATACTTTACCGGTAATGCCAGAAATACTTCCGGAAGCCAAATGATACTCCCTATATATCAATCTTAATCTCTAAACATTCTGGAACTCCTCGTGACATCCGATCCGAGACTCCGAACAACACTTCATTACCAACATCCATAATTCAACTATACCGAAACATCACCAAACCTTAAGTGTGCACACCCTGCGGGTTCGAGAACTATGTAGACATGACCGAGACACTCTCCGGTCAATATCCACTAGTGGGACCTGGATGTCCATATGGGATCCTACATATTCTACGAAGATCTTAATCGGTTGAACCTCTATGTCAAGGATTCAATTAATCCCGTATAGCATTCCCTTTGTCCTTCGGTATGTTACTTGCCCGAGATTCGATCGTCGATATCTCTATACCTATTTGAATCTCCTTACCGGAAAGTCCCTTTACTCATTACGTAACACAAAATCCTGTGGCTAAATCTTTAGTCACATTGCTTGCAAGGCTTTTTGTGATGTTGTATTACCGAGTGGGCCCCGAGATACCTCTCTGTCATATGGAGTGACAAATCCCAGTCTTGATCCATGCTAACTCAACGGACACCTTCGGAGATACCTGTAGAGCACCTTTATAGTCACCTAGTTATGTTGTGACGTTTGATGCAGACAATGTATTCTTCCGGTGTCAGTGAGTTACATGATCTCATGGTCATAGGAACATATACTTGACATGCGGAAAAACAGTAGCAATAAAACGACATGATCACATGCTACGTTCATAGTTTGGGTCTTCTCCATCACATCATTATCCTAATGATGTGATCCTGTTATCAAGTGACAACACTTGTCTATGGATAGGAAATCTTAACCATCTTTGATCAACGAGCTAGTCAACTAGAGGCTTACTAGGGATAGTGTGTTGTCTATGTATCCACACATGTATTTGAGCTTCCATTCAATACAATTCTAGCATGGACAATAAACTATTATCTTGAACAAGGAAATATAATAATAACTATTTTATTATTGCCTCCAGGGTATATTTCCAACAACCTATATCTTTCACTACCCCTTGCGGGAATGTGTATCGTTTGCTTCTCGGTCTACCCAATCAAGGTTAGACCTCGCTCTATCAACCATTGCTTTGAATAGTATCATGTTATTTCATCTTTCATTGATACCATCATTACAATCAAGGGCCTACCATCCATGGAAATCCCTATTTCGATCACTCGGAAAGAAGAGCAAGTAAGTAACAAATGACTGAATTTAGATGGTATATAAACAACTTGCCATGAAGGGAAAGTGTTATAGTACCTAACTAAGAAAACAAGTAGGTTGTGAAATGATAGGAAATATGCCATGTAGAAAATCAAGGAAACATTTCCTAGATTTTCGGACGACCCGGCTTATCTTTGGAGTTATCCTTATTTAGCAGAATCTAGTGCCTTTATAAAAGAAACTAAAATCTGCAGTTTTATTTTTTGTTTTGTGAAGCTCTTTAGGAGGTGCTCCATAAAATTGTAGAAGCTGGAGTTGGAAGAAAATTACCCACCACTGCCACCAATAAGTGAATACTCCTTCGTTTCTCCCCTCTCATGCAATCAAGTAGACCCTTTCCACTCGTGAAGCTAGAGCTAGATAAAAGCCAAAATTCTGTTTGAAATGGTTGCAACTCCTATATGAAACTGCTCCAAAGTGGATTTGGTGATGCGGAACTGATTTTGATTGAGGAGAGCGGTCCCAAACAAGTCCTACTACATAATGCATTTACTGGTGTAAATAAGTATCTAAATGACGAACCAACATGTTGTTGGTTGGTTAAAGAGAAATGGTATCTGGTATCCTTAGCCCACCATGGTTCAAGTCCTCGTGCTCACATTATTCCTGGATTTATTTCAGAATTTCAGGCGATGCGCATTCAATGGGAAGAGGCATTCCTGTCGATGACGAGGCGTCTACGATGACATTGTAAATCTAAAGATGATATGCCAGCTCAGTCTGTCGAAGGTGCTCATAGAGATACAGTGTGCATGTGTGTGTTCATAGTGATGAGTGTATACGCGTTTATATAAGCGCTTGTGTTTATACTGTGTTCAGAAGAAGAAAAAGGTATATAAATGATAACCCTCACACCTCCGGCACTTATCAACATGGCCCAAACACATGTGATGTCAGTCGATTCATTTGCACAAATATTGTAGCAGTTGTCATCTGGACCGAGAGTCACTTAAGCACCCAGCATCGTGTGGGTGAACCGCTCCTTGCCAACACGGACACCATCCAATTCATTAGTGCACGGTTTCTCACATCGTCGTGTGGGTGAACCGTTCCTCGCCCACATGAACACCATGCAGTCCATTAACGCATGGTTGTTCGCGTCGCCGTCTAGGTGAATTGCTCTTTGCTCATACGACACTCGCACAGCGATAGGTGGCAACTACAGTTATGCATATGTGGCAACTTAGTTAATCACACATGCAAATTATGGTTGATCATACATTACAACTATGATTTGACCACACTTGACAACTAGTTAATCACACATGTCAACTATGGTGGACTATATATGGCAACTATGATTGGCAACTAGTTAATCACACATGGCAACTATGGTTGACCATACATGACAACTATGGTTTGATCACGCATGGCAACTACAATTAATTAGACATGGCAACTATAGTTAACCCAATTGATAAGTGTCAGTGGCACGAAGTAACACTGCATGATGTTTTTACAACTAAAAATACCATCCGAGAAAAAACAAAACCCCCAAAAACCAAAATTTGTCATCCAAACATAAACTTGCCATTCCTTACAACTAAAGTTGCCATCCCCGGATAACTAAACTTGCCATCAAAAACGTCAGAGCGGAATTGCTTCATGCCATACATGCGGCATGGAGGTGAGTAGTTGTTGTTGGGTCGGCGTGCGGACCATCGTAGCTGCGTCCAAACGTGTGGGCAGTTTTATTATTCGCCCACACAGGGTCATATGGGCGGGCTCCTAGATACGACGAGACGAGTCGTGTGATCGGGTGTCCATTAAGCCACATGTGTGTGATGAATATTGGGGTCCAATAAATGTTTTAGGGGAAGAAGTCATTTTATTCTTCAAAGTCACAGAATGTGGGATGCACGTTACATTGTGGGGTTGACCAAACTATACATGGCGACCTGGACCTCTTGTAAAAGAAAAATTGGCTAGACTATGTGCTCAGCACGACTTTCGAAAACAAAATTACAATGAAAAAGAGCTAATTTGGATTTAATCTTGCTCACTATGGCTCCAAACCTACCTATACTTTCGTTGATGATATATGAGACAACTTGTTTGGAGTCACATGCGATAACAAAGGCTTGTATATTGAGATCTATTGTCACGAAAATTCCCTCCTTGCATACTATTGCTTCGAGGGCCGCTCGGTCAACTACTCCATCGATCACCAAAGCCGAACTGCCCACACATTGTTCGTTACTATCACGGCACATTGTTGCGGACGCTCATAAAGCACACCTGTCTCCACATGTATTTTTGTGAATCATGTAGGGGGAACTGAAAAGACGTGGATGTCGCCTAGAGGGGAGGTGAATAGGCGCTTTAAAATAATTATGATTTAGGCTTGAACAAATGCGGAATAAAACTAACGTTTAATTAGTTGAGCACAAAACCTAAAACAACTAGGCTCACCTATGCGCACCAACAACTTATGCTAAGCAAGATAAACAACTAAATGATAGCAATATATAACAAGAAACAATATGGCTATCACAAAGTAGAGTGCATAAGTAAAGGGCTCGGGTAAGAGATAACCGAGCCACACGGAGACGACGATGTATCCCGAAGTTCACACCCTTGCGGATGCTAATCTCCGTTCGGAGCGGTGTGGAGGCACAATGCTCCCCAAGAAGCCACTAGGGCCACTGTAATCTCCTCACAATGCAAGATGACGTGATTCCACTAAGGGGCCCTGAGGGCGGTCACCGAACCCGTACAAATGGCAACCCTTGGGGGAGGTCACATGTACCCGTACAAATTGCTTGGGGCGATCTCCACAACCTAATTAGAGACCCCGACGCTTGCCCGGAGCTTTACACCACAATGATTAAGCTCCAAGGAAACACCAAGCTTCTAGGACACTAAAGCACCCAAGAAAAACAAGCTCTAAGGTACCAAGAACCCAAGAGTAATAAGCTTCTCAACCTTCACTTCCATGTATCACCGTGGAGAACTCAAACCTATGCACCAAATGCAATTGCAAGGGCACATAGAGTGCCCAAGTCCTTCTCTCTCAAGTCCCACCACAACAAATAATGCTATGGAAGAAAACGAGAGGAAGAACGAAGAAGAACACGAAGAACTCCAAGATCTAGATCCAAGGGGTTCCCCTCACATAGAGGAGAAAGTGATTGGTGGAAATGTGGATGTAGGTCTCCTCTCTCATTTACCTCAAGAACTAACAAGAATCATTGGAGGGATTGAGAGTTAACAAGCTCGAAGAAGGTTAACAATAGGGAAGAACACGAGCTCAAAGGATGGGATTCAAAGGAGAAGAAAAACCCCTTTTATAGGAAGGTAAAAAATCCAACTGTTGTCCCCTCAGCCTGCACATGAGCGGTACTACCGCCCATTAGAGGTAGTACCGCTCCTAGGAGTGATACTACTGCTGCGGCTATGAGTAGCAGATCAAGGGGGAAGGCACTAGGGAGGTGGTATCGCTGGAGCGGTACTACCGCTGCATGGAGCGATACTACCGCCCATAAGGGGTAGTACCGCCACCTACATCCGTCCTAGATCTACTCAGAGACCAACCAAGAAAACCTAGGCAAAACTCGCGGTAGTAATAAGCGGTACTACCACCCAGAACTATCGCTCGAGAAACCGCTCAGTCCGACACGAAAAGTGTCGAGACCCCGAGGCAACGACACTCGCGAGGGTACTACCTGAGAGCAGTACTACTGCTGACCTGGACGGTACTACCTCGGATAAGAGGTAGTACCACTCCTGGGAGCGGTACTACTGCTTGGACCTTTTCACGCAGACCACATGCAACAGATGAAAAGCATGAATACGAGAATTGCCATAGCTTTCGCATACGAGCTCCGTATTGAGCAAACTCAAGCTTGTTGGATTCAGTACAACAAGAGCTATCCAACAGCGACGCTATAAAAATGCCAATGATATCTTAAGAAGAGGCAGTATAAAAATTTCAATGATATAGAGATGTGAAACCTCTATGAGTTAAGAACCGGCAAAAGATGACCATAAGCTCTAAAACTCACAAAGAGAAATGTCAAACAAGAACCAAGAAACATGATGCAAGGATGCAAATGGTTTGAGCTCTCAATGAACGATACGATCAACCTACTCACTTGAGAGCCCCCCTTGACAATACGACAATCTATCCTATAACCCAGTCTCCCAACTACCACTGTGAAAACGGTAAAATAGAAAACCTATTAAGGGCAAACCTATACCTTGCACATAGTCCACTTGAACTAGATGATGACGATCTTGACTTCCTCAAGATGGACCACCTTTCTTGATTGTGTTGGCTTGATGAAGACTAGTTGATTGCTCCCCCATACTCACTATGGGCGAGCCACTCTTCACCACATCTTCACAAGTCCATTGCCACCACAATGGACGACAAGCTTGAAGCATGATATTTTCGTGATGCTCCACCTGAACTTGCACACCGCGATATTGATGGCGATCACCACTTGATGTCATACTCCATGGGTTATATGAGACCTTCCTCTTGACACAAGCCCATGGAAACACACCTAACCCCACATAGAACTCTCACGAAGACCATGGGTTAGTATACATACCATGGGATCACTTGATCCCTCTCGGTACATCTTGCACGCTTTCTGTGTTGATCAACTTGATTCACTCTTTGACTTAGTCTTGATCAACCTTGAATCTTTATGACCAATCTTTGGATAAAACTGTGAATACCACCTTGGTCATCATATAAACTCCTTGAAACCAACATGGACTTCAATAAGTTCCTATGGACAAATCCTTCGGATATAAATCAAGGCAACTATTAGTCCATAGGGATTGTCATCAATTACCAAAACAACATATGGAGAAATATGCTCTAACACGAGCCTTCGATTTTCGTTGTGCATTATCGTGCTGAGCAGCTCCACTAACCGGCGAAGGCATTGATTTGATTGAATCCAATCCCACAATAAAGCTCTTGATGAAACCAAAAGTTGTTTGAGGGGATTGGAAGATACCTTCATGTATAATTTTTTTTTCTAGCGGTCCAGATCACCCATAGTGTTACTAAGAGAAGAACAAATTTCTCATGACGAAGAGAATCCATTAGCGAGAATAGCCATTGTTTGGCATTAGGCTCGGTTGTGGACACCGAGACCTATGCCAATCCCTCGTCTACAAGAGCTCAAATGCATCTGGCGGATGTACAATTGATCAAGGAGTGCCTCCATGAGTCTCGTAAGCCACACAAGCCACAAGAAGAAGTATTGAACATATGCCTATGTGATCTCGCATCTTCAGTGGGCACAGATTTCTTAGAAAGCCTCCATAAAAACATCCTTACTTTCTCGGGTACTTGTGTCTTCCACGACTACTTCCATGAGCTCGTCTCAACAAAAGTATTTGATGTTCTTGTCGAACCCTCCATCCATGCCTTGCGTTGTTGTCTGATGGCCACCATCATATTGTATGATGATTTCATGGTGAAGACTCCATGCTTATCGAAATTCTAGCTCCAAAAATCTTATAATGATCTTGTGCATAGTGGAAACCCCATTATAACACGTGCATCTATCAACAAGAAAACCTCCTCCACTTGGTCTCTATTCGATGAAGGAACATTATGGTCGATTGTTTTAGAAACCATAACAGACGGGTTGGGAACATGGCACCCATAGGGCCTCATGCTCTCATCCCGGGGTAGCCAAGTGTCTTCCCACATTTTTGTTTGAGCTCCATTACATATTCGCTTTACCAGCCCGAGTTTCAGCGTGACCCTGCCTTCAATGACCGCCCGCCAAATCCGGCTCAAATGACCTTCAAGATTTGCTTGCAAAATTGTCGAGTTTGGATAGTATATGCTCTTGAACAATATAGCGCTTAGGGAATCATGACTTTGTAACAGGCGCCATGCGTGTTTCGCTAGCATTGGAAAGTTGAAGAGCTCGGAGTCCTTGAACCCAAGACCTCCCGTACCCTTGGGTTGTGTCATTGATTTCCAAGATACTCAGTGAGATTTACGTTTACCTTCCGTACTCCCCCATCAATTTTTCCTGATTAGCATATTCAGGTGCTCACACAAACCTCTCGACAATTTTAAGCAAGACACATAGAAAAAACTGGGACGGCCTGTGCAACTGACTTGACAAGAACCTCCTTGACTGTCGTGGATAAAGTATTCTCTAGCCAACCTTGGACCTTACTCCAGAGGCGATCTTTCAATTACTTGAAGGCACCATTTTTTTGAGCCTCTGATATGTGACGGCATGCCCAAGTACTTTTCATTCAATGTTTCATTTGGAGCATTTAGCAAGCTTTTTATTTCCCGTCTATAGCTATCATACACTCCCTTGCTAAAGAAAATTGATGACCTCGAAAAGTTGATAGGTTGTCCTAAAGCCTGGCAATAACTATTGAGAACATGGTTCACCTTAATAGCTCCATCACCATTAGCGTTGAAAAACAACATGTTATCATCAGCGAATAAAAGATGGTTTACAGGTGGCACCGAGGGTGCCATTTGCAGACCATGTAAGTTTGATGACTCTCCTTTTGAATATGGGTCCTCTAGTGCTAGCAAAAACAAGTATGGAGATACGACACGCCATCTAGTGCTAGCAAAAACAAGTATGGAGATATGGGTCCCTTGTTTGATTCCATGAGTTGGTTGAAATTCTTCCAATTTCTTTCCATTAAACATTACTGAAAACGTAACTAGGAAACAAGGCTCATAACAATCTTAACCCACCTCTTTGTGAAACCCAATTTTAACATGATGGCTCGGCCACTCAATCCTATCGCATGTTCAGTTTGAGTGCACAAGATTGGTGTTTCTTTGAGGAGCTCCTATACGGTGCTGCAGGCGCCGGTTCACACTTCTGGCGCCTCGATCGTCGCCGCTGGGCCGACCCACGAAACATCTCCTCGCGCTCCGTTCCAGGCCCTGAAAAAATTTCATTAATTTTTAAAACGTGAAATCTAAAATGCTACATTAAAATTTCTTCGAATTAAAAAGCAACTAATCAGATTTTTCAAAAGGTCAATCATTATGCAAAAAATTCACTGATTTTTAGAATATGTTCATGGATTTTAAAAAAGATTACAAAATTCAAAAAAAATCATCGATTTTGAAAACAAGAGTTCATCAGTTTTTAAAAATAGTTTATCGATTCTGAAAAAAGTTCACGAATTTTAAAATATGTTCACCGATTTTCAAAAAAAAATCACAGATTTCAAAAAAGGTTCATCAATTTTGAAAAATAGTTCATTGATTTTGAAAAAAGTTCACCAATTTTAAAATATGTTCACTGATTTTCACCAATTTCAAAAAAAAATCATCGATTTAGAAAAGTTCACGAATTTTAAATTATGTTCACGGATTTTCAAAAATGTTCACCAATTTCGAAAAAGAGTTCATCAATTTGAAAAAAAGTTCACAAATTAAAAAAGATTCCATCAAATTTCCAAATTAATCATTTTAAAATAAAATACATGTATTTACAAAAGGAAATGAACGAACCACGATGAAAAGGAAAAGAGGAAAATGACTAAGAAAACATAATAAGGGAAAGCAAAGAATAAAGGAATTAAAATGTTTATTTCTATCACATAGCTTTGGGATGGCGGAGTGATTTCAACACTAAAATTTATCTGACAGGTCGCCGGTTCAAATCTCATTATCGTTCATTTTTACAGGAATAAACACTTCCATGGACCGGCCCATCGCCGAAGCGCTGCGGGCGCCGGTTAGCAGAAATTGCCTACAACCGATGCCTCTGGCACTAAATAGGATTTGCCATTTCTTTGCGTTGTTCAGCTTCATAAAATGTAGGCACTCGTGCGCTGTGATGAGTGGGCCTGGATTGGGACGGACTGGGCCTTTCACGGACCGCTCGCTAAGCCCTCACAAAAAACAAAAGCAGACGCAGTGGGGACTGTAGAAGGAGAGGAAGGGGATATCTCCACGCGAAATCCACCACGATGAGCGGCGGCGGCCGGAAGCCGGTGGGCGACGATGCAGAGGTGGAGGCGCTCCTCCGAGCGGCGCAGGATGCCGTGCTGCTCAAGCTCCAGGCCAACTCCCACCTCGTCTCGGCGTCGTCGTCCGCCGCTTCGAACCCTCTTGCTCTCGACGAGGGGCCCGGTCCACTGGACGACGACCTCGCCCGCCGCCTCGACGCGCTCAGGTCCCGTCCGCCGGCGCCGAAGCGGACCGATGCTGCCCCTGCCCCTGCAGTCGGCGGGATGGACGAGATGGAGGCACGGTTCGCGGCGCTGAAAGGCCCGGCGGTTTGCCCGGAGAAGGAGACGAGGGTGCGGCTGGAGGATCTGGGAGGGGAATCGGACGAGGAGGATGAGGTGGAGAAGGTGATGCGGTGGGCGATGGATGCCGCGCGGCTCGACGTCGCCACTTCCGGCGGTGGCGCCAGCAACGCCGTGGACAATTTAGAAGACAAGAGCAGCAACGCCGATGACAAGGAAGAAGAAGATAAGAGCAGCACGGGTAGCGAGGAGGACGAGGAAGAGAGACTGGAACTGGAGGAGGAGAAGAAGAGGAAGGAGATGATGAGCAAGAAGAACAAGGCCAAGAGCAGGTGGTTCTTCTTTTGATCCTACATGTATGTAATGTTTGACCTGATATCATCACAAGCAAAGATGCATCCCTTACACATGTATGTTTGATCTCATGAATCCAGCAAGTAAACAGAGGATCCAATCAGATTATCTGTAATGGAGATTATGAGCTTGCATTGCTATCTACTCCTGTTCCTAAATATATGTCTTTTAAAAGATTTTACTAAAGACTACATACGGATGTATATAGACATATTTTAAAGTATTAATTCACTTATTTTGCTTCGTATATACTCCCTTCGTTTCAAAATAATTGAATGACTTTGTACTAGCTCTAATACAAAATTGTACTAAGCTTAAGACGGTTATTTTGAGACGGAGGAAGTAGTTTGTAGTGAAATCTTTAGAAAGACTTATATTTAGAAACGAAGGGAATACTATACATGTGATAACATGAGAACTTGTGCAATTGCTATTGATATTTCCTTATGGAAGTCTTTGAAAAGATTTAAAAGCTGATTATGTTCTTTCCCGTCATAACATCATATATAAATCTATGTTTATAGTGAACTTTGCATCTGAAAATATTCTTGCAAGCATATGCTCCTGCTTACCAAAAATGTTTTCTGCAAATGTTATTTTTTTTTAAAAAAAGATCAGATGTGTTCATTGTCACACCAAATTGCTACCTGCAAATTTTTAGAAGGAAAATTGTGACAAATGTTACACTTATTTTAAGAAATCACCGTCATCTCGATTGGTAAACGTTTACAGCCGGTGCGTTGACCGAACGCTCGGGCCGAACGCGTGCGGGTCGCACGATCCCTCTTGATCTGGCGGCCCCTGCGTTGCTGCCGTCCGCATCACCGGTGTCTGCCCCCGTCAACCACTTGCATCGCCGGTTTTCGCCTCCGCGCGTATACAAGTGTTTCAACCGTCATCTAAAACAACTTCAAACATTGTTGAAAAAAGCTTCAACTATAGACAGAGAAAGGTTTATTTGGCTCTGTCCACCAAGGAAAGCTGCAACCGTAGTTGCATTTTGCTACTATCGGATAACTTTTTTGCTACATCCATCAAGGTGGACCTGCGACCTAGTGATGGTTGCGACGAATTTTTGCTGCAACCGTAACTTTTTTGCTACACACATAAAGACGGTGTTGCGACCTCTCGACGACGATGATGGTGATTTTGCTGCAACCATATTTTTGCTATATCTATGACCGAAATTTGCATCGTTGCTTGTTTTTTCTACCATCGATGATTTTTACTACATGGCTCGATCAGACGATTAAACAAGGTTCGATCTAACAGCTCGCATGCGACCGGCCAAAAGTTTCGACCGGTGCAAATCAGTATCCATCCCGTTTTGCATGCAAATTGTGAAGCACGCTTGTTACACTATCAAGAACACCTACAAAAAGATCAGAATTTTGAAATTTTATTTACTACTCCCTTCGTCCTAAAATTCATGTCTTAGATTTTTTTAGATATGGATGTATCTAGATAATAAATGTGATTAGATACATTTATATTTACACAAATTCAAGATAATAATTTTGGAACGAAGGGACCGAGGAAGTATTGTTACACTATCAAGAACACCTACAAAAGATCAAAATTTTGAAATTTTATTTACTACTCCCTTCGTCCTAAAATTCATATCTTAAATTTTTTTAGATATGAATGTATCTAGATAATAAATGCGATTAGATACATTCATATCTGCACAAATTCAAGATAATAATTTTGGAACGAAGGGACCGAAGAAGTATTTATTTTGAATTTACTGTTCATCAGAGAGCATATGCAACCAGAGCCAAGACAGCCCACAACCCTCCCGTTTTGTACCCTGGAATTAAATGTATACAAATAAAGATATATTGATAATGAACTTTGTCAGATATACTGATAATGAACTCTGTCAAGTCATCTAGTATTACCTCCATCATAGTTTAAAAGAAACGTTTAAATTTACATACATTTCCACAATGGATAAAGTTTACCCGTTGCATTTACTCCTAGCAGCTAATTAATACTCCCTCCGTCCCAAAATAATTGTCTCAAGCTTAATACAAATTTGTACTAGAGCTAGTACAAAATTGAGACATTTATTTTGGGACGGAGGGAGTACTTCATTGTACTATTTCTATATGCATGCTAGTGTGAATGCTATTTTTCAGTCCATCTCAGAACCAATTAATAACCATCTAGGTTTCAAAGAATTTCCAAGCATGTCTTCTAAATCGTGACGGAGGGAGTAGCAAATTCAGTTTCAGCTAGCAGTCCTTCAGCGCAAGGGAAGTGTTTCACTAATAATAAGCAGCAAAAAAAACATTACAGTTGTAACTAATAAGCTCAACAAACAAGTCAACAAGGTTGTATGTTCATGTCAATCTTAAACACAACCGATAAACTCAGCATCTCCATCAAACATCATGTACGGAGTCGACAGAATGGATTTACTGGGTCTGGGTTCATAGATAGACAAACAGACGTTACATATCCTCAGTGACCACAACGACAAACTACATGCATATAAGCCTGGGTGGAGTACAAAGTACCACAGGAACGAGAACGCCAGCCATCCTAGAGAGAGAATCTTCACTTTCCACTGCACACAAAAAAAATCGTGATTGCAAAATTTAGAGGCCTTGTTGCTTACGATTACATGAGCAAAAAAATTGATGCAATGGTTCATGGCTCTTTCGCTTACGTGTTCATCATCAGAGTTATGTTGTCGCCTTTCAAGAGTATCCTTCCTGCCAATTTCCAACATAGATATTAGATACTACTAGAACTTGTGAGATAATGTTTATCCCTAGCACTGTTACGATAAAACTTGGTTACAAATGTACTAACCCAACGATTTCCTGGTGTTCTTCTTAATGTTGATTTCCTCAGCATCCTCGAGAACCAGGTTCATGTACTCATCAAAGCCCTGCAGAACACACAAACAGTATAAAAACCCAGGATTCCTCAATACGACACAATAAAGCACACATGTACACAAACCATTCAAACAAATGAAAAAGGGTATTTTAAATTGGCTGCATGTAAAATCTGTTATTGGCATGCTTCAGTACTATACCGACATAATGGCATCTCTTTTGTTACATCAGTACCACCATTAACTTGTCTCATTGACATGATTATAATACAGGCAAATCTAATATACAACCAAACAATCCGGGTTTTTTCTCACAGTTTCAAAAGCAAAAGTTTGAGAAACTGACAAGGGATATGGCAACAAAAGTCGGAAAAACTGATGAGGGTATGGCAACAAAAGTATGACAGGCACAATACTGAAAAACCCATGAGACCATGTGATGCACTTATTACTATGCAACTCAAACATGTAAAATGGAAAGAAATGCAAACACAACTGAAGCAGCATAGGCACATCACATTGTAACCTTATCACTCATCAGTAAAACCAAACCATGACAAGAGAAAATCTTATCGAAGCCTTAGGAAGCAACCTATGCTTCAGTTCTAGAAAATGTGTAGGCTGAAAGATTTAGTGTAATTTAAAATAAAGTCATTTTTAGGCCCCTGGACTATATACTTAGTTGTCCAAACACAATCTCCGATACACATCATATTCATTACCAGGGGCGGGGGAGGGGGGTTGCAAGTCTTGAGGGTGATTCAAAACAACACATATAAAGTGATAAAAAATCATGAGACAAGACACACCAAACACAAATGTTTGACTAACAGTAAGTTACGAAGGGAAGGTCCTGAACCTGGGGCAAAAAGTTACGACAAGCTAATTTCTAAGAATAAAACTATTAATATCATAGACTGAGTAAGCACAGTTGCGGTGACCATCCATCACCAACTACTATTTTGTTTGTCTCGATTGCAATCAAATTACAACGAACCTACACTGATGATATTCACGACTCAAAAAACAATGCCCATGACCAACTATGGTCCCAAAAGGAACACTTCTAGAAAATATCTTCTTCAAAAACTTCAGTATCTAGTATGGTGAAGTTCTGACTGGGCACATGCCACATGGATAGTGCTATTACTTGCTCACATGGTTCCACAAGGAACCAATTAACTATCTGTTCCTCGATTTTAAAGGACAAGATTGGGTTGGTTTTAGTGTTACAAATAAATAAATATACAATGTAACAGTAAAGCTTGAAACTAGATTATGTCCCTCTTGACCAGACAAGAGGAAAATTGATCTATTAGCTACCTATTGTGTGTGTGTGTGTTTTTTTTTGGGGGGGGGGGGGGGGGGGGGGGGGGGGGAGTCATAAGTGCTCAAAGAATGCTAGATTTAACCCATCTATTAGCAGCTAGTTAGCATCAATTTCAGATGCTTCAAGAGTGCATATCATGTTGGCTGTCCAAGCACTTATTTAATACTCCCTCCGTTCCTTTATATAAGGTGTATTTGTTTTTCAAAGGTGCATTTCTTCTAATTCCTTGTAATTCCATCATTATAGCCCTTCAAAAAAGGAAAGTATCTCTCTCCTGATTGCATGCATCTCTTACTATAAAGAGAAAAAGGAAAGAATCTCTCTCATGATTGTGTGTATCTCTTACTTTCCTAGCCTAAATGATTTTATTGCCTCTAATCACTGATTTGGCCAAGGTTAATTCGTCTTAACATGTGTATAGCTATGTGCCTTGGTCACCGTGCCGGAAATAATACACCTTACATAAAGGAATGGAGGGAGTACTTTGCTGTTGAGCATGCAAATTTATAAGTGTTTTCCAATTCTTGAGAAAAGGCGCCAACACATTTTCATGTTGGCTTTTAACAAAATAAACAAACAGATGTGTTCTGCTCAGTTATCAGTGCTATCATTATCTTAGAGAACTAATCAATTCACCTCCTCTTGCTTAGATACAAGTAATACATGGAAATAATTTACCTACAAAGCCACATGCTATACAGATACAGAGTTATATTACACTTTATATACATGCGTACGACCACAGAGGTATTGGTAAGACTAAACTCTATCAATTTGAGCCAGAAATCGGTGGAGGAACTTACGATGATACGACCCTCAATCCGCATATCCTTCTGCTCGAAAAGCCAGATCTGGATGCGCGCTTTCTGCACCAAATCAGAACCAAATTAGCTCAAGATAACCGTCAGCAACCACAAACATAATAAGGCGGAAAAAAAGTAGACGAATTGTTATTTCTCCTTGGCCAACACTTACGCTCTGAAGGAACCGGAAGATGAGATTCTGCCGTCGCGTACCAAGGATTCGCCGACCATCGCAACAGCAGCAAAAGAAAAGCGCCAAGACGTTAGGAACAATAGATGCGAAAGGAGAAGGAGAGCATACGCGCGGTAGGGGATAGGGGAGCGTACGATGGGCTGGGTCATGATACGCTGGACCTTCGTGGACGCCATGGCTGCTGCTGCGGCGTGAGCTCCCCCTCTGACTGGAAGTGTCTAGAAGCTTCTGGAGGGAAGCGGGTGTGGGCAGGCGGAGCGCGGAGGTAAACCCTAGATACGCCGCAGGGGAAGAGGGAGACGGCAGGGTTTTGTTTTCGCACAGCGTGCGAGAAGAGGCGGTAGCGGAGATGCCTCAAGATTGGTGCAAGACTTTCGACGAAGGGTCCGGATCAGAGGAGCTGTTTGGGCTAGGCCGCCACCCGCTGGGCTGGGCTCGCTATCTTGGCGGTGATTTCATTTAGCCCTTTCCATAAACATGTCCCTTTTTAAGAAATCATTAATTGATTAAGGAGTACTTCTTTTAAAGATCACTCTTACTTTCTCAGGTTATGACAAGTGACGTAATTTATATGTGTTATTTGTCGTAATTTAAAAGTTTTTTTTTAGATATATTTCTATTTTCAAAACATTTTATCCCTTAAACCGTGCATTTAAATCTCGTCGAGATCTTCAAAACTAGATCTTATGTTGATAAGCTTTGACGAACTTTTTTTTGGAAAAAACTGTACAAAAAAATAAGACCAAAAAACATGCCTTTCGCTCGTTTCCGGAAGGCACGATCGTGCCTCTCGCGGAAGCAAAATCGTACCTCTCACGGAAACAAAAACCATACCTCTCACGAAGAAAAAAAATAAAACAAAATCGTGTCACGGTCTTGCCTCTCGCGGAAGGCACGGTCTAGCCTCTCACGGAAGCAAAATCGTGTCTCCCGCAAAAGGAAAAAAACATAAAACATATTTTTTTCGTTTTCGAGAGGCACGGTCGTGCTTTTCATGGAAGTAAAACCATGCCTCTCGCGAAGAAAAAAAAAATACATTTTTTCGTTTTTGAGACGCACTGAAGGAAGCAAATATGTGCCTCTGGTGCAAGAAAAAAATGTGCTTTTTAGGAAAAAAGTAACACATTTTCCGTGCATTTGTTTTTGCATTTTTCCATCCAAAAGCTAAGAAAGGCCGGTGGAGAACTGAAACACCGAAAAAACTCAAAAAAATCACATAAAGCCAAAAATGCATGCAAACAAAAAAATCGAAGAAAATGCTGAGAGCAGTGGCGGAGACAGGGGGCCAGCACGGGCACTGGCCCACCTAACACCATGGATTTAATGGTAATTTGTTGATGGACAGTGCGAAGATTAGCTATTGGTTGCTATTAAAAGCTTTTTTTCCTTGTTGGATTGGCCCTCGTCATCTAATTTTCATAGCACATGGCCCTCCTACGCTATTTTCCTTGCTTCGCCACTGGCTCGGAGCGCGACACATGGCGGTGGTTGAGAACCCGTCAAGTGGTTGTGCGTGAAAGTGATCGTTGGAAGGCTTCCGAAGAAGCACTCGCCAACTAGTTAATCTCCCCTTTTGTATGCTAAAAAGTTTTAAAATTTTCTCTTATACAAAAAAACCTTTGGTACTATGTTGTCAAAAGGAAGAGTCTAGTAATACACCACTGTAATTTTGGTATGGCTCATAACAAATTATCATGACCTAATGGTTTTATTGTAGAGTTCTATCAACACTTGTGGGATATAGTGAAAATGGTTCTTAAATTTGTGTTTGATGATTTCCATGATGGCACATTAGATATAGTTAGGCTTAACTATGAGATTATTACTTTGGTTCCTAAAACTAGGGATGCAAATTAAATTCAACAGTTCAGGCCCATTTGTGTGCTAAATATGAGCTTTTTTGTTATCAAAGTTCTCATGAATATGTTAATGGCCTTTTTGGAGAGGACATTTCTCTAATACAAAATACTTTTAAAAGTAAGATATATCATGGAGGGTGTTTCGATTTTGCATGAAGCTCTGAATAGTATACATCAGAAAAAATAAAATGTTATGCTCTTTAAAATAGATTTGAATATGCATGTGATAAGATCAATGTGGCCCTTTGTTTTGCAAATGCTTAAAGTAAACATGTTTCGTGATAGATTGATTGATTGGGTTATGCATATTATAAAGGGTGCGGGTGTATGTATAAAAGTTAATGGGAACTTGGGAACTTTTTTCCTACACATAAATGGTTGAGATAGGGAGATTCCTTGCCCCCCCCCCCTCATTTTTGATTTGGTCGTTGATGCTTTAGGCATACTTTCAGATAATGATATAATAAATGGTTTAATTAAAGGTGTTTTAGAGGAATGTGGACAATGGGATTAGCATGCTGCAATATGCAGATGATGCATTTTTTTTATTGCAGGATGATTATGATAGTGCGCATAATTTGAAACTTGTGGTGTGGTTTTTTGAGCAAATATGTGGATTAAAAATCAATTCTATAAAAAATGAATTATTTTTGTTTAGAGGTGTTGTTAATATAGCACAAAAGTTTGGTAAAGAAACTTTATTTGTCCCGTGAGCTCTCTCCCTATGATATACCTTGGACTACCTGTGGATGATAAGAGGATTATGAACAGGAGTTGGAAACCTCCTCGTGAAAAAATGGGGGAAAAGTGTAGCAATTGGCAAGGCAGGTTGCTTGTGAGTGCTCGTAGGACAACTCTTATTCAATCATCTTTGGCTGGTATTCCTTATTTTATGATGTCCTTTTCTATGGGCTCCTTGTTGGGGTCATAAGAGAATGGATTTCTTTGGGGCAAGACTTTTGTCGCAAGAGGAGGAAGATAAGAAAAAGTACCACCTGGTAAAATGACGTGAGGTGTGTAGGCCTAAAGATATGGGGGCTTAGGTATTTAAAACTTGGCTATTATGAATAATCTTTGTTATGAAAACGATGATGGGAGATTTTTAACTTTGACGGGCTTTGGTAGCAATTGTTTGTCAAAAATTACCAAAAATAAATAAATGCATTACTCGGATAAGTCATAACCAAGGGGATTCTCAGTTTTGGTCTGAACTGATCAAACATCAAAATCATTTCCTCTCCTTGTGTAGATTTGTGGTGGGAAATGTGAGATTTTGGAAGTACTCGTTGGTTGGGCATAAACTTCTTAAGGAAAATTCCCTAGGCTCTATAATATGTGTTTTGAGAAAATAGACCAGTTAGTGAATTACCGAGCAGAGGACTTGATTGTGTTCAATTAGGAGAACACTATATGGTGATTCTCTTGAACTTTGGAATCACACTAAAGATGTTTGTGTGGGGTGGATTTAACATATCAAAAAGATGTTCTCAAGTGAACTTTGACTAAAAATGACGTATATACTACTAAATTGTATTATAGATATTTGATTGAAAATGGAATAAATTATCCACATAAATTCATGTGCAAAATTAAAATGGCTCCCAAGTTTAAAGTGTTTCTCTGCCTGGTATTTCGAAATAGCATCCTTACTAAAGATAACCTTCTTAGGGGAGGATGGACTCGAGATAAAAGTTGCCCTTTTACGTGGGCGAGATGAGAATATTAATCATTTATTTTTTGGTTGCTTTGTTGCTAAAATGCTTTGGAGCATAATAAAATGTGCTTTTGACGGGCATAGTATACCTGATAAATGTTCAGGACATGTTTAATGTGTGGATTGAAAACTTCAATAAAATGAAGCAATATGGCATTATTGGTATTTCTACTATCTTTGGGCCATCTTGAAGTTCTGAAATTGTGCTATATTTCATTAGAAAAACAAGATTATTGATAATTGTGTCGCTGTTAACTTGATTGTTCAAATGCTTCATGATTGATTTATTTTGTAGGTAAATCAAGAAAAAAAAAGAGGTAATGAGGTGGGGGCATAAAAAAGGTTGAGATGATCGCTTGTGAAGTTTTAGGGCTACCCTTGGATGGAGAGCTTTGCTTAGGATTAGTGTGGGATGATAGAACCCCTCCTTCCTCACGCGGAGCTCCCTTTTGACCTTATCCACTTGTTGTGTGGATCACTCTCACCCATTCACGTTCTCCCTTGATGGTGAACTTTGCAAACTTGTTTGTAGAAAACCTAAAAATGTATGTTTGATGTTCCTAAGAATCGTCGTTGAGATATGGTTGATATAGACTCGTATGGTTTGGATGGTCGTTGGGGATAGGCCAATTGTTTTCATTGTAATCATGCATCTTCATTTCCCTCCCGCTTGAGGGTTTGTTGTTCTATTTTGCTCTATAGCTCGTAGCTGTTAGGCAGACACGATTGTTTTTATAGAAGTTGGAGAGTGAGCTCTTTTTTAAAAAAATGCCACTATAAATAAAGTATCTATGCAACATAGTTCTTTAAAAAAACAAAAAGGCCAAAGACCATATATCTCTACCTTATAAATCTCTACCTAATAATTAAGAAAATAATGTTTCTGGTCGTACGTAATTAAAATTGCCCCCAAAATTGACTTAAATTACCCACTATGTCACTCATAAGTGAAAAAAAGGGTTTGGATTTTTTCTGTCAAAGCTGCCGTCACCTGCGGTTATTAATATTTGAGAACTAGAAGAATCACGAGCATGCACGTCGCTTGATGGCTAGAGCGCGTGTCTTCCACCGGAAAGACCCAGGTTCGATCCCTGAAAGCACTGCTTTTATTTATCATCCCCTATTCTTTCTCTTTTTATAGCAACACGGGCTCATGGACCGGCCCATATTTTATTATTTCAATATTTTTTCTTCTTTAAATTAGTTTATAATTTTCTGGAATTCCATTTTTTTGTTTTCAAAAAAACTTTAGGAAATCAAAGAATGTTTGGAAATTAAAACAAAGGCTCAAAAAATCAGAAAAGTTCACGAATTCAGAAAATGCTGATGGTTTAAAAAAAATATTCGCATATTATTAAATAATTTACAAAATGTCTATGAAATTTTAAAAAATGTTGAGAAAAACTATAAAAATTACGAATTTCCAAATTTCTTCCCCATTTACAAAAAGGTCCATCGATTCTAAAAATGTTCACTGAGTGAAAAAACTATCCATGTATTTCAGAAAAAAAATAAGTTTACATAAAAATATTCGCATATTATTAAATAATTTACAAAATGTCTATGAAATTTTTAAAAATGTTGAGAAAAACTATAAAAATTACGAATTTCCAAATTTCTTCCCCATTTACCAAAAGGTCCATCAATTCTAAAAATGTTCACTGAGTGAAAAAACTATCCACGCATTTCAGAAAAAAGATAAGTTTACATCAATTGACAAAACTTGATCACATGAACACTGCCTTTTCTCTTTTGATAGAAGCCAACACGAGCTCATGGACCAGCCCATATTTTATTAATTCATTTTTTTTCTTATTTAAATTAGTTTGTAATTTTCTGGAATTCCATTTTTTTGTTTTGAAAAAAAACATTATGAAATCAAAGAATGTTTGGAAATTAAAACAAAGGCTCAAAAAATCTGAAAATGTTCACGGATTCAGAAAATGTTGATGGTTTTTAAAAAATATTCGCATATTATTAAATAATTTACAAAATGTCTATGAAATTTTAAAAAATGTTGAGAAAAACTATAAAAATTACGAATTTCCAAATTTCTTCCCCATTTACAAAAACGTCCATCGATTCTAAAAATGTTCACTAAGTGAAAAATCTATTGATGCATTTCAGAAAAAAGATAAGTTTACATCAATTGACAAAACTTGATCACATGAACACTGCCTTTTCTCTTTTGATAGAAGCCAACACGAGTTCATGGGCCAGCCCATGTTTTATTAATTCAATTTTTTTCTTATTTAAATTAATTCATGATTTCACAAAATTTCAATTTTTTAGTTCTGAAAAAAAAAATGTTCATGAAACCATAGAATTGTTTTGGGATCTGAAACATAGGTTCGGGAAATAATAAAACATTCACGGTTTAATTTTTTTTGATGACTTTTAAAAATTGTTCACATATTATAAAATGATTCACAATTTTGAAAAATATATTCAGCAAATATAGAATGTTCATGATTTTTGTAATGATCATTTATTCAAAACGTATCCATGAATTCGAAGAAAATGTCTATGTAATAAAAAACAACATTGAGAAAAACTAAAAAAATCATGAATTTCAAAAATTATTTCCCAATTTTAAAAAGTTCATAGACTATGCAAAAAGTTGTCCATGCATTTCAGAAAAGAAAGATAACTAAACATCAATCAACAAAATTTGATCACACGAACACCATGACCATCATTAACGAGGATGGGAGAAAAGATAGGTGGCAACATGATGGAACACCGTGTTAAATAGGAAAATAGAGGATGCTCATATGTCGAGGTATTGAGCTATATTATACTTATTTGGCTATAACGTAATATTTTTGTCTCCCGTTGCAACGCATGTGCATATTTGCTAGTAATAATAAAACACATACTGCTTGTGGTCTTACGTTGTCGGTGTTTTTATAGAAAAGTTTCTGCCTTTTCCGATAATTAACCCGCAACCCATATGTAGGGCCAGTTCTTTTCACGTAGGATTCTACACAATCAATATTTTGCAAAATTCTCCCAGAATCTGCTTCTCCTAGAATCAGTTGTCAAGTTCTTTTCGGAGATTGTAGTTTGAGATTCTGTAAAGTGTTGTGTGTTGAAATATGTGTACTACCCTTAGATAGAAATTGTTTGATGAATTGTTAACACTTTGCTATTTCTATTAGTACTAGTCGGATATGAGTATGAAAGTGATTTACGAATGTCATAAAAAGTGCTAAACATTACATTTGTAATGGATTAAAGTTTTGTTCATTACAAAAGTCGACAAACTAAAAAATGAATAATCTCAAGGTATGAGACTAGCAGCAATCGCCTCGCGTGTTTCGTTCGTGGTACCATCATCTTCTGGTGGTAGAGCATTGACACCTGTAAACGACAATGGAGGTTGCACATATGCATCATTATCGAACCTGTCAAAATGCTCATCACACAACTTACTATCACATATCCAATTGTGGGGACACATGCATACAATGATAATCATCTTTTGGGTCTCCAGTTTGTACCGAGGTATGCCTCTAAGAATTCGCCATTTCATCTTTGTAGGATCGAAAGTATGTCTAGAGGGGGTGATTAGACTACTTGACAAGATAAAAACTTAGCCTTTTCCCATTTTTTAGTGTGGGCCAGTTTTAGCAATTATGACTAGTCAAGTACACCCTACACATGCATATCTGAGAGTATATAGCGTCAGAAAGTAAAACATGCAAGTGTAAAGTAAGGAAAGGTAGGGAGATCAAACGCATGAGGTTGACACGGTGATTTTTGGCATGGTTCCGATAGGTGGCGCTATCGTACGTCCATGCTAGTGGAGACTTCAACCCACAGAGGGCAACAGCTACGAGAGTCCATGGAGGGCTCCACCCATAAGGGGTCCACGAAGAAGCGGCCTTGTCTATTTCACCACGGCTTCCGTCCACACAGGACTAGCCTCACTCACGGTACATCTTCACGAAGTATGCGATCTCCTTGCCCTTAAAAATATCCTGGTTCAACTCCACAACACAAAGTAGGAGGCTCCCAAGCGACACCTAACCAATCTAGGAGGCACCACCCTCCAAAAGGTAACAGATGTGGTAGAACGATGAACTCCTTGCTCTTGTGCTTCTAAAGATAGTCTCCTCAACACTCAATCACTCTCTCTCATATTTGGCAGGGGTAGGAGAGATTGATATTATGGAAATCAACTTGGGGAGGCTAGAAATCAAGGTTCAAATGGTAGGAATGGAATCTCTTGATCTCAACACATGATTAGGCGGCTCTCTCTCAGAAAAATGAATCTGGCAATGAAGTGTGTGTTCTGAGTGCTTCCTCTACGAATGAGAGGCACATGGAGGGGTATATATAGGCAGCACACAAAATCCAACCGTTACACCATGATTGACCAACTCGATGACACCGAAGTTACAAACTCGATGGTACCGACTTGCTCAAAAGGCAGTAACTTTGAATCTCGGTGGAATTGATATACACAACTCGATGACACCAAAAAGGTGACTAACAGTCAGATGACACAACTCGGTGACACCGATACTCAAACTCAGAAATTCCTATTTTATGTACCAAGGCAACAGAAAGTTGGTCACATGAACTCGGTAACACCGATGCAGTTTCAGTTGCATCGAAGTGGTAGGGTTTGGCTAGGATGTGTCTAAGTCTGAAATCGGTAGGGTCGAGTAGAAATTGTTGGTGGCACCGATTTTGGATATTTGGCTTGGGACACATATATTTTGTGGAAGAGTGGCTGATGGGTGCCTAACTCTAAGCACTTGAGCAACCAATTCATCATAACACCTCATCCCCATTTAATAGTATTGTCATTCCTATGGACTCAAATGTGATTTCTCACAAAGTGTGAAATGAAGAGTCTTGTTGCTTGAAGCTTTAGCCAATTCTATTCCTTCCTTCATCAAGGGGCATCTCCACTCAATCCTATAGCCAAAGCATCTTTTGAACTTTTCTGAAATATACTTGGAAAAACTCATTAGTTCAATGATGCATATGTTGTAATTAATTACCAAAACCACCTTAGGGAGCAATTGTGCTTTCAATCTTCAGAACACCAAATGTTTTTTTGATGACATTTCGCAAAGAAGAATGTTGATGGTTGGATGTCTCATATCACCCAACTGGTGGGTGCTATTGGAAATGTGGTACATGGTATCGTTGACCTTTGTATGGTGCTAGATAACCAGCCCTGTTTGGATATCCAGAGTAGACAAGATAACATTTATCTACAGTAGGACATCAACATAAGACATTAAAAATTGATAACATACCATCTTGAATATAACAATATGGACACATGAGTGAGATTACCTATGGGCGGTTGTGGAAAGTAATCATAACGAACTATGGCATCGCTCCATACGCGTGTGTCATGAACATGTCCGGGACATATAGGAACAACAAACATGAACCTCATAAAAAACTGCCATAACATTTTCACTTGTGTAACCTTTCCTATTCCTGTGTTGGGCTCGAACTCCTTGGGCACAATCACCTTAATCTGTGTTCCATCAATGTCTCCAATATCATATCGAAAATAAGGCCAAAACTTTGTTTTTCTAAGTACTGGGTGCGGTTCAGAGAAAGTTGGATCAATTGGTCTAATGTAATCGCTTGCCATGTGGTCTACACACTCCAAAACGTCGTGGAATTTTTTGTTTATGAAAAAATGACTATGTGCAAACCGAACTGTGACATTATAAATGGCTTGACATGTACCCACGGTCCATAAAAATTGTGCCAATGCTTCTTTGGGTGTTATGTTGCAAGTTGACTCAAGCCCATACTTCTAAACTAGTAGATCATGCAATGTGCGAAACACTAACATCCTCATTCTGAACATAGCATAGAAATATTTTGCATATTTCTCCTTCTATTCTACCCATTGGAGGCCTGTAACAAGATGCAACTTTCTTGGTGCATACGGTAGTGTCACACTTGATGACGCCACATCCATAACAAAGGCAACCATGGCCGCCTCAAATTCTTATCTCGTTGTTTATTTTTGGAAATATCCATCTACCACAACAACATGCACATAATTTAATGTTAGATACAACAGAGTTCATAACAAATACTTAAAATAACTTGGTTCACAATAGTACAATCAAATAGCTTAGTTCATAACCGTACAAGCAAACAACTTAGTTCACAATAGTACAAGCAAGTAGTGTGGTAGAAAGCAATTAAAAGATAGATGTTCTACTTATTGTTGAGCTCCCACATCCTCTTTATCCATCCAAGCCTCGCAACAGGTTCATGAGTCATGAAAGTGGAGAAAACATCACAATATTTCTTTTCCATGGAAAGATTTGTAGCATAGAAATGCTCATCACTTCCTTGTTTGGCACCATCCGCTTCCACCATGTGTTGGAAATATGCCCTAGAGGCAATAATAAAATGGTTATTATCATATTTCCTTGTTCATGATAATCGTCTATTGTTCATGCTATAATTGTATTAATAGGAAATAGTAATACATGTGTGAAAAATAGATCACAATGTGTCCCTAGCAAGCCTCTAGTTGGCTAGGTCGTTAATCAATAGATGATCATGGTTTATTGATCATGGACATTAGATGTCATTTATGACGGTATCACATCATTGGGAGAATGATGTGATGGACAAGACCCAATCCTAAACATAGCACTAGATCGTATTGTTCGTATGCTAAAGCTTTTCTAATGTCAAGTGTCTTTTCCTTCGACCGTGAGATTGTGCAACTCCCGTATACCGTAGGAGTGCTTTGGGTGTATCACACGTCACAACATAACTGGGTGACTATAAAGGTGCACTACGGGTACCTCCGAAAGTGTCTGTTGGGTTGGTACAAATCGAGATCGGGATTTGTCACTCCGTGTGACGGAGAGGTATCTCTGGGCCCACTCGGTAGAACATCATCATGAGCTCAATGTGACTAAGGAGTTAGTCATAGGATGACGTGCTACGGAACGCGTAAAGAGACTTACCGGTAACAAGATTGAACAAGGTATAGGTATACCGACGATCGAATCTCGGGCAAGTTCTATACCGACAAACAAAGGGAATTGTATACGAGATTGATTGAATCCTTGACATCGTGGTTCATCCGATGAGATCATCGTGGAACATGTGGGAGCCACCATGGGTATCTAGATCCCGCTGATGGTTATTGGTCGGAGAGTGTCTCGGTCATGTCTGCATGATTCCCGAACCCGTAGGGTCTACACACTTAAGGTTCGATGACGCTAGGGTTATAGGGAATTGCTATACGAGGTTACCGAAGGTTGTTCAGAGTCCCCGATGAGATCTCGGACGTCACGAGGAGCTCCAGAATGGTCCGGAGGTAAAGATCGATATATAGGATGGACGGGTTTGGACGCCGAAAATGTTTCGGGCACCACCTGCAAAGTGTCGGGACCACCGGAAGGGTTCTGGAGGCCCACGGGGAGGGGCCACAAGCCGCGGGAGGCTACATGGGCCAAGTGTGGGAGGGAACCAGCCCCTAGGTGGGCTGGTGCACCTCCATACCCAGCCCAAGGCGCAGCCTAAGAGGAGAGGGGGCAAACCCTAGGCGCAGGAGAGGCCCAAGGCCCACCTAGGGCGCCGCCCCCCCTCTCCCCTGCCGTGGCCGCCGCACCTCCCATCTAGGAGGGCTGCCCCACCACCTAGGGTGGGAACCCTAGGGGTGGCGCACCCCCTCCCCTCCTCCTATATATAGATAGGGTTTTGGGGCTGTTTGACACACGGTTTTCCATCTCTCTCGGCGCAGCCCTGCTTCCCTCCTTCCTCCTCTCCCATGGTGCTTGGCGAAGCCCTGCCGGGAGACCTCGCCTCTCCATCGACACCACGCCGTCGTGCTGCCGGAGATCTTCCCCCAACCTCTCCCTCCTCCTTGCTGGATCAAGGTGCAGGAGACGTCATCGGGCTGCATGTGTGTTGAACGCGGAGGTGCCATGGTTCGGCACTAGATCGGAATCACACCGTGATCTGAATCGCCGCGAGTACGACTCCATCAACTGCGTTTTAGCAACGCTTCCGCTTAGAGATCTTCAAAGGTATGAAGATGCACTCACCCCTCTCTCGTTTCTGGTCTCTCCATAGGAAGATCTGAAATGGCGTAGGGAAATTTTGAATTTATGCTACGTTACCCTACAGTGGCATCCGAGCCAGGTTTTCTATGCGTAGATTCTATGCACGAGTAGAACACAAAAGGTTGTGGGAGCTGATTTGTCAATTGCTTGCCGCTGCTAGTCTTATTCTTTTCTGGCGGTATTGTGGGATGAAGCAGCCCAGACCGACCTTACACGCACGCTTACGTGAGACAGGTTCCACCGGCAGACATACACACCGTGCATAAAGGTGGCTAGCGGGTGTCTGTCTCTCCCACTCTAGTCGGATTGGATTTGATGAAAGGGTCCTTATGAAGGGTAAATAGCTTTGGCATATCATCGTTGTGGCTGTCACGTAGGTAAGAAGGCGTTCTTGCTAGAAACCCAAATCAGCCACGTAAAACTTGCAACAACAATTAGAGGACGTCTAACTTGTTTTTGCAGGGTTTGGCATGTGATGTGATATGACCAAAGTTGTGATGTTACATGTGTGATGTATGAGATGATCATGTTATTGTAATAGGATTCACGACTTGCATGTCTATGAGTATGACAACCGGCAAGAGCCATAGGAGTTGTCTTAATTTATTGTATGAGATGCAACGCCATGTGTTTACTACTTTTACTTCATTGCTAACGGTTAGCTATAGTAGTAGTGGTAGTAGTAGTTGGCGTGACGACTTCACGGAGACATGATGATGGAGATCATGGTGTCACGCCGGTGACAATGATGATCATGCGATGCCTGAAGATGGAGATCGAAAGAGCAAAGATGATAATGGCCATATCATGTCACTATATGATTGCATGTGATGTTTATCATGTTTTTCATATTATTTCTTAGAATGACGGTAGCGTAATAAGATGATCCCTCTTAAAATTTCGAGAACGCATTCCCCTAAGTGTGCACCATTGCGAAGGATCGTTGTCTCGAAGCACCACGTGATGATCGGGTGTGATAGATTCTAACATCCGCATACAACGGGTGTAAGCCAGATTTACACACGCGAAACACTTAGGTTAACTCGACGAGCTTAGCATGTACAAACATGACCTCGAATACAAGAGACCGAAAGGTCGAACATGAGTCGTATGGTTGAATACGATCAACATGAAGTTGCTCACCATGACGACTAGTCCGTCTCACGTGATGATCGGACACGGATTAGTCAAGATGGATCATGTATCACTTAGAAGACTAGAGGGATGTCGATTTAAGTGGGAGTTCATACTTAATTTGATTAAATGAACTTAATTGTCATGAACTTAGTATAAAAGTTGTCTTTATAAATATTGTAGATGGCCAACGTCAACCTCAATTTCAACACATTCCTAGAGAAAAACAAGCTGAAAGATGATGGTAGCAACTATGCGGACTGGGTCCGCAACTTGAAGCTCATACTCGAAGCAGCTAAAAAGGCTTATGTCCTTGATGCGCCGCTAGGTGACCCTCCTGCTCCTGCAGCAGCCCAAGACATTCTGAACGTCTGGCAAACGCGGAGTGATGATTACTCTCTGGTTAGGTGTGGCATGTTATACAGTTTGGAAATGGGGCTCCAAAGGCGTTTTGAGCAACACGGTGCATATGAGATGTTCCAAGAGCTGAAACTAGTTTTTCAAGCTCATGCCCGTGTCGAGAGATATGAAGTCTCTGACAAGTTCTTTAGCTGTAGGATGGAGGAGAACAGTTTTGTCAGTGAGCACATACTCAAAATGTCTGGGTTACACGGTCGTCTGACTTCACTTGGAGTCGAACTTCCGAATGACGCTATAATTGACAAAATCCTCCAGTCTCTCCCACCAAGCTACAAAGGTTTTGTGCTGAAATACAACATGCAAGGGATGGAGAAGACCATTCTCGAGTTGTACTCGATGCTGAAGTCTGCAGAAGTAGAAATCAAGAAAGAGCATCAAGTGTTGATGGTCAATAAGACCACCAATTTCAAGAAGGGCAAGGGTAAGAAGAACTTCAATAAAGACGGCAAAGCCGTTGCCGTGCCTGGTAAGCCATATACCGGGAAGAAGAAAAAGAATGGACCCAAGCGTGAGACTAAGTGCTTCTATTGCAAAGGAAAAGGTCACTGGAAGCGGAAGTGCCCCAAGTACTTAGTGGACAAGAAGGCCGACAACATTAAAGGTATATATGATATACATGCTATTGATGTGTACCTTACCAGCGCTTGTAGTAGCTCCTGGGTATTTGATACTGGTGCTGTTGCTCACATTTGCAACTCAAAGCAGGAACTGCGGAATGAGCGGAGACTGGCCAAGGACGAGGTGACGATGCGCGTCGGGAATGGCTCCAAGGTCGATGTGATCGCCGTCGGCACGCTGCCTCTACATCTACCGTCGAGATTAGTTTTAAGCCTTAATAATTGTTATTTAGTACCAACTTTGAGCATGAATATTGTATCAGGGTCTTGCTTAATGCGAGACGGCTACTCATTTAAGTTAGAGAATAATGGTTGTTCTATTTATATGAGTGATATGTTTTATGGTCATGCTCCGCTGGTGAATGGTTTATTCTTGACGAATCTCGATTGTGATGTTACACATATTCATAGTGTGAGTACCAAAATATGTAAAGTTGATAATGATAGTCCCACATACTTGTGGCACTGCTGCCTTGGTCATATCGGTGTTAAGCGCATGAAGAAGCTCCATACTGATGGACTATTAGAGTCTCTTGACTTTGAATAATTTAACACATGTGAACCGTGCCTCGTGGGCAAGATGACTAAGACTCCATTCTCAGGGATAATGGAGATAGCGACCGAGTTATTGGAAATAATACATACTGATGTGTGTGGTCCAATGAACGTTGAAGCTCGCGGTGGCTACCATTATGTTCTCACTCTCACCGATGATTTGAGTAGGTATGGGTATATCTACTTGATGAAGCACAAATCTGAGACGTTTGAAAAGTTCAAGGAATTTCAGAGTGAGGTTGAAAATCAACGTGACAGAAAAATTAAGTGTCTATGATCTGATCGTGGAGGAGAATATTTGAGTCACGAGTTTGGCACACACCTAAGGAAGTGTGGAATCGTTTCACAACTGACGCCGCCTGGCACACCGCAATGCAACGGAGTGTCTGAACGTCGTAATCGCACTTTATTAGATATGGTACGATCTATGATGTCTCTTACCGACTTACCGCTATCATTTTGGGGATACACATTAGAAACTGCAGTATTCACTTTAAATAGGGCACCGTCTAAATCCGTTGAGACGACACCTTATGAACTATGGTTTGGCAAGAAACCTAAGCTGTCGTTTCTTAAAGTTTGGGGCTGTGATGCTTATGTGAAGAAACTTCAACCAGGGAAGCTCGAACCCAAAGCGGAGAAATGCGTATTCATAGGATACCCTAAGGAAACTATTGGGTATACCTTCTATCTTAGATCCGAAGGTAAAACCTTTGTTGCCAAGAATGGATCCTTTCTAGAGAAAGAGTTTCTCTCAAAAGAAGTAAGTGGGAGGAAAGTAGAACTTGATGAGGTAATTACACCCCCTCTCGAACCGGAAAGTGGCGCATCGCGGGAAATTGTTCCTGTGGTGCCTACGCCAACTGAAGAGGAAGTTAATGATGATGATCATGAAGCTTCACATCAAGTTGCTACTGAACCGCGAAGGTCCACAAGGGTACGCTCCGCACAAGAGTGGTACGGCAATCCTATGATGGAAATCATGTTGTTGGACAAAGGTGAACCTTCGAACTATGAAGAAGCAATGGCGGGCCCGGATTCCAACAAATGGCTTGAGGCTATGAAATCCGAGATAGGATCCATGTATGAGAACAAAGTATTGACTTTGGTGGACTTTCCCGATGATCGGCGAGTGATACGTCTCCGTCGTATCTACTTTTCCAAACTCTTTTGCCCTTGTTTTGGACTCTAATTTGCATGATTTGAATGGAACTAACCCGGACTAACGTTGTTTTCAGCAGAATTGCCATGGTGTTGTTTTTGCGTAGAAATAAAAGTTCTCGGAATGACATGGAAATTTACGGGGATTTTTTGTGGAATATAAAAAAAATACTAGCGCAAGAATCAACCGGAGGGGTGGAGCTGAGAGCCCACAAGCCCACCAGGCGCGGGCCCCCCTAGCCGCGCCTGGCAGGCTTGTGGGGCCCACGAAGCTCCAACGCCTCCAATCTCAGCTCTATTTAGTCCCTTTCGTCCGGAAAAACAAATCAAGGAGAAGAGTTCATCGCGTTTTACGATACGGAGGCGCCGCCACCAGCTGTTCTTCCTCTGGAGGGCAGATCTGGAGTCCGTTCTGGGCTACGGAGAGGGGAGATCATCGCCATCGTCATCACCAACCTTCCTTCATCGCCAATTCCATGATGCTCTTCACCGTTCGTGAGTAATCTCATCGTAGGCTTGCTGGACGGTGATGGGTTGGATGAGATCTATCATGTAATCGAGTTAGTTTTGACGGGGATTGATCCCTAGTATCCACTATGTTCTGAGATTGATGTTGCTACTACTTTGCCATGCTTAATGCTTCTCACTAGGGCCCGAGTGCCATCATTTCAGATCTGAACCTATTATGTTGTCGCCAATATATGTGTGTTCTTGATCCTATCTTGCAAGTTGTAGTCACCTACTATGTGTTATGACCCGGCAACCCCGGAGTGACAATAGCCGGAACCACTCCCGGAGATGGCCATAGTATGAGGAGTTCATGTATTCACCAAGTGTTAATGCGTTGGTTCGGTTCTTTCTTAAAAGGAGAACCTTAATATCCCGTAGTTTCCATTAGGACCCCGCTGCCACGGGAGGGATGGACAATAGATGTCATGCAAGTTCTTTTCCCTAAGCACGTATGACTACATACGGAATACATGCCTACATTACATTGAAGAACTGGAGCTAGTTACATATCTCTCCATGTTATAACTGTTGCATGATGAATACCATCCGACATAATCATCCATCACCGATCCAATGCCTACGAGTCTTTTCCTACTGATCCTTACTATGTTACTCTGCTGCAGATACTAAATCTTTCAGGTGTGGTTGAATTGACAACTCAACTGCTAATACTTGAGAATATTCTTTGGCTTCCCCTTGTGTCGAATCAATAAATTTGGGTTGAATACTCTACCCTTGAAAACTGTTGCGATCCCCTATACTTGTGGGTTATCAAGACTATTTTCTGGCGCCGTTTCCGGGGAAGCATAGCTATATTCTCTGAGTCACTTGGGATTTACGTCTACTGGTCACTATGAGGAATCCGAAAGATCCAAGAACTAAAGTCTTGCCCTCAACTACGAGGACATGTAAGGAACTGCCATCTGGCTCTGCACTTGATTCACCTTCAGTTATGAGTAAGTTTGGACACCACCTCCTGCTAGAAATCTTGATATGTTGCCTGTGCTTGATGATGCTACTTCTGCTGTCCATGATGCTTATGATGATGCTATGCTTGATACTGCTTTGCCACTAGGTGCATTCCTTGATGCACAAATTGCTAGAGTTGCTGCTAGATGTGATGATACTTCTGAAACTGCTGATACTATTGAAGTAGAACCTGCTATTTTGCCTGTTAGAACTAGCTCTCCTAGATATGAATTGCCTGATATGTGTGAGGGTTATGTTATGGAGGGAGAGATAGCTGAGGACTTTCTTGCTTGTAAGGATAGCTATGATGTTGAGAAATTACTGCGCAAGTGGAAAGAAAAATCTTTGAATGCTAGGATGAAATACGACCCAAATTTTGCTACTTCGCCTATCTTTGTGACCGATAAGGATTATGAATTCTCTATCGACCCTGAGTTAATCACTCTGGTCGAATCTGATCCTTTTCACGGTTATGAGTCTGAAACGGTTGTAGCCCATCTTACCAAACTGCACGATATAGCCACCCTATTCATGAGTGAGGAAAAGATCCGCCACTACTATATCCTCAAGATGTTTCCTTTCTCGCTAAAGGATGATGCTAAGACTTGGTTAACTTCTCTTGCTCCTGGTTGTGTGCATAGCCCCCAGGATATGATCTACTACTTCTCTAAAAAATATTTCCCTGCCCATAAGAAGCAAGCTGCCTTGCAGGAAATATACAACTTTGCGCAAGTTGAAGAAGAGAGTCTCCCACAAGCTTGGGGGAGGCTCATCCAGCTACTGAATGCTTTGCCTGATCACCCTCTTGAGAAGAATGAAATACTTGATATCTTCTATAATGGACTAACCGATGCTTCTAAGGACCACCTAGATAGTTGTGCCGGTTGTGTTTTAAGGGAACGAACCGTAGAACAAGCTGAGATCCTATTGAATGATATCTTGTGCACTGAGAATGCTTGGACTATTCCCGAACCACCTCCTAAGCCAACTCCGAAGAAAAGAGGTATTCTATTCCTCAGTCCTGAAGATATGCAAGAAGCTAAGAAATCTGAGAAAGAGAAAGGCATTAAATTTGAAGATGTCAAAAATCTACCACCTATCAAAGAGATCCATGGTCTTGATAACCCGATACAGGTAGTAGAGGTAAATTCTCTTCGTAGATTCAATGAGAGTGATATTCCTTTTGATAAACCTGCTAGCTTATGCCTAGATGAATTTGACAACTTTGTTGCCAAACAACAGAGTTTCAATGATTATGTTAGCAGACAATTGGAACAGAATGCTCGTATGCTTAGTCATTTAAGTGCTTGTGTGGACTCAAACGACAATGATCTCAAGCTCCTGAGTAAACATGCCTCTATGGTTACTACTCAAGTAGAACAAGTACTTAAAGCTCAGAATGACTTGCTCAATGAGTTAAGTGACAATTCTGTCAGAGTCGTCACTAGAGGCGGTAGAATGATCGAGGAACCTTTGTATCCTGAGGGTCATCCTAAGAGAATTGAACAAGATTCTCAAGGAGTTAGCACTGATGCACCTAGTCATCCTAGGCAGAAGAAGAAAGATGATAGGAACTTGCATGCTAGCAACCCTGTTGCTGTTACACCTGAGAGTCCAAACGATGTCTCTATTTCTGATGCTGAAACACAATCTGGTGATTGATGACCCACAAGTATAGGGGATCTATCGTAGTCCTTTTGATAAGTAAGAGTGTCAAACCCAACGAGGAGCAGAAGGATCTGACAAGTGGTTTTCAGCAAGGTAATATGTGCAGGCACTGAAATTATCGGTAACAAGTGGTTGTGTGGTGAGATGATTCGTAGCAAGCAACAAGTAACAAAAGTAGCAACGGTGCAGCAAAGTGGCCCAATCCCTTTCGTAGCAAGGGATAAGCCTGGACAAAGTCTTATAGGTGGAAAAACGCTCCCGAGGACACACGGGAATTTCCGTCATGCTAGTTTTCATCATGTTCATATGATTCACGTTCGTTACTTATAGTTTGATATGTGGGTGGACCGGCGCTTGGGTACTACCCTTACTTGGACAAGCATCCCACTTATGATTAACCCCTCTCGCAAGCATCCGCAACTACGAAATAAGAATTAAAACAAAGTCTAACCATAACATTAAACTAGTGGATCCAAATCAGCCCCTTACGAAGCAACGCATAAACTAGGGTTTAAGCTTCTGTCACTCTAGCAACCCATCATCTACTTACTACTTCCGAATGCCTTCCTCGAGGACCAAATAATGGTGAAGTTTTATGTAGTCGACGTTCACATAACACCACTACAGGAAAAACAACATACAACACATCAAAATATCGAACGAATACCAAATTCGCATGACTACGATTAGCATGACTTATCCCATGTCCTCAGGAACAAGAGTAACTACTCACAAAGCATAATAATATTCATGACCAGAGAGGTAATGAGTAGCATCAAGGATCTGAACATAAACTCTTCCACCAAGTAATCTAACTAGCATCAACTACAAAGAGTAATTAACACTACTAGCAACCTTACAAGTACCAATCGGAGTCGCGAGATGGAGATTGGTTACAAGTGATGAACTAGGGTTTGGAGATGAGATGGTGCTGATGAAATGTTGATGGTGATGAGTCCCCTCCGATGAGAGGAGTGTTGGTGATGACGATGGCGATGATTTCCCCCTCCGGGAGGGAAGTTTCCCTAGCAGGATCAACCTGCCGGAGCTCTAGATTGGTTCTGCTCAAGTTCCGCCTCGTGGCGGCGGCGCATCCTCGAAAAAGCCTCCTCTTAAATTTTTTGGAATGAAACCCTTCATATAGCAGAAGAGGGGGGCCAGTGGGCCAGCAGGGAGCCCTCAAGCCCCCTAGGCGTGACCAGGGGGTGGCCGCACCTAGCAGGCTTGTGGCCACCTGCTGGCGCCCCTCTGGCACTTCTTCGGCCCGATATTTTTTATATATTCCCAAAAAAATCCACGTTGATTTTCACGTCTTTTGGAGTTGCGCAGAATAGGCATCTCAAACTTGCTCATTTTTCAGGCCAGAATTCCAACGGCCGGCATTCTCCCTCTTCATGTAAACCTTGCAAAATATGAGAGAAAAGGCATAAGTATTGTACCGTGAAGTGAAATAACAGCCCAAGAAGCGATAAATATCAACATGAAAGCATGATGCAAAATGGACGTATCAGTGATGAACATGAGCCTAATGATAATATCAATAGTGATGTTCATGTTGATGCTCAACCTAGCAATGATAAGGATGTGGAGATTGAACCTGTTGATCTTGATAACCCACAGCCTAAGAATAAGAGATACGATAAGAATGACTTTGCTGCTAGGAAGCATGGTAAAGAAAGGGAACCATGGGTTCAGAAACCCATGCCCTTTCCTCCCGATCCATCCAAGAAAAAGGATGATGAGGATTTTGAGCGCTTTGTTGAAATGATTAGACCTGTCTTTCTGCAAATGCGTTTGACAGATATGCTCAAAATGTCTCCGTATGCTAAGTACATGAAGGATATTGTGACTAATAAGAGGAGGATACCTGAGGTTAAGATTTCCACCATGCTTGCTAATTACACCTTCAAAGGTGGAACTCCTAAGAAACTAGGTGATCCCGGAGTGCCCATTATACCTTGATCCATTAAAGGAAACTACGTTAGAACTGCTTTATGCGACCTTGGAGCCGGTGTTAGTGTTATGCCTCTTTCTTTTTATCGTAGACTTGAACTGGATAATTTGACACCCACTGAAATCTCTCTGCAAATGGCCGACAAATCAACTGCTTTCCCTATCGGCATTTCCGAGGATGTGCCTGTTGTGGTTGCCAACGTTACTATCTTAACAGACTTTGTTATTCTGGATATTCTGAGGATGATGCCATGGCGGTCATCCTTGGAAGACCCTTTTTAAACACTGCAGGGGCTGTTATTGATTTCAACAAAGGCAATGTCACTTTCCATGTCAATGGTAATGAGCATACGGTGCACTTTTCGAAGAAATAATATCGAGTACATTGCATCAATGCTATCGAAAAAACTTCATCGATTCTTATTGGGAGCTTTGAATGCCCTGTACCTACTATCAAGATGAAGTATGATTTGCTTGTTGGGGGTATTCACATCCCCATTGAGGTAACCTAGTGACTATTCAAAAATTCTCCGTCTTCTTTTGCGATTCCGAAAAGTTTGTCAAGGAGACTTGATCAACCTCATTGACGGATTTCTTTCGATGACCATGAGATGGATGAATCGAGGAGTCACAAACCTGTGTTCCAAGCTTTCACCTTCGGTTGCTTAGAAGAAAAATGATAGATTTAGTTTAGTTTTCCCTGTTTTCTGCTTTTAGCGCCCCGTAGAAAAGTACCCCAAAAATAAAAGTTCTCCGAATGCCGTGAAAATCAAGTTTGATTTTTTCTGGAATTTTTGAAAAATACTGAGATAGATAGCTAGTCAGGGGGTTGCAACAGTGGGCCACAAGCCCTGGAGGCGCGGGCACCCCCCTGGCCGCGCCTACCAGGCTTGTGGGGCCCACGTGCACCCCCTCCACTCACTCTAGCTCCCATCTGCTTCACCTACCTCCAGAAAAAATCGTTTCGTAGCTCAAACCCGTGTTCTTGCTCTTCTTGCTGCGATTTTCGATCTCCTTGTGCAAAGCACCATTCACCAAGCTGTTTTGGGGAAATTGCTCCTTGGTAAGTGACTCCTCCGTTGGTCCAATTAGTTTTTGCTCTAGTGCCTTATACATCGCGTATTTTTGCTGCCTTGGTGACCCCGTTCTTGAGCTTTGCATGCTAATTTTAGCTGGTCCCAAGTAGTTTTGATGCGTGATATGGCTTCTAGGCACTTGAGGGAGTAGTTGCTACGAGTTTAGTTGAGCCTTGTTCACTTTTCCTTAGAGTCACTGAAAATTTCAGAAAAGGAAGATGTTTAGGAGAAACTATCATGGTGGTTCCTAAAGCAAGAGAGGTCCCCGTCTCGCGATTCGGGAGCCCGATCCTTACCAATCAAGGAACGCACAGGTACAACCATGTGAATGGCCTTCTGATGAATTCATGATTGAGGCAGGTTTCAAAGACGAGTTTGATACACTTTTTTTACAACGTCGGACTCAAAGAATTCATCTCCGATAAATGTGAACAGTATGTTACTCTCACTGCCTCTTTTGTTCGTAGATTCAAATTTTCAGCTGGCCGTGACACATCCGTACTGTTTGATCTCTATGACAAATCGTATACCATGGATTTAGAGGATTTCAATAGAATTTGCAAGATACCTGTTTGGGGTAGTCTCAATGATCCTCCTAAATCTTCGGTTAGAGATTTACTCTCGTTAGAGATTTACTCTCTGGTATAACTGTCGGAGAAACTAGAGATATTACACAGGCTACCCTGGGGAGCATTCATTTTCCTGCCTTGCATTACTTTGCCCTCTTGATAGGCAGATGCATTAACAACAAGATTGAGCATTGTCACCTCTGCGCACTCGACCTTAGTATTCTTAAGAGCGCGGTAACGGGTGATAGAAGTTTCAACATGGGAGCTATATAGCAAGGAGGCTGAATAATAATGCTAATGAAGGGGATTTCTTTGGTGGGATCTATGCCACTCACATATAAAATTTTCTTGGAGTACCCATCCACGAAGGAGATCCCCCGCTCCATACAGCTTTCCTTGATCGCGCTGCTTTGACACGCTATCAGTTCCTTGAGAGGGATGATGAATCCCTCCTATACCGGTTAATATTTAACCGGCAGCGTATTTTCCATATTACCCTTCCTGCTCCCGCCTTCTTTGGCTTTCAGGTAAAATGGAGATATTACATAACCAGAGGAGAGGCAGAGGAGTATGAGAGGGAGGCAAAGGGTGCTCGTCTCCGTGAGGTAGCTATTCAGGCAGTGGCTGCAGCGCTCCCGTATAACCCGCATTATGATTTTGGGTATCGCCGGACCAGCCATGGGAGTAGACCAACTTAGGCCAAAAGCCTAAGCTTGGGGGAGTACATGTTTCTCACCGACTTTATATTCTTGCTTATGCTTTCACTTTGTTAGTCGGTGTTCACACTTTGCCACTATATCATCCATGCTAGTTTATTTTTTTTCTCTCGTTTTCTTTTCGTGTGTTTGTCTAGTTTGAGAAAAATCCAAAAAGATTTTCTTGTTCTTCTTTTGCTTGTTTGAAGATTTCCCGTATAAATCGTTTTTTTTCTTTGGGTCAAGGTAGAAGACCATGGTTACAATGTTTAGTGGCTCTCACATGCATATCTGTTTATCTGTCAAAGAGCCATATTACTTTGTCTTCTCCTTTGTGTTTGCTTGTAGATTCCAGCTTAGTCCAATGCACGAGCACTCTTATTATTGTTCACATCATTCGATCGTGCAAGTGAAAGGCAATAATGATGATATATGATGAAGTGACTGAGCCTGGAAAAGCTGGTATGAACTTGATCTATTTTGTTTTTGTAAATATGACTAGCTCATCGTTCCTGATTCAACTTTGTTGTGAGAGAAACATGTTTGCACTGACAACTTAGAGATCATAGTTTCTAATGCCATGCTTAATTAGCTAGGACCTTATAATGGTTTGTCTTGGATGCCAACATGAATCTTGAGATGACTATGATGTAGTATGATAGGATGGTATCCTCCTTTGAATTATTCAAGTGGCTTGACTTGGCACATGTTCACGCATGTGGTTGAAACAAAATCAACATAGCCTCTATGATATTCATGTTCATGGTGATTTATGTCCTACTCATGCTTGCACTCAATGTTGGTTAATCTCAATGCATTTTGATGACTGTTGTCGCTCTCTAGTTGGTTGCTTCCCAGTCTTTTGCTAGCCTTCACTTGTACTAAGCGGGAATATTGGTTGTGCATCCACTTCCATAAACCCAAAGTTGTTCCATATGAGTCCACCATACCTACCTATATGCGGTATCTACCTGCCGTTCCAAGTAAATTTGCATGTGACACTATCTAAATCTTCAAGAAATAATCTGTTTTGCATGCCCGAACCACTCATGTGGTGACAGGGGGCTATTAGTATCTTCCATGCTAGGCATGTTATCCTCGATATGTGTTTATTCACTATCATTCACGAGAAAGGGGCCGGTAATTGGAATGCCCAGTTCCATGCTGAAATCGAAAAGATAATTACAAACAAAACTCCCTCTGGATTGATGTTGGTATGGACGGCACCCGAGTATTCAGCTAGTCGTGGAGTGTGATTGATCGGTGGTGGGGGAGTCAAAACTTTACTTTTCTGTTTGGGAGCCGCTTATAGCATGTGTAGCGTGGAAGATGGTGAGAACTCTTAGTCATTGCATTGACAATGAAAGCATGCCACCCAAAATTATTTATCTGTGTTTTAAAAGCTTGAGCTCTGGCACCTCTGCAAATCAATGCTTCCCTCTGCGAAGGGCCTATCTATTTATGTTCCTGTTGAGTCATCCTCTTCTTATAAAAGCACCAATTAGAGAGCACCTCTGTCATTTTTATGCTTTGCTTTTAACTATGATTGAGTATGACTATGACTGGATCTTCTTTGCCATGAATTACAATGTTTAGTCAGCCCTTGGTCTCTAAAGGTGCTCTGCATTTATGTTTTGCGGTCTCAGAAAGAGCTAGCGAGATACCATTGATACATCCATTTTGCATCATGCTTTCATGTTGATATTTATTGCTTTTTGGGCTGTTATTACACTTCACGGTACAATACTTATGCCTTTTCTCTCTTATTTTGCAAGGTTTACATGAAGAGGGAGAATGCCGGCAGCTGGAATTCTGGCCTAAAAAAGGAGCAAGTTTGAGATACCTATTCTGCGCAACTCCAAAAGCCGTGAAAAACAACGATGATTTTTTTTGGGATTTATAAAAAATACTGGGCCGAAGAAGTTCCAGAGGGACTCCAACAGGAGGCCACAAGCCGGCTAGGCGCGGGCCCCCTGGCCGCGCCTAGGGGTCTTGTGGGCTCCCACTTAGCCCTCTGCCCCCCCTTTTGCTACAAGAAGGGTTTTGGTCTGGAAAAAAATCAAGAGGAGGCTTTTCGGAGGGTTCGCCGCCGCCACGAGGCGGAACTTGAGTAGAACCAATCTAGAGCCCCGACAGGACGATCCTGCCGGGGAAACTTCCCTCACGGAGGGGAAATCGTCACCATCGTCATCACCAACACTCCTCTCATCAGAGGGGACTCTTCACCATCAACATCTTCATCAGCACCATCTCATCTCCAAACCCTAGTTCATCTCTTGTAACCAATCTCCGTCTCGCGACTCCGATTGATGCGTGTAAGGTTGCTAGTAGTGTTAATTACTCTTTGTAGTTGATGCTAGTTGGATTACTTGGTGGAAGATTATATGTTCAGAACCTTGATGCTATTAAATACCTCTCTGGTCATGAATATTATTATGCTTTGTGAGTAGTTACTTTTGTTCCTCAGGACATGGGATAAGTCGTGCTATAAGTAGTCATGTGAATTTGGTATTCGTTCGATATTTCGATGTGTTGTATGTTGTTTTTCCTCTAGTGGTGTTATGTGAACGTCGACTACATAACACTTCACCATTATTTGGGCCTAGAGGAAGGCATTGAGAAGTAGTAAGTAGATGATGGGTTGCTAGAGTGACAGAAGCTTAAACCCTAGTTTATACGTTGCTTCGTAAGGGGCTCATTTGGATCCACTAGTTTAATGGTATGGTTAGACTTTGTCTTAATTCATCTTTCGTAGTTGCGGATGCTTGCGAGAGGGGTTAATCATAAGTGGTATGCTTGTCCAAGTAAGGGAAGTACCCAAGCGCCGGTCCACCCACATATCAAACTATCAAAGTAACGAACGTGAATCATATGAACATGATGAAAACGAGCTTGACAGAAATTCCCATGTGTCCTCGGGAGCGCTTTACCTCCTATAAGACTTTGTCCAGGCTTGTCCCTTGCTACAAAAGGGATTGGGCCACTTGCTGCACTATTGTTACTTTTGTTACTTGCTACTTGCTACGAATCATCTCACCACACAACTACTTGTTATCGATAATTTCAGTGCTTGCAAATATTACCTTGCTGAAAACCAGTTGTGAGATCCTTCTGATCCTCATTGGGTTCGACACTCTTACTTATGGAAAGGACTGCGATAGATCCCCTATACTTGTGGGTCATCAAGATTCTTTTCTGGCGCCGTTGCCGGGGAGTGAAGCGCCTTTGGTAAGTGGAATTTGGTAAGGAAACATTTATATAGTGTGATGAAATTTATTGTTACTTGTCACTATGGAAACTAATCCTTTGAGGGGCTTGTTCGGGGTATCTTCACCTCGAACGGAAGCACAAAGAGTTGCCCTCAACCTGCTGCACCTACTGAAAATATTTGCTATGAATTTCCTTCAGGTATGCTTGAGAAACTGCTGGCTAATCCTTTTACAGGAGATGGAACATGACATCCCGACTTGCATCTAATCTATGTAGATGAAGTTTGTGGTTTATTTAAGCTTGCAGGTCTGCCCGAGGATGAGGTCAAGAAGAAGGTCTTTCCCTTATCCTTGAGGGATAAGGCGTTGACATGGTATAGGCTATGTGATGATACTGGATCATGGAACTACAATCGGTTGAAATTGGAATTTCATCAAAAAATTTATCCTATGCATTTAGTACATCGTGATCGGAATTATATTTATAATTTTTGGCCTCGTGACAGAGAAAGCATCGCTCAAGCTTGGGGGAGGCTTAAATCAATGTTATATTCATGCCCCAACCATGAGCTCTCGAGAGAAATTATCATTCAGAACTTCTATGCTCGACTTTCTCATGATGATCGCGCCATGCTTGACACTTCTTGTATCGGTTCTTTTATGAAGAGAGATATTGACTTCAAATGGAATTTATTGGAAAGAATAAAATGCAACTCTGAAGATTGGGAGCTTGATGAAGGTAAGGAGTCAGGTATGAATTTCAAGTTTGATTGCGTCAAATCCTTTGTTGAAACAAATACTTTTTGTGATTTTAGCGCTAAGTATGGACTTGACTATGAGATAGTAGCTTCATTGTGTGAACCATTTGCTGCTCATATTGATCTCCTTAAATAGAAGTGATTTAAATATCATCCTCCCTTAGAAGTCAGTTTAGTTAAACCCAAACCAGTTGAAGAGAAAGTCATTGCCTATAATGATCCTATTGTCCCCAGTGCTTACATTGAGAAACCACCTTTCCCTGTTAGGATAAAGGATCATTCTAAAGCTTCAACTGTGATACGTAGAGGCTACATTAGAACACCTACATCCCCTGAGAAAATTAGAGTTGAACCTAGCATCGCTATTATCAAAGATCTCCTGTCCGACAATGTTGATGGCCATAATATTCACTTCTGTGAAAATGCTCCTAGAATTGCTAAACCACATGCTAGAGACAAACATAGGCCTGTTGTTGGCACGCCTGTTGTTTCTGTTAAGATAGGGTATCATTGTTATCATGGTTTATGTGATGTGGGTGCTAGTGTTAGTGCAGTACCTCAATCCTTATATGATGAAATCAAAGATGAGATTGCACCTGTTGAGATAGAGCCTATTGATGTCACTATTCAACTTGCCAATAGAGATACTATCTGCCCTGTGGGAATTGTTAGGGATGTTGAAGGCTTGTGTGGTAAAATGAAGTATCCTGCAGACCCTTCCTTAATACCGTCAATGCTCATATTGACTGTGAGAAGCAAACTGTCACTGTTGGCTTTCAAGGCGTGTCACATGAGTTCAATTTCTCCAAGTTTGGTAGACAACCTCATGAAAAAGAGTTGCCTAGTAAGGATGAAACTATTGCCTTAGCTTCTATTGCCGTACCTCCTACCGATCCCTTAGAGTAATACTTGCTTGAGCATGAAAATGATATGCATATGGATGAAAGGGATGAGATAGATAGAGTTTTCTTAGAATAATATCCTATCCTTAAGAATAATTTGCGTGTTGAACTGCTTGGGGATCCACCCCCACCAAAGGGTGATCCTGTGTTCGAGCTTAAACAGTTGCCTGATACTCTTAAGTATGCTTATCTTGATGAAAAAGAGATATATCCTATTATAATTAGTGCTAGTCTCTCAGAGCATGAAGAAAAGAAGTTATTAAAAACTCTGAGGAAGCACCGTGCTGCTATTGGATATACTCTTGATGATCTTAAGGGCATTAGTCCCACTCTATGCCAACACAAGATTAAAACTGATCCTGATTCCAAACCAGTTGCTGATCATCAAAGGAGGTTAAATCCTAAGATGAAAGAGGTAGTAAGAAAAGAAATACTAAAGCTCCTTGAAGCAGGTATTATCTATCCTGTCGCTCATAGTGATTGGGTGAGTCCAGTGCATTGCGTCCCTAAGAAAGCAGGTATTACCGTTGTCCCTAATGATAAGAATGAATTGATCCCACAGAGGATTATTATTGGCTATAGGATGGTGATAAATTTTAGGAAATTGAATAAGGCCACTAGGAAAGATCATTACCCTTTGCCTTTTATCAACCAAATGCTAGAAAGACTTTCTAAACACACACACTTCCACTTTCTAGACGGTTATTCTGGTTTCTCCCAAATACCAGTAGCACAAGCTGATCAGGAGAAAACCACTTTCACCTACCATTTCGGTACCTTTGCTTATAGACGTATGCCTTTTGGCTTATGTAATGCACCTGCCACCTTTCAAAGATGTATGATGGCTATATTCTCTGACTTTTGTGAAAAGATTGTTGAGGTTTTCATGGATGACTTCTCCGTTTACGGGTCTTCCTTTGATGATTGCCTCAGCAACCTTGATCGAGTCTTGCAGAGATGTAAAGACACCAATCTTGTCTTGAATTGGGAGAAGTCCACTTTATGGTTAATGAAGGCATCGTCTTAGGACATAAAATTTCTGAAAGAGGTATTGAAGTCGATAAGGCTAAGGTTGATGCGATCGAGAAAATGCCATACCCCACAGATATCAAAGGTATAAGAAGTTTCCTTGGTCATGCTGGTTTCTATAGGAGGTTCATTAAAGACTTCTCTAAGATTTCTAGGCCTCTTACCAATCTCTTTTAAAAGGATATTCCTTTTGTTTTTGACGATGATTGTGAGGAAGCCTTCGAAATACTTAAGAAGACCTTAATAACTGCACCTATTGTTCAACCACCTGATTGGAACCTACCTTTTGAAATCATGTGTGATGCTAGTGATTATGCTGCTGGTGTTGTCCAAGGGCAAAGAGTTGATAAGAAGTTGAATGTTATTCACTATGCTAGTAAAACTCTAGACAGTGCCCAAAGAAACTATGCTACTACGAAAAAGGAATTTTTAGCAGTCGTGTTTGCATGTGAAAAGTTCAGGTCTTACATAGTTGATTCCAAAGTCACTATTCACACTGATCACACTGCTATTAAGTACCTCATGGAGAAGAAAGACGCTAAACCTAGACTTATCGGATGGGTTCTCTTGCTACAAGAGTTTGATTTGCATGTTCTCGACAGAAAGGGTGCTGATAACCCAGTAGCAGATAACTTGTCTAGGTTGGAGAATGTTCTTGATGACCCACAACCTATTGATGATAGCTTTCCTGATGAGCAATTGAATGTCATCAATACTTCACGTAGTGCACCGTGGTATGCTGATTATGCAAACTATATCATTGCCAAATATATACCACCTAGTTTCACATACCAGCAAAAGAAGAAATTCTTCTTTGACTTGAGACATTACTTTTGGGATGATCCTCACCTTTATAAGGAAGGAGTAGATGGTGTTATTAGACGTTGTGTACCTGAACATGAACAGGGATAGATCCTACAGAAGTGTCACTCCGAGGCCTACGGAGGACAGCATGCGGGAGATAGAACTGCACACAAGGTATTGCAATCAGGTTTCTATTGGCCCACTCTCTTCAAGGATGCCCGTAAGTTTGTCTTGTCTTGTGACGAATGTCAAAGAATAGGTAATGTCGGTAAACGTCAGGAAATGCCTATGAACTACTCACTTGTCATTGAACCATTTGATGTTTGGGGCTTTGATTATATGGGACCCTTTCCAAAATCCAACGGGTATACTCAAATCCTAGTTGCTGTTGATTACGTCACTAAGTGGGTAGAAGCTATCCCCACTAGTAGTGCTGATCACAACACCTCTATCAGGATGCTTAAAGAAGTTATTTTCCCTAGATTTATAGTCCCTAGATATCTAATGACCGACGGTGGTTCACATTTCATTCATGGTGCTTTCCGTAAAATGCTTGCTAAGTATGATGTCAACCATAGAATTGCTTCTCCATATCACCCTCAGTCCAGTGGTCAAGTAGAGCTAAGCTATAGAGAGATTAAACTATTTCTGCAAAAGACTGTCAACAGGTCTAGAAAGAATTGGTCTAAGAAGCTCGATGATGCACTGTGGGCTTATAGAACTGCCTATAAGAATCCCATGGGCATGTCTCCGTACAAAATGGTGTACGGTAAGGCATGTAATTTACCTCTTGAGCTAGATCATAAAGCTTATTGGGCAATCAAAGAGCTCAACTTTGATTTCAAACTTGCTAGTGAGAAGAGGTTAGTTGATATTAGCTCGCTTGATGAATGGAGAACAGGCATATGAGAATGCCAAGTTGTTCAAAGAAAAGGTTAAGAGGTGGCATGATAAAAGGATACAAAAGCGTGAGTTCAATGTAGGTGATTATGTCTTGCTATATAATTCTCGTTTAAGATTTTTTGCAGGCAAGCTTCTCTCTAAATGGGAAGGTCCTTACATTGTTGAGGAAGTATATCGTTCCGGTGCTATCAAGATCAACAACACGGAAGGTAATTGTCCGAGAGTGGTAAATGGGCAGAGAATCAAGCATTATATCTTAGGTACTCCCATAAATGTTGAAAGAAATATTATCAATACCATAACTCTGGAGGAATACCTAAGGGATATTTATCAGCCTGTTTCAGACTCCGAAAATGAAGAGGTATGTGTCTTGGTAAGTAAACAGACTCCAAAACTTTTCCATTAGGAATTTTTCTCTGTTTTGCAATATTTAGAAAAATAGAAAAATTTGAATTTTTCTCAAAATAGCAAGTATCACGGTGGGTGAACAAATTACTATCGAGCAATTGATAGAACCGCGCAAAGTCATGACGATATCTAAGGCAATGATCATGCATATAGGCATCACGTCCGAGACAAGTAGACCAATACTTTCTGCATCTACTACTATTACTCCACACATCGACCGCTATCCAGCATGCATCTAGTGTATTGAGTTCATGACGAACAGAGTAACGCTTTAAGCAAGATGACATGATGTAGAGGGATAATCTCAAACCAATGATGAAAACCCCATCTTTTTACCCTTGATGGCAACAACACGATGCGTGTCTCGCTACCCCTTCTGTCACTGGGTGAGGTCAGCGCACCATATGAACCCAAAACCAAGCACTTCTCCCATTGCAAGAATCATAGATCTAGTTGGCCAGACAAAACCCACAACTCGAAGAGAATTACAAGGATATGAAATCATGCATAAGAGAGACCAGAAGAAACTCAAATAAGATTCATAGATAATCTGATCATAAATCCACAATTCATCGGATCTCCAAACACACCGCAAAAGAAGATTACATCGGATAGATCTCCATGAAGATCATGGAGAACTTTGTATTGAAGATCCAAGAGAAAGAAGAAGCCATCTAGCTACTAGCTATGGACCCGTAGGTCTATGGTGAACTACTCACGCATCATCGGAGAGGTCATGGTGTTGATGGAGAATCCCTCCGTGTCCGAATCCCCCTCCGGCAGGGCACCAGGACGTGCCCCAGATGGGATCTTGCAGAGAGAGAAGCTTGCGGCGGCGGAAAAGTGATTGCGATGATCTCCTGATTTTTTCTGGAATTTATGGGATTATATAGGCGAAAGACCTAGGTCAGGGGACCTCCAGGGGGCCCACAAGCCTGGATGACGCGCCCCCTGGCCGCGGGGTGGGGGCTTGTGGGGCCCCTGGGGCTCCCTGCCTTGGCTCCCAAGTTCTCCGATCTTCTTCCGTTCCAAAAAAAATCTTTTCGGGGATTTTCTTCCGTTTGGACTCCGTTTCAAAATCTCCTTTGAAAGGGGTCAAAAACATGGAAAAAACAGGAACAGGCACTTGGCACTGAGTTAATAAGTTAGTCCCAGAAAATATATAAAAGGCATACAAAACATCCAAAGTTTGACAAGATAATAGCATGAAACCATCAAAAATTATAGATACGTTGGAGACGTATCAAGCATCCCCAAGCTTAACTCCTGCTCGTCCTCGAGTAGGGAAGTGATAATGAATTTTTGATGTGGAATGCTACCTAGCATAGTTGTCCTTTGCAACTTCTTTCACGTGACATGAATGTTCAGATCCGTAAGATTCAAAACAATAGTTTGCTATTGACATGAAAATAGTAATACTTCAAGCAAACTAGCAAAGTAATCATGAACTTTCAAAATAACAAGGCCAAAGAAAGTTATCCCTACAAAATCATATAGTGTGGCTATGCTCCATCATCCTCACAAAACTAATGTAAATCATGCACAACCCCGAAATTGGCCAAGTAATTGTTTTCGCACTCTTACTTTCTCAAACTTTTTATAACTATCACGCAATACATGAGCGCGAGCCATGGATATAGCACTATAGGTGGAATCGAGTGTGGTGGTGGTTGTGAGACAAAAAGGAGGAGATGGTCACATTGACTCGGCGTATCAATAGGCTATGGAGATGCCCATTAATATATATCAATGTGAATGAGTAGGGATTGCCATACAAGAGATGCACTAGAGCTATAAGTATGTGAAAGCTCAAAAGGAGAACTAGTGGGTGTGCATACAACTTGCTTGCTCACGAAGACCTAGGGCAATTTTGAGGAAGCCCATCATTGGAATATACAAGCCAAGTTATATAATGAAGATTCCCACTAGCATATGGTAGTGACAAAGCAAGAAGCTCTCAATCATGAAGAACATGATGCTAACATGAAGCACAAGTGTGGAAAAAGATAGTAGCATTGTCCCTTCTCTCTTTTTCTCTTTTTTTTCATTTGGGCTCTTAGGCCTCTTTTTTTCTTTTATCTTTTTTTTTGTTTTTGGGCTCTTTGGGCTCATTTTTTATTTCCTCACATGGGACAATGCTCTAATAATGATGGTCATCACACTTTTATTTACTCACAGCTCAAAGATCACAATGCCGATGACTCCATAGGAAATGCCTCCGGCAGTGTACCGGGATGTGCAACGATCTAGCATGGCGTATGACGTTGAAACATCTCGCTAGCTATCTTACGATCATGCAATGGCAATATGAGAGTGACGGCACAAGTCATGAGATGGAACGGTGGGAGTTGCATGGCAATATATCTCGGAATGGCTATGAAAATGCCATAGTAGGTAGGTATGGTGGCTGTTTTGAGGAAGGAATTTGGTGGGTTTGTGCACCGGCGATAATTGTGCGACACTAGAGATGCTAGCAATGGTGGAAGGTGAAAGTGCATCTATACCATGGGCTCACATTTGTCATGAAGAACTCACATACTTGTTGCGAAAGTTTTTATTAGTAATCGAAACAAAGTGCTAAACGCATACTCCGAGGGGAAGGGTTGGTAGGTGTAAACCATCGCGCGATCCCGACCTCAACACAAAGGATGACAATCAATAGATAAATTATGCTCTGACTTCCTAACATAGCGGTTCACCATACGTGCATGCTACGGGAATCACTAACTTCAACACAAGTATTTCTAGATTCACAACACCCTACTAACATAACTCTCAATATTACCGAATCCACGTCTCAAAACTAATTGAGAGGAATCGAAACTTCTCTTACTACTCAATGCACATGAAGATGGAGGTTTTTGCATCCTCTTTGGGTACCTAGCACATTTGGGACTACTTTCATAGCATAAGCCAACTACCAAATCACGCACCGCCGTGGTCTAAAGATATAAGTGAAGCACAAGAGCAAAAGTATCTAGCTCAAAAGATATAAGTGAAGCACTATGAGCATTCTAGCAAAATCACGATGAATGCATGTCTCTCTCTCAAAAAGGTGTGCAGCAAGGATGATTGTGACACAACAAAAAGGAAAGACTCCTAAGATACAAGACGCTCCAAGCAAAACACATATCATGTGGTGAATAAAAATATAGCTCCAAGTAATGTTACCGATGGATTGAAGACGAAAGAGGGAATGCCTTCCCGGGGCATCCCCAAGCTTAGGCTTTTTGGTGTCCTTGAATTTGGCTAGGGATGCCTTGGGAATCCCCAAGCTTGAGCTCTTTCCACTCCTTATCTCTTTGTCCATGAGAACATCACCCAAAACTTGAAAACTTCACAACACAAAACTTAAACAGAAACTTGTGATAAAATTAGTACAAGAAAACAAACTACCACTTATTTTGGTACTGTAGAAAACTTGAATTCTATCTATATTGGTGATGGGCTACTGTATTCTCACTTTTCCATGGCTAGTACCCCCCGATACTAACCATAGTTTCATCAAAACAAGCAACCAACTCAACAAAAACAGAATCTATCAAAAAACAGACCAGTCTGTAGCAATCTGTATACTTCGTATACTTATGGTACCTCAAAAAATCTGAAACATTACGACGGCCTAGGAAAAAAGCATATAAATCAGCATAAAAAAGAATCAACTCAAAAGTTCTTTCTGAATAAAAATGAAAAATCATCTCGTGAGCGAAAAGTTTTTGTCTTTTTCCAGCAAGATCAAACAACCATTACCAAGACTAGTCATAAAGGCTTTGCTTGGCTCAAACACAAAAAGAAACACAAAAGACACAATCACAACAGAATTATGAAAGTGTGGACGCAACAAAATAGAAAGAAAAATATAAATTCATTGGGTTGCCTCCCAACAAGCGCTATTGTTTAACGCCCTTAGCTAGGCATAGAAGCGATAGAATCACGTATCGTCGTCTTTGGTGCTCAAATCATAAGTCGCCCTCATCATGGATTCATAAGGCAATCTTATTTTATTTCTAAGAAAGTGTTCCATGCCCTTCCTTAAAGGAAACTGAAATCTAATATTCCCTTCCTTCATATCGATGATAGCACCGATAGTCCTTAGGAAAGGTCTACCAAGAATAATAGGGCATGTAGGATTGCAATCAATGTCAAGCACAATGAAATCCACGGGTACATAGTTCCTATTTGCAATAATAAGAACATCATTGATCCTTCCCATGGGTTTCTTGACAGTAGAATCAGCAAGATGCAAATTAAGAGAACACTCTTCAATCTCATTAAAACTCAGAACATCACATAAAGAATTTGGAATCGCAGAAACACTAGCACACAAATCACACAAGGCATTGCACTCATAGTTTTTGATTTTGATTTTGATGGTAGGTTCCCACTCATCATGAAGCTTTCTAGGGATAGAGACTTCCAATTCAAGTTTCTCTTCAAGAGCTTTTATCATAGCTTCGACGATATGATCGGTAAAGGCTTTGTTTTTGCTATAAGCGTGTGGAGAGTTTAACATGGGTTGCATCAAAGAAATGCATTCAATCAAGGAGCAACTATCATAATTGAATTCCTTGGAATCCATGGTAGTAATTTCATTACTACTCAAAGTTTTAACGTCTTCTACTTCACTTTTAATGCTTTTAGCATCAAGATTGATGGACTCCAAATCATTGGGGCACTTCTCAACCAAAATGGATTCATATCCAGCCCCGTAATCATTAGGTTTGTCAAAAGAAAACAAATATTCAATGGGAGTCACACCAAGAACTTTAAGATCTTCGTGATTCTCATCACGAGAACACGCCTTTTTAAGCCATTCACGTCTAGCACGAATTTGGGCGGTTCTTTCTTGGCTCTCAATCATGGAAACACGCATAACTTTCAAAGTTTCATCCATGTTGATTTTGGGAGGAGCACATCTAACTTTCAAAGCATCAACATCACAAGAAATCCTATCCACGCTCTTAGCCAAATCGTCAATTTTGAGTAGTTTTTCCTCTATGGACGCATTGAAAATCTTTTGAGAGTTGATGAACTCTTTGATATTACTCTCTAGATCAGAGGGTAATCTATTGCAATTTCCATGAGTATTGTTGTAGGAGTTTCCAAAGTTATTAGAGGAGTTACTAGGAAAAGGCCTAGGAACATAGTTTCCTCTAAAGGCATTGTTGTTGCCAAAGTTATTCCTACCAACAAAATTAACGTCCAAGCTAGCGTTGCTACTCTCAATCAAAGAAGACGAAGGCATATCATTTGGATCCAAAGGAGCACTTCTACTAGCAACCAAATTCATTAACTCATCCATCTTAGCACTCAACGAGTTAATTTCTTCTATAGCGTGTACCTTCTTACTAGTAGGTGACCTTTCAGTGTGCCACTGAGAGTAGTTTGTCATGATGTTGTCTAAGAGCTTTGTGGCTTCTCCTAACATGATTTCCATGAACGTTCCACCTGAGGCGGAGTCCAAGATATTTCTAGAAGCGAAATTCAAGCCAGCGTAAAAGATTTGGATAATCATCCAAAGACTCAAGCCACGAGCGGGACAATTTCTAATCACTAATTTCATTCTCTCCCAAGCTTGTGCAACATGTTCATGATCAAGTTGCTTGAAATTCATGATATCATTACGGAGAGAGATGATCTTAGCCGGCAGAAAATACTTGGATATATAAGCATCTTTGCACTTATCCCAAGAATCGATACTATTTTTGGGCAAAGAAGAAAACCAAGTTTCTGCGCGATCTCCCAACGAGAAAGGAAAAAGCTTCAATTTAATCACGTCATTATCCACATCTTTTTTCTTTTGCATATCGCAAAGCTCAATGAAGGTATTGAGATGGGATGCGACATCTTCACTAGGAAGGCCACATAATTTCTCTTTCATAACAAGATTCAGCAAAGCGGCATTGATTTCGTATGACTCCGCACTAGTGGCGGGAGCAATCGGAGTACTAATAAAATCATTATTATTAGTATTCGAGAAGTCACAAAGTTTGGTGTTTTCGTTCATGGTGACTTTAGCAAGCAAGCAAGCACACAAGCAAACAAAAAGCAGGCGAGAAAAAGGGCGAACGAAAAAGGCAAATTGGTGAAGTGGGGGAGAGGAAAATGAGAGGCAACTGGCAAACAAAGTAAATGCAAGAGATGAGTTTGCGACAGCTACTTGGATGAGTTCTTGACTTGATCTTCCTCCCCGGCAACGGCACGAGAAATTCTTCTGCTATCCCACAGACAACAGCGCCAGGAGTTGACACATTGACAGAGGCTGGTCTTGCATTGGTTCTTCCCTTGAAGAGGAAAGGGTGATGCAGCACAGGAGCAGTAAGTATTTCCCTCAGTTTGCGAACCAAGGTGTCGATCCAGAAGGAGGGTCTCGTCAAGTCCAGAGTACCTGCACAAACACAAACAAGCTTGCACCCAACGCTTCAAAGGGGTTGTCAATCCCTTCAAGTTTGTTTGCAAAGTGAGATCTGAAGGCGGAAAGTGCAACGAAGTAAAAGGTGTAAGGCTGAAAATATGGTGTGGAGTAGACCCTGGGGGCCATAGTGTTCACTAGAGGCTTCTCTCAAAATAGCAAGTATCACGCTGGGTGAACAAATTACTATCGAGCAATTGATAGAACCGCGCAAAGTCATGACGATATCTAAGGCAATGATCATGCATATAGGCATCATGTCCGAGACAAGTAGACCGATACTTTCTGGATCTACTACTATTACTCCACACATCGACCGCTATCCAGCATGCATCTAGTGTATTGAGTTCATGACGAACAGAGTAACGCTTTAAGCAATATGACATGATGTAGAGGGATAATATCAAACCAATGATGAAAACCCCATCTTTTTACCCTTGATGGCAACAACACGATGCGTGCCTCGCTACCCCTTCTATCACTGGGTGAGGTCGCCACACGGTATGAACCCAAAACCAAGCACTTCTCCCATTGCAAGAATCATAGATCTAGTTGGCCAGACAAAACCCACAACTCGAAGAGAATTACAAGGATATGAAATCATGCATAAGAGAGATCAGAAGAAACTCAAATAAGATTCATAGATAATCTGATCATAAATCCACAATTCATCGGATCTCCAAACACACCGCAAAAGAAGATTACATCGGATAGATCTCCATGAAGATCATGGAGAACTTTGTATTGAAGATCCAAGAGAGATAAGAAGCCATCTAGCTACTAGCTATGGACCCGTAGGTCTATGGTGAACTACTCACACATCATCGGAGAGGTCATGGTGTTGATGGAGAATCCCTCCGTGTCCGAATCCCCCCTCCGGCAGGGCACCAGGACGTGCCCCAGATGGGATCTTGCGGAGACACAAGCTTGCGGCGGCGGAAAAGTGATTGCGATGATCTCCTGATTTTTTTCTGGAATTTATGGGATTATATAGGCGAAAGACCTAGGTCAGGGGACCTCCAGGGGGCCCACAAGCTTGGATGGTGCGCCCCCTGGCCGTGGGGTGGAGGCTTGTGGGGCACCTGGGGCTCCCCTGCCTTGGCTCCCAAGTTCTCCGATCTTCTTCCGTTCCAAAAAAAATCTTTTCGGGGATTTTCTTTCGTTTGGACTCCGTTTCAAAATCTCCTCTGAAAGGGGTAAAATACATCGAGATAACAGGAACTGGCACTTGGCACTGAGTTAACAAGTTAGTCCCAAAAAATATATAAAAGGCATACAAAACATCCAAAGTTTGACAAGATAATAGCATGAAACCATCAAAAATTATAGATACGTTGGAGACGTATCAATGCTGATCTGAAAATAATGGAGGTCATGGAGGCCAAGGAAAGGCTACCTAAAGAAACCAAGGGCAAAAGTAAGGAGAAGAACCAGGCGTGGGACGAAGTGCAATCTGTGTTCAACAAGGAAGAAGTTGAAGAAGTGGATTTCCTCCAACCCTACCTCCACCTACTGTCTCCATCCTTGATTGAACTCTTGAGGTTTTGTGAAACAACTCGTGCTCGCAATACTTATCTCACTCGTGAAGTTGTTTTGCTGGAGAAACATATCACAGATCTCCAAGGTATAAATCAAAGATTGATGGCCCTCTTGGAATCAAAGGACAAAACAACTCCACCACCATCACCTCCAAAGGAAGACAACTGAGCATGGGTATGGGCAATCCCCTTGGCTTGTGCCAAGCTTGGGGGAGTTGCCCCGGTATCGTATCACCATCACATATTTTGCGTTTACCTTTGTTTTAGTTTGTTCCTTTTCAGTTTTCTCTTTCTCGAGTAGATTAAAGGTCTTAGTGTTTTAGGCTTGAGTTTTGCTTTGTGTCACCCCTGATGTATTCGAGCTCGTGAGCCATATAATAAAGAGTGTCTTTGTTAAGGGCCTTGTCTCATGCCATTATCGAGAGAATGATAATAGAACAAAAGCATGAAAGATCATATAATGATCTTATGGGAAGTGATGGCTTCACATATAAAAGAATGTTGATTGAAACTTGTTGAGGGTAGACAAACGCAGACCTTGGTCATTGTTGCAATTGATAGGAAGTGATAAAGGAGAGGTTCACATATAAATATATCATCTTTGACACCATCTATGATTGTGCACACTCACTAAACTATTGCATGCTTAGAAGTAGATGATGGACAAGGAAGACACCATACTGAATTGTGTTTGCTTGGTTCGAACAATTTTATATGACTAGAGATCCCTTAGCATGTGACGCTTGCTTCCACCTCTTATTAGCCAAAACTCATGCACCAAGTAGAGATACTACTTGTGCATCCACAAACCTTCAACCCCAGTTTTGCCATGAGAGTCCACCATACCTACCTATGGATTGAATAAGATCCCTCAAGTAAGTTGTCATCGGTGCACGCAATAAAAATTGCTCCCTAATATGTATGATCTATTAGTGTGTGGAAAATAAGCTTTGTACGAACCTGTGATGAGGAAGACATAAAAGCGACGGACTGCATAATAAAGTTCTTTATCACACGAGGCAATATAAAGTGACGTTCCTCCACACTAAGAGGACACACATCCAAACCTCAAAAGCGCATGACAACCTCTGCTTTCCTCTGCGAATGTCCTATCTTGTACCTTTACTTTTTTCCCTTAAAAGAGTCATGCTGATCTTCACCAATTCCTTGTTTCGCCTTTATCTTGGCTAACGTCATATGCTAGGGAAAGATCTATATTCATATGTCAACTTGGAGGTAAGTAGTCATGAATTATTATTGTTGACATTACCCTTGAGGTAAATGGTTGGGAGGCGAAACTATAAGCCCCTATCTTTCTCTGTGTCCAGCTGAAACTTTGATCTCATGAGTACCACGTGAGTTGTAGCAATTGTAGAGAACGGAAATATGATTGAGTATGTGGATTTGCTTTACAAGCTCTTATTTGACTCTTTCCGATGTTGTGATAAATTGCAATTGCTTCAATGACTAAAGGCTATCGGTTGTTAATTCTCGGTGAGGTTCTTGATCCATGCTTTACTTTGTGAAGAAATTGTCACTTTAGCTTAAGAGATGATATGATGGTATTGCTGTTCTGATCATGATCATGATGCCTGCATGTTTGTATCTTGTTTTGTCAACACCTCTCTCTCTAAACATGTGGGCATATTTATTGAGCTCGACTTTCGCTTGAGGACAAGCGAGGTCTAAGCTTGGGGGAGTTGATACATCCATTTTGCATCGTGCTTTCATGTTGATATTTATTGCTTTTTGGGCTGTTATTACACTTCATGGTACAATACTTATGCCTTTTCTCTCTTATTTTGCAAGGTTTACATGAAGAGGGAGAATGCCGGCAGCTGGAATTCTGGCCTGAAAAAGGAGCAAGTTTGAGATACCTATTCTGTGCAACTCCAAAAGCCGTGAAAATCAACGATGATTTTTTTTGGGATTTATAAAAAATACTGGGCCGAAGAAGTACCACAGGGGCGCCAGCAGGAGGCCACAAGCCTGCTAGGCGCGCCCCCTGGCCGCGCCTAGGGGGCTTGTGGGCTCCCACTTGGCCCTCTAGCTCCCCCCTTTTGCTACAATAAGGGTTTCGGTCTAGAAAAAATCAAGAGGAGGCTTTTCGGAGGGTTTGCCGCCGCCACGAGGCGGAACTTGAGCAGGACCAATCTAGAGCTCCGGCAGGACGATCCAGCCGGGGAAACTTCCCTCCCGGAGGGGGAAATCGTCGCCATCGTCATCACCAAGACTCCTCTCATCGGAGGGGACTCGTCACCATCAACATCTTCATCAGCACCATCTCATCTCCAAACCCTAGTTCATCTCTTGTAACCAATCTCCATCTGCGACTCCGATTGGTACTTGTAAGGTTGCTAGTAGTGTTAATTACTCTTTGTAGTTGATGCTAGTTGGATTACTTGGTGGAAGATTTTATGTTCAGATCCTTGATGCTACTCATTACCTCTCTGGTCATGAATATGATTATGCTTTGTGAGTAGTTACTTTTGTTCCTGAGGACATGGGATAAGTCTTGCTATAAGTAGTCATGTGAATTTGGTATTCATTCGATATTTTGATGTGTTGTATGTTGTTTTTCCTCTAGTGGTGTTATGTGAACGTCGACTACATAACACTTCACCATTATTTGGGCCTAGAGGAAGGCATTGGGAAGTAGTAAGTAGATGATGGGTTGCTAGAGTGACAGAAGCTTAAACCCTACTTTATGTGTTGCTTTGTAAGGGGCTGATTTGGATCCACTAGTTTAATGCTATGGTTAGACTTTGTCTTAATTCTTCTTTCGTAGTTGCGGATGCTTGCGAGAGGGCTTAATCATAAGTGGGATGCTTGTCCAAGTAAGGGCAGTACCCAAGCGCCGGTCCACCCACATATCAAACTATCAAAGTAACGAACGCGAATCATATGAACATGATGAAAACTAGCTTGACAGAAATTCCCATGTGTCCTCGGGAGCGCTTTACCTCCTATAAGACTTTGTCCAGGCTTGCCCGTTGCTACAAAAGGGATTGGGCCACTTTGCTGCACCGTTGTTTCTTTTGTTACTTGCTACTTGCTACGAATCTTCTCACCACACAACTACTTGTTACCGATAATTTCAGTGCTTGCAGATATTACCTTGCTGAAAACCACTTGTCAGATCCTTCTGCTCCTCATTGGGTTCGACACTCTTACTTATCGAAAGGACTAGGATAGATCCCCTATACTTGTGGGTCATCAACCATCTGTTCGTACTGCTTCATGCTTGTTTTGATTGAAGTGTTGACGTTTGAGACTTACTATTATTTGCTCGCTAGTTGATTATGCCATTGATATGAATTTACCGTGAGACTTAAATGTCATTTGCTTATGTGGTTAGCTTGTGATCTTGCTGAAATTCTGGATATGAGTTAGACATAGTTGCAACAACAAGATCAAACAGAGTTCGTAAAAGTTTTTCTTTTGTCTCTTTCAGTTTGTCAACTGAATTGCTTGAGGACAAGCAAGGTTTTAAGCTTGCGGGACTTCATACGTCTCCGTCGTATCTACTTTTCCAAACTCTTTTGCCCTTGTTTTGGACTCTAATTTGCATGATTTGAATGGAACTAACCCGGACTAACGCTGTTTTCAGCAGAATTGCCATGATGTTGTTTTTGCGCAGAAATAAAAGTTCTCGGAATGACCTGGAAATTTACGGGGATTTTTTGTGGAATATATAAAAAATACTGGCGCAAGAATCAACCGGAGGGGTGCATCTGAGAGCCCACAAGACCACCAGGCGCGGGCCCCTCTAGCCACTCCTGGCAGGCTTGTGGGTCCCACGAAGCTCCACCGCCTCCAATCTCAGCTCTATTTAGTCCCTTTCGTCCGGAAAAAAAATCAAGGAGAAGAGTTCATAGCATTTTACGATACGGAGGCGCCGCCACCACCTGTTCTTCCTCTCGAGGGCAGATCTAGAGTCCGTTGTGGGCTCCGGAGAGGGGAGATCGTCGCCATCGTCATCACCAACCTTCCTTCATCGCCAATTCCATGATGCTCTTCACCGTTCATGAGTAATCTCATCGTAGGCTTGCTGGATGGTCATGGGTTGGATGAGATCTATCATGTAATCGAGTTAGTTTTGACGGGGATTGATCCCTAGTATCCACTATGTTCTGAGATTGATGTTGCTACTACTTTGCTATGCTTAATGCTTGTCACTAGAGCCCGAGTGCCATGATTTCATATCTGAACCTATTATGTTGCCGCCAATATATGTGTGTTCTTGATCCTATCTTGCAAGTTGTAGTCACCTACTATGTGTTATGACCCGGCAACCCCGGAGTGACAATAGCTGGAACCACTCCTGGAGATGACCATAGTATGAGGAGTTCATGTATTCACCAAGTGTTAATGCGTTGGTCCGGTTCTTTATTAAAAGGAGAACCTTAATATCCCGTAGTTTCCATTAGGACCCCGCTGCCACGGGAGGGATGGACAATAGATGTCATGCAAGTTCTTTTCCCTAAGCACGTATGACTACATACGGAATACATGCCTACATTACATTGACGAATTGGAGCTAGTTACATATCTCTCCGTGTTATAACCGTTGCATGATGAATACCATCCGGCATAATCATCCATCACCGATCCAATGCCTACGAGTCTTTTCCTACTGGTCCTTGCTACATTACTTTGCTGCAGATACTAAATCTTTCAGGTGTGGTTGAATTGACAACTCATCTGCTAATACTTGAGAATATTCTTTGGCTTCCCCTTGTGCTCAGTCAATAAATTTGAGTTGAATACTCTACCCTCGAAAACTGTTGCGATCCCCTATACTTGTGGGTTATCAGCGAGCCATAGAAAATAAATGGATCTTCAACAAGAAGACTGATGCAAACGGTAATGTGACCGTTTATAAAGCTCGACTTGTCACAAAGGGTTTTTGACAAATTCAAGGAGTTGACTACGAAGATACTTTCTCTCCCGTAGCGAAGTTGAAGTCAGTCCGAATCATGTTAGCAATTGCCGCTTTTCATGATTATGAAATTTGGCAAATCGACGTCAAAGCAGCGTTCCTTAACGGGAATCTTAAGGAAGAGTTGTATATGATGCAACCAGAAGTTTTTGTCGACCCTAAGGGGGCTAACAAAGTGTGCAAGCTCCAGCGCTCCATCTATGGGCTGGTGCAAGCATCTCGGAGTTGGAACATTCGCTTTAATGAGGTGATTAAAGCGTTTGGGTTCATACATGTTTATGGAGAAGCCTGTCTGTACAAGAAAGTGAGTGGGAGCTCTGTAGCTTTCCTCATACTATATGTGGATGACATATTATTGATGGGGAATAATATAGAGCTGTTGGAGAGCATAAAGGCTTATTTAAAGAAGAGTTTTTTGATGAAGGACCTTGGAGAAGCTGCATACATATTAGGCATCAAGATCTATAGAGATAGATCGAGACGCCTCATAGGTCTTTCGCAAAGTACATACCTTGACAAGATATTGAAGAAGTTCTGTATGGAAAACTCAAAGAAGGGGTTCTTTCCAGTTTTGCAAGGTATGAGATTGAGTAAGACTCAGTCACCGACCACGACAGCAGACAGAGAGAAGATGAGTACTGTCCCCTACGCTTCAGCCGTAGGCTCTCTAATGTATGCCATGTTGTGTACCAGACCTGATATAAACCTTGCCATAAGTTTGGTAGGGAGGTACCAAAGTGATCCCGGTATGGAACACTGGATAGCGGTCAAGAATATCCTTAAGTACCTGAAGAGGACTGAGGAGATGTTTCTCGTTTATGGAGGTGACGAAGAGCTCGTCGTAAAGGGTTACGTCGATGCTAGCTTCAACACAGATCCGGATGACTCTAAGTCACAGACCGGATATGTGTATGTTTTGAATGGCGGGGCAGTGAGCTGGTGCAGCAGCAAGCAAGAAGTCATGTCAGCATCTACATGTGAAGCGAAGTACATAGCTGCTTCATAAGCAGCTCATGAAGGGATTTGGATGAAGGAGCTCATCACCGACCTTGGAGTGGTCCCAAGCGCGTCGGGTCCGATGACACTCTTCTGTGATAACACTGGGGCCATTGCCATAGCCAAGGAGCCCATGTTTCACCGGAAGACCAAGCACATCAAACGCCGCTACAACTCCATCCAGGACCATGTCCAGAGTGGAGTAATAGATATTTGTAAAGTGCACATGGATCTGAATATTGCAGACCCATTGACTAAACCTCTTCCTCGAGCAAAACATGATCAACACCATAATGCTATGGGTGTTCTATACGTCACAATGTAACTAGATTATTGACTCTAGTGCAAGTGGGAGACTGTTGGAAATATGCCCTAGAGGCAATAATAAAATGGTTATTATCATATTTCCTTGTTCATGATAATCGTCTATTGTTCATGCTATAATTGTATTAACAGGAAACAGTAATACATGTGTGAATAAATAGATCACAATGTGTCCCTAGCAAGCCTCTAGTTGGCTAGCTCGTTAATCAATAGATGATTATGGTTTCCTGATCATGGACATTAGATGTCATTGATGACGGGATCACATCATTGGGAGAATGATGTGATGGACAAGACCCATTCCTAAGCATAGCACTAGATCGTATTGTTCGTATGCTAAAGATTTTATAGTGTCAAGTGTCTTTTCCTCCGACCGTGAGATTATGCAAATCCCGGATACCGTAGGAGTGCTTTGGGTGTATCAAACGTCACAACGTAACTTGGTGACTATAAAGGTGCACTACGGGTACCTCCGAAAGTGTCTGTTGGGTTGGTACGAATCGAGATCGGGATTTGTCACTCCGTGTGACGGAGAGGTATCTCTGGGCCCACTCGGTAGAACATAATCATGAGCTCAATGTGACTAAGGAGTTAGTCACAGGATGACGTGCTACGAAACGAGTAAATAGACTTACCGGTAACGAGATTTAACAAGGTATAGGTATATCGACGATCGAATCTCGGGCAAGTTCTATACCGACAGACAATGGGAATTGTATACGGGATTGATTCAATCCTTGACATCGTGGTTCATCCGATGAGATCATCATGGAACATGTGGGAGCCACCATGCGTATCCAGATACCGCTGATGGTTATTGGCCGGAGATTGTCTCGGTCATGTCTGCATGATTCCCGAACCCGTAGGGTCTACACAATTAAGGTTCGATGACGCTAGGGTTATAGGGAATTGCTATACGAGGTTATCGAAGGTTGTTCGGAGTCCCGGATGAGATCTCGGACGTCACGAGGAGCTCCGAAATGGTCCGGAGGTAAAGATCGATATATAGGATGGATGGGTTTGGACGCCGGAAATGTTTCGGGCACCACCGGCAAAGTGTGGGACCACCGGAAGGGTTCCAGAGGCCCACAGGGAGGGGCCACAAGCCCCGGGAGGCTACATGGGCCAAGTGTGGGAGGGAACCATCCCCTAGGTGGGTTGGTGCACCTCCACACCCATCCCAAGGCGCAACCTAAGAGGAGAGGGGGCAAACCCTAGGCGCAGGAGAGACCCAAGGCCCACCTAGGGCGCCGGCCCCCCTCTCCCCTGCCCTGGCCGCCGCACCTCCCATCTAGGAGGGCTTTCGCACCACCTAGGGTGGGAACCCTAGGGGTGGCGCACCCCCTCCCCTCCTACTATATATAGAGAGGGTTTTGGGGCTGTTTGACACACGGTTTTCCATCTCTCTCGGCGCAGCCCTGCTTCCCTCCTTCCTCCTCTCCCACGGTGCTTGGCGAAGCCCTGCCGGGAGACCTCGTCTCTCCATCGACACCATGCCGTTGTGCTACCGGAGATCTTCCCCAACCTCTCCCTCCTCCTTGCTAGATCAAGGTGCAGGAGACGTCACCGGGCTGCACGTGTGTTGAACGCGGAGGTGCCGTGGTTCGGCACTAGATCGGAATCACACCGCGATCTGAATCGCCGCGAGTACGACTCCATCAACCGCGTTCTAGCAATGCTTCCGCTTAGCGATCTTCAAAGGTATGAAGATGCACTCACCCCTCTCTCATTGCTGGTCTCTCCATAGGAAGATCTGAATATGGCGTAGGAAAATTTTGAATTTATGCTACGTTACCCTACACCATGGCCCATCATGTGTTGAATCACTTGTCTTGTTGGATCCACACTATCCTCTGCCTCCCTCTTCTCCCTTGCCCTCTCTTCTACCCCCTCTTCTCCCTTGCCCTCTCCTCTTCATCCCTTTCCTCCCTTGCCCTCTCCTCTACATCCCTCTTCCCCCTTGCACTCTCCTCTACAACCCTCTTGTATCTTGCACCACATATGTCCACCACGCATACAAAAGCCTCATTGTTAGCATTCTCACTTTCCCACTTATCATTCATCTCTGAACTTGGCAAAGAAGGACACACCCTCTTCTTCCCACTCTTTCCTCAATTTTGAATAGGGGTAACTTGACCTTCCTGACTTTCACACCCTGATTCATCCTCCAAAATGATTCGGGAGGGATAACCTTGATACGAGGGAGTTGGCACCCTCACATGCTCATTTGTGACACACCAAGTATCAAAAACCTCTCACATTTTATCCTCCTCCGCTAGTGGGGCATACTAGAACTTGACAGCTTCTGGATGTGCCTGTAATCATATAACACCACATTTTAATATCAACACATAAGAAAAATGACTCATTATTTAAGAAATGGCATGGCAACAACAATACCTTTATCTCAAATGCCCACCACTCATTTGTAGCACCATAGTCTTCGTATGCTCATCTCTTCCTTGGCCACATGCTTGCTAGATCAATGTCTTCCATGCGTTGTACTCGCTTCTACACACAGTCCATCTATTTTTGATTTTTTGGGTTGAATAGTTTCTTGCAGGGCGTTCGTTGAACTTTTTATGCAAATTAGCTTGTCATATGTCCGACAAAAATCTATCATTACGGTTATTTGCTCGAACCTCCTCTATAGACACATTCATAAAAAATCTATGAGCAACATGCTACCTCTTGAGGTTGCGTTGGTTTTCCCTTGAAGAGGAAAGGGTGATGCAACAAAGTAGATAAGTATTTCTCTCAGTTTGTTGAGGACCAAGGTATCAATCCAGTAGGAGGAACAAGCAAGGCCCCAATCGTAGTATCTACACAAATAATCAAACTGTTGCACCCAACGCTAAAAAGGGGTTGTCAACCCCTTCAGAGTTATTTGCAAGGATGAGATCTAATAGAGATAGATATAAGGATTGCGGAAATAAAAGTAAATAAGTTGCAGCAAGATATTTTTGGTATTTTTGGTTTATAGATCTGAAAGTAAATATGGAAAATAGACCCGGGGCCATAGGTTTCACTAGAGGCTTCTCTCATAAAGAAAAATAATACGGTGGGTGAAAAAATTACTATCGAGCAATTGATAGAAAAGCGAATAATTATGAAGATATCTAAGGCAATGATTATGCACATAGGCATCACGTCCGTGTCAAGTAGACCGAAACGATTCTGCATCTACTATTATTACTCCACACATCGACCGACTCCTGCCTGCATCTAGAGTATTAAGTTCATGAAGAACAGAGTAAAACATTAAGTAAGATGACATGATGTAGAGGGATAAACTCAAGCAATATGATGGAAACCCCATCTTTTTTATCCTCTATGGCAACAATACAATACGTGCCTCGCTACCCGTACTTTGTCACTCGTGAGGACACCGCAAGATTGAACCCAAAACTAAGCACTTCTCCCATTGCAAGAATTACCAATCTAGTTGACCAAACTTCAAACCAATAACTCGAAGAGACTTGCTAAGATATGAAATCATGCATATAAGAATTCAGAAGAGATTCAAAGAATATTCATAGAAAATCTGAACATAAACTCACAATTCATCAGATCTCGACAAACACACCGCAAAAGAGTATTACATCGGATAGATCTCCATGAAGATCATGAAGAACATGGTATTGAAGATCAAAGAGAGAGAAGAAGCCATCTACCTACTAGCTATGGACCCGTAGATCTGTGGTGAACTACTCACGCATCATCGGAGGGGCAATGGAGTTGATGTAGATGCCCTCCATGATCAATTCCCTCTCCGACAGATTGCCAAAAAAGGCTCCCAGGTTGGATCTCATGGGAACAGAGGCTCCCGGGGCAAAAAAGTATTTTCATGGCTCTTTTTTTGCGATGGGGGAATATTTGGGAATTTATAGGCCAAAGAATAGGGTTAGGAGGCCTGTAGGGGACCCACAAGCCAGGGGGGCGCGACCACCCCCCTAGGGCATGCCCTGCAGGCTTGTGGCCTCCCGGCAGGTGCCCTGCCCCCTACTCCAAGTCTCTTGAGTTTCTTCTGGTCCAAGAAAAATACAACCCGGTAGATATTTTGGAAGGCCAATCGAGTTCTTTTTGCTGAGGATTTTCGAGACTGAGATTCTCTAGAATCTGCTCAAAAGAACTGGCTCTTAAGTCACAACCAAACCGTTTCTCGCATGTTTTAAACCCCCTAACATTTGAGGTAATCAACCCGCCGCCCATATTTAAGTCAGTCAAGACGTTTTATTTTATTTTAGCAGAAACCCCCTGACTTTTTGGTTAATCAGTTTGCAATTTATCTAAAACAAAATTATCCATATCTTTTAAACCATAACTTTGATTTTAACATATTATATATGAAATTTGACTAGAAAATGTGTGGAATCAAAATATGATGTTATTTTTAGTTGTTAAATATTTCTAAAATATTATTTTTGGTACATAATTAATCTAGAGTACATGGTCTGTTTTTCTTTCGTTTTGATGGCGACACAAATTGCAAATAAACATCAATTAAAACCAGATTAAGAGGAAAGATAACATCGATAACCACACATGCACACCTTAAAAAACCTCGCGGTGAAACAACATATTTTTTATCTTATTCCGAGCAAGTGTGCATGCGCTAAGAGTGTGTGTTATTGCCTTAAGAGTGTGTGGACCTAGTTATTTCTCCCAGTTGTAACGCGCAAGCTTTTTTATTATTTAAATAACACACACCCCAATGAAACCCCTTACAGAAATTGAAAAAGACATTTGAATCCTTGGAATGCCAAAGCCTTCTTCCTCTTGTATCCACCAGCAAGGTGCCGCGAGCAAAACTTGTTGTCGCCTTGACAGAACAAACATGTTTAAATCTAGGAACTTACAGAAGCAGCGGACGAAAAGTTATTGATGTAGACCAAAAGATGCCGACGGCCATGGTCGTAGCAAATCATTAGAAAATAATACTACTAGTTACTTTTCGAGAATAAAAAGAAACTATTCTCTCCGTTTTTAAATATAAGTCTCTTTAGAGATTACACTACAGACTATATACGAATGTATACAGATCTATTCTAGAGTTTGCATTCATTCATTTTGTTCCGTATATAGTCTATAATGAAGTCTTTAAAAGGATTTATAATATTTAGAAACGGAGGGAGTACTAGTCATGTATTATTATTACATTTTCCATTTTGTGGGAAGCACTTGCACTCATTTATACTCCCTCTGTCTCTAAAATAAATGTCTCAACTTTAATATGACTATGTATTAAAATTAAAGTTCAGTCATTTATTTTGAGAAGAAGCAAGTATTATATGGATAACAAAAAATATGTTAACAAGTTCACCCGGCTCATCAAACAAGTTATGAAGTCGTGAGATGATTTTGTTAGCATTTCGACGACGGCTAAAGTTGTCTTTGATAACTGACATACATTTTGATGATATATATAATTGTTTGCGTGAATCATCTCAGTTGAGCAAAGGGTTAGACAACATAACGCATGCGCGATTGACGAAGGGTTAGAGTCGAAGATAAGTTTAGAGGCAAAAGGCAATGCATCGTACATGTAGTTGCTTGAGCTGCACTGCTCCATGCAATACTGCGATGTGAAAACCGTTGGGGGACGGGACGGCAGCTGTCTCTACCGTCGTATACATGCCTGCCTGCCTGCCTATATGCCGGTACCGTGGCCGCTCGTTCCTCTGAAGAATAGCTTTCGACCTTTGGAAAACCATGCCTTTTCGTGGTACAATGTTTGCGTCCCAACTCCCAACTTTCTCGCAAAAAAGGTATGAAAAGTTGTAATCTATTTAACCGAACTTTTACAGCTCGCTTGCAGAAGAAGCCGCATATATATACACGATTATACCATGACATCCATTGATGTGGATGGCATTGTCATGTAGCGACCTTGATCTGTGACAGTCGGTGTGGACTTGTACATGGTGTGTACCCCACTTAACAGAAAAAAAGAGAGTATCATTGCTTGCAGCTCAGGGGATCAGCAAGCTGTTCATCTCTGCTACAGAGCTCCATGTGCCACTTCCACAGTTGCTACCGATCAGTGTAGCATCTATGAACAGTATACACATTTTAGATAGTAGAAATCAACAGTCTGAGGCGATTAAATGATTAATCAAGGCATGACGCCAGTAAAGATGATGAGATTTTTTGTTTCAAACGTAATGAGATGGCTGAGATTGTCTATATCTAGTCCTACACCAACCAGTTCATCTAGAAGCAAGACATAACGAGGACAAGGTCGGTTACTCTCTCACCTGTCCGTGTGAAATGAAACGAGGAGGAGCTCTGAACTTGTTTCAAACAAAATGAAACAAAGTAAAGCAACTGACAAAAAGTAAGTTTTATTATGAATAGAGTGATTGATTGGCACTAGCGTTAGCGTCCTTGCTAGCTAGCAGTAGAGGGCCACATTGCCCTAAGGGGGAAGCTGCAAAGGGAGCCCCAGTGGTGGTAAATGGGGCCAAGCAAAGAAGAAGGAAGGGGAGAGGACTGCATTGCAAGAAAGGGTGACATCTTAACCTTCCTGGACTGGCTTAGCCTAACCAACCATTGATACAGAGCACTAAGCGCACAGTGTATGTTCAAAGGCTCCCTCCCTCTAGCAGCTGAAATCAAATCGATTTCTCGCAATCTTATCGAAAGGCCGAAGCCGATCTTCCGATCTTTATTTCTCGCAATCTTTATTTTATATTTTATAATTATGGAGACAGTGGCTATCAGTGTAGGCCATCATCCTCAACAGTGTTGGCCCTGGTGTTGGTGTTGCTCCTTACTCAAGCTATGTGCTAATCATTTCGTAATCTGCTTTGACAAAAAGGTCCCCGGTTGCTACAGTGGTCCCCTAAATCAAACACCTCTGATGGGCCTCATTAACCATAATCACCTTTAGTTTAGTCCACTAATGGTGCCCCTAGAGGTTAGTGTTAGAAATTAGTGGCAATGTTTTAATACTAAGAAAGGCTTGTGCTATGTTGGAGTACTATTAAAATTCCGTGATTGGGCATCGGTGCTTCCACGCTTCGGGCATTTTAGCATTCCCGACTACTTTTTTTTTGAAAGATCCTATAGCAGAAATTGAACTATGTCATATGAAAGTCGTACACAACCGATGCAAAAGTCTTACATCTAATGAAATCCTTGGTTCCCACAACCTAAAATCCATTTCATGAGGATGAGGTGTCATTCAAGTTAGGAAAAAGAAGACACTGGTTTTAAAAATTCCAGTAGTCCGCAAATTGCATGATTAAGTAATCTGTTCAATGTGATCCACATCAAGTTTGTAATCAGTGTGTGAGAATGAGGTTTCCATTATACTCTACTCCATGAAGTAGGACTAGAACTAGTGCAAAGGTAATAAAGATCGTCCTCCCTCTTGTTTGTTTAGTCAATTCACCTATAGATGGATTGCTATCCATCTAAGCAAAAATAGAAGGAGAAAGAGAGGCTAGAGCTTGGGCTAACTCACATCAGAGATGGTGAGTAATTAGCCTCATCAGTCAAATCAACCGCACAGCATCCATGCCTAGTTCTAGTCCTGTGCCGTAGAAAAACGTTATTGGCACAAAGATAACTAACATAATAAGCAATAATAATTACAGGCTACTAGTACTTTGTGACACTGACCTGTTAACACACATATCCATGAACCAGCAGCCACTAGGCAGACCAGTTTCACACCCTGCATTTTGTGCAAAAATGTAAATGAAATTGAATTTGATCGAGTAATATGACTTACATTCAGAAAACCAATCTGTATATTAAGCGAGAAGGTTTCGAAAGTTGACTGCGGGCTTCCTGAAATTGGCGACATCTAAATCATAAATCTTAGGGGTCATCCTAACCAGGCATTTTTCATTTCTGAGTTCCGAGAGACGCCTGAAATACACATGGGGTACACAAGAAACTGAAAGTCATAATAATTGGAGGTAGCTTGCAACAGAAGAACAATAATATTAAATCGCCAATGCATGATGACTCCAAAAATAATTGAAAGCAACAACTGGGCATGTTGGCCAGTAGCTCTTAGCTTCCTCTGAAAATCCATGCACCTATTCATCGTAGCGCGTAGCTAGCTTATCTGTGACGTGTCCAAACCAGAGATTCAAACACGGAAAAACGAGAGGGCATCCCAATATTCAAAAGGTTATTGACCACATGCATGCTTGCTTCCACTGCGTGTCTTTCTGGTGAAGGGGCCTTCTCATCAAGTGTTCTGCCTTTTGAGCCGATTGTCTGCAGATGTTTGTAATGCGGACAACAAAATTTGGCGTTGATTCTACTTCATCCCCCCCCCCCTCCCTCTCATTCTTTGATTTGTTATAGAACAACCTGGCCGAGCTAGAACAATTCTTGGAACTGATACTTCACCAACTGATCATGTCCCTTTTTTTGTCATATATATAATGGAAATATGTTTTCATTTTTGTTCTAATATTGAGAGGCCCAAATCCATTCAGGAGTGGTTAACTTATTGCTGAATAATGATCAGTGAAAAGGTAAAATGTGTCCATCCGAGAGTAGTTAACTAATCGCTGAAATAACGATCGAGAAAACAACAATCTTGCTTCCCTCTGTTAATAAAACAACACTCTTTCCCCCTCACCACATGCATTCATCATGCAGTAGCAAGAGGCCAAATTCAGGCCACGGCCTCGGGCTAACTAACAATATCTCGATCTTGGCCCCATTTAGAATTTCCCCTTCGATTCCTGCGATCCGAACAGACCCTAATTAACTGATTCGATTCATTTTGAAAACATTCCGCCCTTTGATTTCTTGATCTTTATTAAAGATGTTTTCTACGCAGGCAGGATCTCTTGATCTTTGCCGAGCACATAGATATAACTAACCGAATATGTTTCACAAACTTATACGTATGACACACCACTGATGTGTACCACCTTACTTGATCGTGTAAGGCTCCTTGAACTACTTGCCTTTCAGTTGGTTACCTACAGATGTAGACGGAGTATGATGTATCTACGTGTCTAATTTTCTCTCCAGCTCAATTCATTGCTCATTGATACTTGGCGATTCGTTATGGACGACATCCACATCAATCTACGTTGCATGAATCTGCAGGAGGTTATTATTACGATTATTATTGTACATGGTTTCCTGAAAATTCAGTGGCGCTGCAGGTCAGGTCGCAGACAAGGATCCTGCAGAGAATGATTCAGAGACAAGTTACACTGAATTAATGCGCACTGCACGGTGAGGAGCAAGGAACCGTGTTGAAGCGTCCCCCGTGCGCGATCCCCGACCCGCCGAAAGCGCCGCGGCCGCGGCGAGGGCGACCGGCGTCGGAGATGGGCCAGTACCGGCGACGTCGGAGGTACATGATTGAGAGAGAGGGAGGGCCGGGGAGCAAAGGACGAGTTGAAGGGGACCAAAGGTTGCTTTTTTTGGGACCTGACCCCCCTGCAGATCACCTTTCTGCTTCCTGTAACTGTTAAGATCAAGATTTTTTTTTATGAAAGGATCAAGACTTTTCATGCAAATTTTCTTTATTTTATGATAGGCAATACAAACAATTGGTTTGTTTATTGGAAGAAAACCGGACTGAAGATTGAGTGGATACTTGGTACACTACATTCCTAATGTCTTTCTTCTACAACTATACAACATTACTACTCCCTGTATAAAACGTCTTACATTTGTTTACAGAGGGAGTATTCTCTCCAACCCATATTACTGGAGCACAGTACTAGATGCGCGACAAGTAGTATGGATGAGAGGAAGTATCTAATTGGTGATGTGCATAAGTGATTTTCAAACTGGAAGTGATATAATTAAGAGCGTAGTTATGACGATCTAGCTAGCCAGGCAAAGAAAAGGGGCTCATAGCTGTTTTGCTTTAGACAATGGCAATTAGGAGATGTCTTATGTTTCTTATCAGAAAGAGATGGCCTAAGCTCCTGGGAGTTGCTTAGGACTGAGTGCATTTTCCTTTTCTCGCAGTTAGTTCCAGGAGAGATCTCCGATTTGAACAAAGCTGTTGTCACCTAATTTCTAGCCTTGTTGCAATTAATCTTTATATATAAAAAAATGACAATCTCATACATAACCCGAACAAATCAAGACTGACAGGGTGCCTAAAATTATTCTGTTGCACTGCACAAGCACAACCAGCATTGGCTCACCAGATCATCTAGTCCATCACAAAAGTACATGATCTGCCAGTACAAGATTGCATTGATTTATAATTCATGCTGATATTTAATAGCATTGCTGTTTTGTTCAATAATTTGTGAACAGTGCCACCTACTGCTGCTGATACATCGTAGCTCAAGGGTTAACAATCCAAGTTCGATTGAGCATAATCAAAGCAGAAAATTAGCCAGCAAGTAGGAAAGAAAATTAGCCAACAATACTGAGACAATCAATGAGATCATCGGCCAGGAAGAATCTTGCTTTGTGGCTGCAACCGGTCTATCGATGGGAACTGCTGAGGAAATAAACCGATCGATCGATCGGTCGAGATCGTACAGTTGATGTGAGGTCTATGGTTGCAAGGAGATTTGAAGGCGACGTCCCCTACAGTTGGCCCTGTGCGCTGTCCATACCATCATGGACGTCCATCTCCGGCGACACGCCCTTGTCCCGGCAGCTGCTGCTGGGGTCGTCCGCCGACGTCGATGACATGTGAGGCCCATGTCACTGGGGTGAAGTTCAACTTTCATGCTGAATTCCGGAGTACACTGCTGCATGACAACGATTGTGTGAACAGGGAGACTCTCTCTCCCTCTCTCTAAATTGTTGGTGTCACAAAAAACTCCTCAAATGATAAATAACACACGTGTGGCACGAAGCACTTCGGTCACATTTTTTTACAACTAAAGTGATAATTAAAAAATGAAATGTATCATCCGAATAGGAAATTGTCATGCTTGACAACTAAAGTTACGATCCCCGCGTCAATAAACTTGGCAAAAGAATGTTCGAAGTTGTCATGTGTTCGTGCCACACGTGCGACGGGTCTAGAAACTTAGCTTCATAAGCTTCTTTAGGAAGAAATAAGTTAACTCGGCTAGATTTGTGTGTGTATGTGTGTGTGTGGTTGTTTTGTAAAGCATAATAACTACAGAGAAAAGAAAACACGTTTACCCTAGTTTCTGAATAAATATGTGAAATTATCTTGATATATTCAAGAGTTGAACTTTCCTGTTAAGAAAACCTTTGTTTCGCAGGATTTGAATTTTTTTAGAAAAGGACCTCTGCATCACATAGATGTATGCAACCCCTTTATTAATAAATCAACCAAAGTAGTCTGCAATCCAAAACAAGCTCAGAACGAGCTAAAACAAAGTTCGAAATGTACATAAAAATGCCACAACCGGCGAAAATAGGACAAGATGCCTAACCACCTATCCCTATTATTGAACCGCCATCCAAACCGATTGTAGATATCCCGAGCTACCATCTCGCATCAGACAGAGGGTCCTTGGTTTCCGCAGGAGTTAGCAACAAGCACATATGGATAAAAAAAGTTGCCCTGTAAATGTCATGCATTAAATTTATACGAGTTTGTGTGTTAAAAATCATGTCATTTCTGCAGTTCCATATAGCCCATAGTAACACACGTACTACTATCCGAATATGTCTCATCAAATTTATATCTACTCCATTTAACCACGTCCCAATTAAGTGTGAATGTCATCTGGAGGTGTGATGTTAAAGGCTATATGAACCGATCGCCAAAGAATCCTGGAAAGCAGACAATCAAGAAAGAGGTGTTTGATAGTCTCACCGTTATCACAAAAGTTGCATCTTTTATTACCCTTCCAATTACATTTTGCCAAATTATCCTTAGTGCGAATCACCTCCTTGTGAACAAACCACATGAAAACTTTGATTCGTAAGGGTACTTTGACCTACCAAATATGAATTTATTTGAGAATCGGGCCCGAGTCAATTAAGCTAAGATACATAGATTTGACCGAGAAGATGTCATTCATGGTTAACTTCCAATGAATCCTATCAGACCCCTCCAATAAGTGGATATCCATCAATCTTCTCACTAAGTGTAACCATGTTTCTCATCGATTACCCACCAAAGCTCTTTGTAACTGCATATTTAGAGGATTAGATTGTAATACTGTGGCAACATAGGCTTTCGTACGCTGTACAATATTATATAGGGAGGGATATTGTATGGACAAAGGATCTCCCCTAACCACGTTTCCTCCCAGAATCTCGTCGACGGACCATTTCCAATGATGAATTTAGTTCTATGAAAGCTTTCATTCTCATTAATGCTTTCCAAAAAGGTGAATCATTGGGTCTAACGGTGACCTGGGCCAAGGTCTTATTCTGTAAGTACTTATTATGAAGAATTTGTACCCACATACCTTCTGTCTCCACACACAGTCTGAACAACCATTTACCGAGCAAAAATCTGTTCTTTACCTCTAAATTCTCAATCCCCAGACCATCCTGGTCCTTCGGCCTACATATAATATCCCATCTAGTAAGCATGTATTTCCTCTTGGCCTCATCACTTTGCCAAAAGAATCGGTATCGATAGAAGCTCAATCTTTTCTATGACCCTACATGTATCTCAAAAAAGGACAGAAGGAACGTCAACATGCCCGTGAGCATCGAGTTAATGAGTATTAGCCACACTCTGTAAGACATAAGCTTGCCCTTCCAGCAGCTTAGTTTTTTTTTTCTCAAACTGATCCTCAATACACTTCTACTCCTTGTTGGACAACTTACGGTGGTGGATTGGTATGCCCAGATAACTAAACGGTATGCTACCAAGTTCACATCCGAACAGTTGTTTGTATGCATCTTGTTCATCCTTGGCCCTTCCAAAACAGAACAATTCGCTTTTGTGAAAATTTATTTTCAAGCCCGACAACTATTCGAACGGACATAACACCAAGTTCATATTTTTGGCTTTTGCCAAGTCATGTTCCATGAAAAGAATTGTATCATCCGCGTATTGTAGTATAGACACCCCATCATCCACTAGATGTGGTACGAGTCCTCCTATGTGGCCTTCCTCTTTAGCCCTTCCTATCATAATTGTCAACATATCCGCTACTATGTTGAACAAGACAGGAGACATAGGGTCTCCCTAATGTACACCCTTGTGTGTTTGGAAATAGTGACATATGTCATGATTCACCTTAATTCCAACACATCCTTTTTGTATGAAAGCATCAACGTGTTTCCTCCATAACTCATCAAGTCCCTTCATATGCAAGGCTTGTTGTAGGAGCGACCATTTAACTTTATCGTACGCTTTCTCAAAGTCCACTTTGAAGATAATCCCATCGAGTTTCTTCAAGTGGATCTCATGTAGCGTTTCATGCAAGACCACCACACCCTCTAGAATGTTTCCGCCAGACATGAAAGCCGTCTGACTTGGTTGCACTACAATATGTGCAATCCTTGTAAATCTATTTGTACCAACTTTAGTAAAAAAAATTAAGCTCACATTAAGCAAGCAAATTGGACGGGACTGTTCAATGCGCACCGCCCCCTCTTTCTTTGGCAACAACGTGATTGTCCCAAAGTTAAGGTGGAATAGCTGCAGATTGCCATCGAACAGGTCATGGAACATGGGCACAAGGTCCTTTTTAATAACGTGCCAACATTTCTTATAGAACTCGGCTAGGAAACCATCCAGGCCTAGTGCTTTATTATTGTTCATCTGTGATATAGCCTCAAACACCTCTTTCTTCGTAAATGGTGCGAATAGAATCTCATTCTCGTCTGCCCCGAGTTGAGGAATATCTCTGACCATGTGCTCCTCCATGGACACAAAATTGTCCTCAAGAGCCCCAAACAATTGTTTATAATAATTAGAGATATACAACTTTAAGTTCTCGTGTCCTACAATAGTACCCCCATATTGCTCAAGCTCAAATATTTTTTCTTTCTGTGTTTTCCATTTGCAATCATATGGAAAACTATGTGTTATCGTCCCTGTAATGCCCAAGATGCGATCCTATCATTATTTTGGCACGAGGGCCTCGATAGGGATAGAAGCGCACCTCGTCGTTTTGCAATAATGGATATCATTACAAGTACATGTAGAGAAGAGATGAGTATATGGAATTGGCTTACACTTGCCACAAGCTAATCATGATCATCTCAATACAAACATACATTCAATCACCATTCAAAAGAGCAGGGTCCGACTACGGACGAAAACAAACGATAAAAATGATGTCCATCCTTGCTATCCGAGGCTGCCGGCCTTGAACCCATCCTATGATCGATGAAGAAGAAGAAGAAGAAACTCCAAATAGAACAATCATCACGCTCACGACAAAGTACCTATTTACCTATACCTGCAATTGTTGTTGTAGTAATCTGTGAGCCACAGGGACTCAACAATCTCATTTCCAAAGGTATCAAGACTAGCAAATCTTAATGGGTGATGTATGGTTAAGTGGTGAGGCTGCATCAAGCAACTAAGCATTTATTTGAGAGGCTAACTTACGAGTACAAGAATAAGAGGGGTGATCTATGCATAAACGAACGTGAACTAACAATGATCAAGAAATGATCATGAACACCTACTTGCGTCGAACATAACCTCACCATGTCCTCTCTCGGATTGAGAACTCACGAGAAGAGACAGTCATGGTTACACACACAGTTGGCATATTTTAATTAAGTTTACTTAAAGTTTGCTATGACCTGGTGTCAAACAAAGTTTTCTAGTTGCCACATAGCCGCGGGCACGACTTCTCGAAATATTTAACCCTACAGGAGTGCTCCAATTAGTCCATCAAAAACTACCACTAGGTGGATTGGAGAGAAAATCTCAGCCTCGAGATAGCCCGAGGTATCCTCAGTATCCCAGTGCACAAGACCTTCAATAAGAGTAAAACAAATCTAGCAAGACCGTCCGGCAAGCCAAATCCCAACAGGAGTGTGGGGACCCCGACTTACGAGTCGAGATCGCCAATTGAACGTGCTCACTGATCCCAGAGATCAATGCTCACTGAACACACAAATACTAAATAATAAGAGTCCTACATCCAAGTACCGAATTATTACATCACGTGACCGAATCGTCAAGTTCACAAGGTAGGGCCTAAGGCCAAATCATACTAATACAACTAATAGCGGAAATCATAGGGCTAAGCGGGTGCCCATGCCATCAAGCCTACACCGATAGGCATTCTAACTGGGAAGCGTCCTAGTTCGCAGGGGCGTCTCCGAAGACGTACTCATCTCCAAACTCCGTTCCTTCCATGTATGGTCAATAATATAACCAGTGGCAAGCCAATGAGTAGTTTTGAATGTACTCGCAAACAGCCCATGATATGAACAATGAAAGTGAAGGATAACAATAACATGCTTCTTTGGTGGAATCCTTCTTGGTGGTAAACAAACATGATCACAAACATGCATCAAGTTAAAGAACTACTTTTGAAAAACAGGTTATAGATATCAATACATCTGCCACGGGCTGAACCATCCAGGTTCACCCTATATGCCAAGTCACCAAACTTGGTCTTATCATTACTTTCATAGTACTCCTTTTATCACAACTCAAACACACACTTGGTTTTTGCGGAAACAACTGGACGTAGTTTAAGCAGGATTACCCAACTGTCCTTGACCGTGGACACGGCTATTCGAATGGTTTTACACTCTGCAGAGATAGTACGCTGGACCCACGAGATCCGGGAAACTTCCGTGTCATCCACGACTCGCGGTATATAACATACCCGAGGTAAGTACCCGATCAATGCCTTTCCCCTGGCGATACTAGACAAAGAGGTCCACTCAATTGGTACCCAGCCCACATGTTGTACGTCTTACGAGCACCGACTCTGGACAGTATCAACCATGCGGGGACCAACGGCGTGCCTGGAACACGTAAAAATGGCATAGTCGCCCTACCTGGCATGACCCCATCACGAGAGTGACCACACATCACTCCCGCCACTAGTAATGTGGCTGTTTGCTAGCACCGACCAGAGTAATCAACACAGCCCCATCCCATAAGGGGTAACGAGGTCGTACATGTAAGGTTGGGACGGTCGACACATCATAAATCTAATCCCATTTCCGAAACCATACTCACACAAATACCCGGTGCACCACTTCACCAAAAGTGGCCACCTAACTCATCATCACCCTCGGGCATTAGTGGCACCCGACGGTTTTTTTACAAATCTTTGATTTATACCAACAACATGCTCATGCTACTGTTACTCTAGCTTTACTTGTCAACATGATACTAGCATGACCCTCATAGGTGGTAGGATCAAGCTTTATGCACGTGCTCCGGAGGAGCCATCGGTAACATCACATAAGTGATTTACCGGCACTTATGATCATATGCAACAGAAATATTTGCACTTCAAACATGCAATATAACATATGCTCAGTCATGGTCAAAGGGTTTCTTGCCTTGGTCAGCTAGGTATCCGGGGTCTTCGAGGTCTTCCGCTCCGTTTCCCTCGTCACACGGATTTTCTATCGTCGTCAAAAGAATAAATAAGAAATAGCTCACTCAAAAACAAGTCACAAAGTCATTTTAAAAATGTTGTTTATTACTAATAAATCTAAGTTGTTATTTTGAAAAATATTTGCCTCTGATCCCAATGAGGGAACATTTTTAAAATCAACTCAAGAGAAGCAAAACTATTCCAATTTAATCCTTTTTATTATTGTAAAACAGAATAGTTCCTGAAAAATTCAACCAATGGCCTTATTAAATACAACATATTTTTAGAAGAATATCAGTGGAAAAATTATTTTTTTACACTGGTTAAATGTTTTTATAAAAATCTTTGAAAATCCAGTTTTAAAACAAAAGAAAAATGGGCAACAGTCCCTGGCCTGGCTTGGCCTCGAACTGGGCCGGCCCAAAGGCCAGCCAACAGCCTACCCAGGCGCGCGCGCCGTCAGGTTTGAACCTGACGTGCGGAGCCCTGCGGTCAGCGGTTGCGGGCAGCGAGGGAGAGGGGGTAGGGCCACCAACAGGTGGGGCACTCCTGTCAGGGTCGTCTCCTACCTCTGGCCAGAGAGGAGGAGGAGCACGCCGGTGAGGCTGCCGACGTCCTCGGGCCCCAACAAAGATAGAACAATGACGGAGAGGCACGGGTTCGCCGGCGACGAGGAGGCCGCGGCGGAGGAGTTTCAGGAGGTGGTCGAGATGGTAGCTAGGGGCACAGATGTGCTTGGGAAAGTTGGGGGAAAGCTTCCTGAGGTCAAGGGGAGTGGTTTGGTGGGTCGAGGGACGCAGGAGCCGTCGTGTAGCCAGAGAACGACCGGAGCTCCGAGGCAGAGGGGCCTCGGTCGATCTCGAGCACTGGGGCTCTGCTGGCTTGCTGGGGTGGTTAGGGAGGTGCTAGTGGTTGCAGCGAAGCTGTCTGAGGGGTGCTAGAGCGAGGGGGAGGGCTATATATAGGCCTGCAACGGTGAGCCGATTTGGGAGCGCCGGTGACTCACCGTGGCGCGCATGGGGGTGCAGAGAGGAGCTGGGGTCGAAACCATGGTCTCAGGACGTGGTTTTGGACTGCCAGAACCATCTGCAACAGAGGGAGAGAGAGGAGAGTCGAGCATCAGTGGCCACACAACTTTGGCGGGTACTGGTGCACGCGGGCACGCGTCGCACAAGCTCTAGCGCGGGAGAGGAGGGGCCCTGATGGTTGCTCGATGCAGAGGGGTTGTCGGGGAAGAGGTGGGACACCTCGGGGGAGGCTGGAACTGGCCGAGAGCGTCGCCCCCACCTCGGTGGCTTCCTGTAGGGCTCCTAGAGCGCAGTTTTGGCATCCCACGACATGCTGGTGCATTATGAGGTGCTTTGGACGTGTCTAGCATGTCTTGGGCACTGGCTGCGATAAGGCTAGACGTTGAAGTCCCGTGGGAGCTTCGGCTGGTCAAGGGAGACAAGAGAAACAAGTGCTGTCAGCTTTGAGCTGAAGCTTAGATTGGTTTTTTGGCATTTCTACTTTGAACCACAAAGGGGCCAGTCGTCTGGGGCTGGGCATTGATACTGGCCACCTAATCTGAGAGTTTGGAGCAAAGGGGTTGGGTTTAGCATGGATAAAGGGGCTTTCACCCATCTGTCAGAAGGTGCTCGACAGTGGTTTGGGGTGGTTGCACCCCACCAGTGGTGCTGCAACTTAACAGGTTTGGGTTTGGTGCTAAAACATGGGGTTTCACCAAGTTTGAGCTCCATTGGACAAGTTTAGCTTTGTAAACTTGAAAACTTCACCATTTGACCAGATCTGTCCCTTGCAAAGAGAGTGTGGGTAAATTTAATCCCACAAATCCCATTTTTGGTGTGGAACCCTCATTTGAGGTATTAGGCACTCTTGCAAAGTTTCAACATCATTGGACAAACTTTGCTATGTAAAGTTGCTCTAACTTCAATCTGGACAGAAGGGGTTTTATCATTATTTGGGGTCCTTAATCACTTTGGATCAAAGTGAAACTTTATAAGGACACCAAATATGGCTTAGGGATACCACTGGGATGTTATAGGATTTTATTGAGAATATTTCCTTTGGAAATATTTCAAAAGGTCAAAACAGACAGAAATGGTTTTCAGGGTTTTACTCAAATAATTATAATATAAATAGGGGTTTAAAATCTTATGTATGGAAAATATATGTCCTTGTGATCATCTCCAAATTTAATCAGATTTTTCTAAGGCAGAAATGTATTTTTCCATGTCGGAATACCATTTCTGGCCTTAGAAATGGACATGCAAATAAATTAGGAAAACAAGTTTTGGAGCACTAAAATAAAGTGAAAATCAGATCACCAACTTTGGGTAGGAACACTCCTTGCCATCAAGGGCATGTAGTGCAACTCAAAGTAGGGTTTTACCTTGATGAGAAATGAGAAAAGGGTTTTGGGAACAACTCAATATTGTGAAATGGGGTTTTTATCATCACATAATCAAACACACAAGCATACAATGACAACCATGGCACTCACAACATTAGTTTTGAAGAAGTTTTAACAAGCTCAGATTTTTGCATTACATAGAAAGTGATAGTGAAGACAGGGTGTGACAGACCTATCCCCCTTACAAGAATCTCGTCCCGATATTCCTAAGCTAGGTGCTAAAAAGGTCCAGGAAGTCAGATCGGAGATAGTCTTCACGCTCCCATGTTGCTTCGGCTTCGGTGTGGTTGCTCCACTGAACCTTGAAATATTTGATGGTGCGGCTTCTGGTGCAACGCTCTGCTTCATCCATGATGCGGATCGGCCTCTCGCGGTAGGTGTGATCCGGCTGAAGGTCTAGGGCATGATGGTCAATGTCCTTGTAAAGATCGGAACGGTTTTGCGCTTGAAGACACTTCTGAAGTTGTGACACGTGGAAGACGCTGTGCACACCCGAAAGTTTCGGAGGTAGCTCCAACTGGTAAGCAACTTCTCCACGCCTTGCCGTGATCTTAAAAGGTCCAATGAACCTTGGAGCAAGTTTCCCTTTAACATGGAAACGCTTGGTTCGCTTGAGAGGGGTGACATGGAGGTACACCTAGTCTTCGGGAATGAACTCCACATCTCTGCGGTGAGAATCCGCATAGCTCTTTTATCGCGACTTGGCTGCTTTTATATTTTGTTGGACAAGCTGCACCTTCTCTTCTGCCTTGTGCAAAACTTCCGGCCTGAAAATCAACCCTTCACCGGTTTTGGACCAGTTGCGCGGGGTGCGGCACTTCCGTCCGTATAACGCTTCAAATGGGGCCATCTCGAGACTGGACTGGTAGCTGTTGTTGTATGAGAACTCATCAAACAGTAGACAGTCTTCCCATTTGGCTCCATGTGCCAAGACGCAAGCGTGGAGCATATCTTCGAGTATCTGGTTTACTCTCTCCATCTATCCGCCCGTTTGCGAGTGGAAAGCGGTGCTGAAAGAGAGCTTGGTTTCGAGGGCTTCTTGGAACTTCTTCCAAAATTTTGAGGTGAACTGCGTGCCTCGGTCAGATACAATCTCCTTGGGAACTCCGTGAAGGCTCACAATACGCTCAATATAGAGACTAGCCAACTTGTTCCCATCATAAGTGGTGTTGACGGGAATGAAATGGGCCATCTTGATCAGATGGTCGACAATGACCCATATAGAGTCATGGCCTCTGTTAGACCTTGGTAAGCCGGTAACAAAGTCCATGCCTATCTTGTCCCACTTCCATTCTGGCACCTGGAGAGGTTGTAGCAATCCAGCAGGTCACTGATGCTCAACCTTGACTTGCTGGCACACGTACACTTGGCAACATAAGACTCTATTTCCCTCTTCATGCCATGCCACCAGAATCTTTCTCGGAGATCTTGATACATCTTGGTACCACCGGTGTGAATAGAGTAGGGTGTATCATGTGCTTCCTGTAGGCTCAAATCCTTGAGTTCAGCCTTGTTGGGTACGCATACACGTTTCCCAAACCACACTACTCCTTGTTCATCCACCAAAAATTCTGGGGTCTTGCCTTCTTGAATCTTCTTCTTGATGCCTTCAATGCTCTTATGACCTTCTGGGCCTCCTTGATATCATCAACCAGCGTTGGTTTGACTTCGAGGTTAGCTAGGAATCCCGATTCCACTAGCTCTAATCTGAAGTTCTCCATTTCTTCATATAAGGCGGGTTGCCTTTACTTGAGCATGACGTTCAAGGTGCTGGTCTTCCTGCTTAAGGCATCAACCACTACATTGGCCTTACCGGGGTGATATTGAATGCCGAGGTCGTAATCCTTGATTAATTGCAACCATCTTCCTTGCCTCATATTCAATTCCCTTTGGGTGAAGATATACTTCAGACTTTTGTGGTAGGTGTATATTTCACATCGTTTCCCCAGAAGGTAATGTCGCCATGTCTTCACGGCTTGCACTATTGCTGCCAACTCGAGATCATGGGTGGCATAATTCTCCTCATGCGGGCGCAGTTGTCGTGACAGATATGCCACAACTCTGCCATCCTGCATTAGAACCCCACCGAGCCCGGTTCTGGAGGCATCACAATATATCACAAACTCCTTGCTGATATCTTGAGTGGCCAATACCAGGGAAGTAGTTAGTCTCTTCTTCAACTCTTGGAAGCTTGCTTCACACTTCGGCATCCATTCGAACTTTTTGCCCTTCTTCAAGAGCTGAGTCATGGGTCGGGCGATGCGGGAGAATCCTTCCTCGAACTTGAGGTAATATCCCGCGTGTCCGAGGAAGCTCCTGAATTCCTTCACATCAATTGGCGATTCCCAGTTGGTCACCGTAGTAATCTTGGAGGGATCAACTGCCATTCTGTTGTAAATATGCCCTAGAGGAAATAATAAAATGGTTATTATCATATTTCCTTGTTCATGATAATCGTCTATTGTTCATGCTATAATTGTATTAACAGGAAACAGTAATACATGTGTGAATAAATAGATCACAATGTGTCCCTAGCAAGCCTCTAGTTGGCTAGCTCGTTGATCAATAGATGATCATGGTTTCCTGATCATGGACATTAGATGTCATTGATAACGGGATCACATCATTAGGAGAATGATGTGATGGACAAGACCCATTCCTAAGCATAGCACTAGATCGTGTTGTTCGTATGCTAAAGCTTTTCTAATGTCAAGTATCTTTTCCTTCGACCGTGATATTGTGCAACTCCTGGATACCGTAGGGGTGCTTTGGGTGTATCAAATGTCACAACGTATCTGGGTGACTATAAAGATGCACTACGGGTATCTCCGAAAGTGTCTGTTGGGTTGGTACGAATCGAGATCGGGATTTGTCACTCCGTGTGACGGAGAGGTATCTCTAGTCCCACTCAGTAGAACATCATCATAATGAGCTTAGTGTGACTAAGTAGTTAGTCACGGGATGATGTGCTACGGAACGAGTAAAGAGACTTACCGGTAACGAGATTGAACAAGGTATGGGATACCGACGATCGAATCTCGGGCAAGTTCTATACCGACACACAAAGGGAATTGTTTACGGGATTGATTGAATCCTTGACATCGTGGTTCATCCGATGAGATCATCATGGAACACGTGGGAGCCACCATGGGTATCTAGACCCCGCTAATGGTTATTGGCTGGAGAGGTGTCTCGGTCATGTCTGCATGCCTCCCGAACCCGTAGGGTCTACACACTTAAGGTTCGATGACGCTAGGGTTATAGGGAATTGTTATACTAGGTTACGAAGGTTGTTCGAAGTGCCAGATGAGATCCCGGATGTCACGAGGAGCTCTGGAATGGTCTGGAGGTAAAGATTGATACATAGGATGGATTGTTTTGGACGTCGGAAATGTTTCGGGCACCACCGCCAAAGTGCCGGGACCACCAGAAGGGTTCCGGAGGCCCACCGGGAGGAGCCACGAGCCCCAGGAGGCTACATGGGCCAAGTGTGAGAGGGAACCAGCCCCTGGGTGTGCTGGTGCGCCCCCCACACCCAGCTCAAGGCGCCTAGAGAGGGAGGGGGGGGGGGAATCCTAAGTCAGGTGGGCCTAAGGCGCACCAGGGGTGCGCCACCCCCTCTCCCCTCCCGGCCGCCACCTCCAGCCCCATCTAGGGCTGCCGCACCCCTTAGGCGTGGGAACCCTAGGGGGGCACCATCCTCCCCTTCCCTCTATATATAGTGGGGGTTTTGGCCATTGGAGACACGTGAATTTCTCTCTCTCTCGGCGCAGTCGTGTCTCTCTTCTTCCTCCTCTCCCACGGTGCTTGGCGAAGCCCTGCCGGGAGACCTCATTGTTCCATCGCCACCATGCTGTCATGTTGCCGGAGCTCTTCCCCAACCTCTCCCTCCTCCTTGTTGGATCAAGGTGCGGGAGACGTCACCGGGCTGCACGTGTGTTGAACGCTGAGGTGCCGTTGTTCGGCACTAAATCAGAATCACACCGCGATCTGAATCGCAGCGAGTACGACTCCATCAACCGCATTCTAGCAACGCTTCCGCGTAGTGATCTTCAAAGGTATGAAGATGCTCTCACCCCTCTCTCGTTGCTGGCTCTCCATAGGAAGATTTGAATATGGCGAAAATTTTGAATTATTGCTACGTTACCCAACACAATCCACTTGCCATCATGGTATGACCCAAGAATCCAACTTCGTTCAGCCAGAATTGGCACTTGCTGAATTTGGCATAGAGTTGGTGCTCTCGAAGCTTTTCCAACACTAACCTCAATATGAAAAATACCTGCGCAAAGATCCACCGGAGGGGATGGGCCAGTGGGCCACAAGCCCTGTTGCCGCGGCCACCCCCCTGGCCGCGGCAACGAAGCTTGTGGGGCCCACGTGGCTCTGTCGCCCCCAAACTCAGCTCTATAAATTCACTTTCGCCCAGAAAAAAATCAGAAGAGAAGATTTCGTCGCGTTCACATTCTGTTCTTCATCTGGAGGACAGATTTGGAGTCCGTTTTGGGCTCCGGAGAGGGGAAATCGTCGCCATCGTCATCAACAACCTTCTTCCCTCTCCAATTCCATGAAGCTCTTCATCGTTCGTGAGTAATCTATTCGTAGGCTCGCTGGGCGGTGATGAGTAGGATGAGATCTATCATGTAATCGATTTAGTTTTGATGGGGATTGATCCCTAGTATCCACTATGTTCTGAGATTGATGTTGCTACTACTTTGCCATGCTTAATGCTTGTCACTAGGGCCCGAGTGCCATGATTTCAGATCTGAAATCATTATGTTGTCACCAATATATGTGTGTTTTAGATCCGATCTTGCAAGTTGTAGTTACCTACTATGTGTTATGACCCGGCAACCCCGGAGTGACAATAACCGGAACCACTCCCGGTGATGACCATAGTTTGAGGAGTTCATGTGTTCACCAAGTGCTAATGCGTTGGTCCGGTTCTTTATTAAAAGGAGAACCTTAATATCCCGTAGTATCCTTTTGGACCCCGCTGCCACGGGAGGGATGGACAATAGATGTCATGCAAGTTCTTTTCCCTAAGCACGTATGACTACACACGGAATGCATGGCTACATCACATTGACGAACGAGAGCTAGCCACATATCTCTCCGTGTTATAACTGTTGCATGATGAATATCATCCAAACAAATCACCGACCCATTGCCTACGAGTTTGTCCCACTGCTGCTGTTACTTGTTTTGCTCTGCTGCTGTTACTACTGTTGCTGCTGCTGTTACTTGCTCTGTTGTTACTTGCTACCGTTGCTATCATACTACTTGCTGTTGATACTTTACTTGCAGATATTAATCTTTCAGGTGTGGTTGAATCTGACACATTCAGCTGCTAATACTTGAGAGTATCCTCTCACTTCCTATTGGTGAATCAACAAATTTTGGTTGAATACTCTACCCTCGAAAACTGCCTCGATCCCACGCGCTGGTGGGTCATTGCAAGACAATTTCTAATTGTTGAGCAATCGAGAATAACAATCGTCTAGCCATTGCCAGAGATTGCCAATCAACCGTCTCAGACTCATAACCGTGGAAAGGATCAGATTCGACTAGAGAGATTATCTCAGGATCGACAGAGAACTCATAATCCGTTCTGAGAACTTTCATTTCTGCACAAAAACAACACCAAGGCAATTCTGCTGAAAACAGTGTCAGTCCAGGTTAGTTCCGTTCAAATAATGCAAATTAGAGTCCAAAACAAGGGCAAAAGAGTTTAGAAAAGTAGATACGATGGAGAAGTATCAATGGTCGTAGCCCATCTTACCAAACTACACGATATAGCTACCCTTTTCACTAGTGAGGAGAAGATCCGCCACTAGTATATCCTTAAGCTGTTTCCTTTCTCTCTAAAGGATGACGCTAAAGCCTGGTTCGCTTCTCTTGCTCCTGGATGTGTGAGTAGTCCCCAGGATATGGTCTATTACTTCTGTGAGAAATATTTCCCTGCCCATAAGAAGCAAGCTGCCTTGCACGAAATATACACCTTTGCTCAACTCAAAGAAGAGAGTCTCCCACAAGCTTGGGGAGGCTCATCCAGCTACTGAATGCTTTGCCTGATCACCCTCTTAAGAAGAACGAGATACTTGATATCTTCTATAACGGACTTACCGATGCCTCTAAAGACCGCCTAGATAGTTGTGCTGGTTGTGTTTTTAGGGAACGAACTGTAGAACAAGCTGAGACTCTACTGAATAACATATTGATCAACGATAATGCTTGGACTATTCCCGAACCACCTCCTAAGCCAACTCCAAATAAAAGAGGTATTCTATTCCTCAGTATCGAAGATATGCAAGAAGCCAAGAAATCTATGCAAGAGAAAGGCATTAGCTCTGAAGATGTCAAAAATCTACCACCTATCGAAGAGATCCATGGTCTCGATAACCCGATACAGGTAGTGGAAGTAAATTCTCTGCGTAGGTTTGATGAGGGTGATATTCCTTTTGATAAACCTGCTAGCCTATGCTTTGATGAATTTCACATCTTTGTTGCCAAACAACAGAGTTTCAATGATTATGTTAGCAGACATTTGGAACAAAGTACTCGTATGCTTAGTCATTTAAGTGCTTGTGTAGACAGAAATGTCAATGATCTGAAGCTTCTGAGTAAACATGCCTCTATGATTACTACTCAGGTAGAACAAGTACTTAAAGCTCAGAATGACTTGCTCTGTCAGAGTCATTACTAGAGGAGGCAAAATAAATCAGGAACCTTTGTATCCTGAGGGTCATCCTATGAGAATTGATCAAGATCCTCAAGGAATTAATGCAAATGCACCCAGTCATCCTAAGGAGAAGAAGAAGGATGATAGAAACCTGCACGTTAGTCCACCAAATACTGTCACACCTGAAGAACCAAATGATATTCCCGCGTCTGATGCAGAAACACAATCTGGTGATGAACATGAACCTAGTGACAATATGGACAGTGATGTTCATAATGATGCTCAACCTAGCAATGATAAGGCTGTGGAGATAGAACCTACGGTTAATCATAATAACCCGCAACCTAAGAGATACGATAAGAATGACTTCACTGCTAGGAAGGATGGTAAAGAAAGAGAGCCTTGGGTTCAGAGACCTATGCCCTTTCCTCCTAAGCCATCCAAGAAAAAGGATGATGAGGATTTTGAGCGCTTTATTGAAATGATAAGACCCGTCTTTCTGCAGATGCTGTTAGTTGATATGCTCAAAACGTCTCCATATGCCAAGTACATGAAAGATATCGTGACCAATAAACGGAAGATACCAGATCTTGAGATCTCCACCATGCTTGCCAATTACACTTTCAAAGGTGGAACTCCTAAGAAACTTGGTGATCCCGGAGTGCCCACTATACCTTGCTCCATTAAGGGAAACTACGTAAGAACTGCCTTATGTGACCTTGGAGCCGGAGTTAGTGTTATGCCTCTCTCTCTCTACCGTAGACTTGAACTGGATAAGTTGACACCCACTGAAATTTCTCTGCAAATGACCGACAAATCAACTACTTTCCCTATTGGCATTTGCAAGGACGTGCCTGTTGTGGTTGCTAACACCACTATCTTAACATACTTTGTTATCTTGGATATTCCCGAGGACGATGCCATGGCTGTCATCCTCGGAAGACCCTTCTTAAACACTGCAGAGGCTGTTATAGATTGCAACAAAGGCAATGTCACTTTCCATGTCAACGATAATGAGCATACCGTGCACTTTCCTAAGAAACGATATCAAGTACATTGCATCAATGCTATCGAAAAAACTTCATCGATTCTTATTGGGAGCTTTGAATGCCCTATTCCTCGTGTCAAGATGAAGTATGATTTGCTTGTTGGGGAAATAGATATCCCCATTGAGATGACTTAGTGGCCATTCGAAAATTCTCCGTTCTCTTTTGCGATTCGAGAAAGTTTGTCATAAGGATTTGATCAACCCCATTGACGGATTTCTTTCGATGACCATGAAATGGATGAATCAAAGAGTCACATACCTCTGTTTTAAGCTTTCACTTTCTGTTGCTTAGAAGAAGAATGATAGGTTTAGTTTAGTTTTTCTTGTTTTAGTGCCCCGGAGAAAAATACCCCGAAAATAAAAATTCTCCGATGGTCGTGACAATTTAGTATGATTTTTTCTGGAATATTTGAAAAATACTGGGACAGAGAGCTGGCCTGGGGGCCACCCCAGTGGGCCACAAGCCCTGTCACCACGGCCTACCCCGTGGCCGCGACAAGCAAGCTTGTGGGGCCCACAGGCCCCCACTCATTCTAGCTCCCATCCTCTTCTTCTTCCTCCAGAAAAAAATGTTTCACAGCTCAAACCCGTGTTCTTGCTCATTTGGCTGTGATTTTTGATCTCATTGCTCAAAGCATCATTCTCCGAACCGTTTTGGGGAAATTACTCCTTGGTAAGTGACTCCTCCATTGGTCCAATTAGTTTTTGCTCTAGTGCTTTATCCTTCGCGTATTCTTGCTACCTTGGTGACCCTGTTCTTGAGCTTGAAATGTTGATTTTAGCTGGTCCCAAGTAGTTTTAGCGCGTGATATGGTCTCTAGGCACTAGTAGGAGTAGTTGCTACAAGGTATGGTTGGTCTTTATTCACTTTTCTCTTGAATTTGAAAATTTCAGCAAAGAGAAATTATGTTCAGGAGGAAGTTTCATGGTGGTTCCTCAAGTAAGAAGGGTCCCCATCTTTCTATTCGGGAGCCCAATCCTTATCAACTAAGGGATGCACCGGTACAACCATGTGAATGGCCTTCCGATGAGTTCATGATCGAAGCAGGCTTCAAGGATGAGTTTGATACACTTGTCCGCAATGCCGGGTTAGAAGAATTCCTCTCAGATAAATGTGAACAGTATTCTATGGTCACTTCCTCTTTCGTGCGTAGATTTAAATTTTCAGTTGTCCGTGACTCATCAATACTGTTTGATTTGTATGATAAATCCTATGCCATGGATTTGGAGGATTTTAATAGGATTTGCAAAATACCCGATGGGGGTAATCTTAAAGATCCTGCTAAATCTTCGGTTATAGATTTTTTCTCCAGTATATCTGTTGGAGAAACTAGAGACATCACGCAAGCTAGCATAGGAAGCATTCATTTCCCTGCCTTGCACTACTTTGCCCTCTTCAAAGGTACATGCATTAACGGTAAGGTTGAACATTGTCACCTATGCGCATCCGACCTTAGTATCCTTAAGAGCGCAGTTACGGGTGACAAATGCTTCAACATGGGAGCTATTATAGCAAGGAGGCTGAATAAGAACGCTATTGAGGGAGATTTCTTTGGCGGCATCTATGCCACTCGCATAGCAAATTTTCTTGGAGTACCCATCCGCGCAGGAGATCCCCCGCTCCATACAGCTTTCCTTGACCGCGTCGCTTTGACACGCTACCAGTTCCTTGAGAGGGATGATGAATCCCTCCTATACTGATTGATATTTAACCGGCAGCGTGTCTTCCATATTACCCTTCCAGCTCCTGCTTTCTTTGACTTTCCGGTAAAACGAAGATACTGCATAACTATAGGAGAGGCAGAGGAGTATGAGAGGGAGGCAACTGCTGCTCGTCTTCGTGAGGCAGCTATTCAGGTAGTGGCTGCAGCGCTCTCGTATAACCCCGATTATGATTTTGGGTTTTGGCAGGACCGTCCTTGGGAGTAGACCAAGCTAGCCCAAAATCCTAAGCTTGGGGGAGTACGTGTTCTCACCGACCTTACATTCATGCTTATGCTTTCACCTTTGTTCGTCGGTGTCTACACTTTGCCACTGTATTATCCATGCTAGTTTATTTTCGTTTTCTTGTTTTCTTGTTTTATGTCCTTTTGAGAAAACCCAAAAAGATTTTCCTTTCTTCTTTTGCTTGTTGGGAGCTTTCCCGTGTAAATAGTTTTCTTTTTCTTTGGGTCAAGGTAGAAGATATTGGTTACAATGTTTAGTGGCTCTTGCATGCATACCTGTTTAGCTTTCAAAGATCCATATTACTTTGTCTTCTCCTTTGTGTTTGCCTGCAGATTCAGCTTAGTCCATTGCACGAGCACGCTTATTATTGTTCACATCGTTCGACCGTGCAAGTGAAAGGCAATAATGATGATATATGATGAAGTGACTGAGACTGGAAAAGCTGGTATGAACTCTATCTATTTTGTTTTTGTAAATATGACTAGCTTGTTGTCCCAGATTCAGCTTTCTTGTGAGAGAACCATGTATGCAATGACAACTTAGAGATCATAGTTTCTGATGCCATGCTTATTTAGCTAAGAGCTTATAATGGTTTTTCTTGAATGCCAACATAAATTTTGAGATGACTATGATGTAGTATGATAGGATGGTATTCTCCTTTGAATGATTCAAGTGGCTTGAATTGGCGCATGTTCATGCATGTAGATGAAACAAAATCAACATAGCCTTTATGATGTTCGTGTTGATGGTGATTTATATCCTGTTCATGCTTGCACTCCATGTTAGTCAAACTCATTGCATCTTGATGACTGTTGTCGCTTCCTAGTCTTTTGCTAGCCTTCACTTGTACTAAGCGGAATACTGCTTGTGCATCCACTGCCATAAACCCAAAAGTTTTCCATGAGAGTCCACCATACCTACCTATTTGCGGTATTTACCTGCCGTTCCAAGTAAATTTGCATGTGCCATTCTCTAAACCTTCAAGAAATAATCTGTTTTGCATGCCCGAACCGCTCATGTGGTGACAGGGGGCTATTGGCATCTTCCATATTAGGCGTGTTATCCTCGACATGTGTTTATTCACTGTCATTCACGAGAAAGGGGCCGGTAATTGGAATGCCCAGTTCCGCGCTTAAATCGAAAACATAACTGTAAAACAAGACTCCTCCCGGATTGGGATTGATGTTAGTATGGACGGTACCCGAGGATACGACTAGCCGTGGAGTGTGATTGATTGGTGGTGGGGGAGTTAAAACTTTACTTTTCTATTTGGGAACGGCCTATAGCATGAGTAGCGTGGAAGATATTGAGAACTCTTGGTCATTGCGTTGACAATGAAAGCATGCCACCCAAAATTATTATCTTTGTTTTCAAAGCTTGAGCTCTCGCACCTCTGCAAATCAATGCTTCCCTCTGCGAAGGGTCTATCTATTTATTTTCCTGTTGAGTCATCCTCTTCTTATATAAGCACCAATTAGAGAGCACCTCTGTCATTTTTATGCTTTGCTTTTGATTGATATTGAGTATGACTATGACTGGATCTTCGTTGCTGTGAATTACAATGTTTAGTTAGCCCTTGATCTTTGAAAGTGCCCTGCATTTATGTTTTGCGGTCTCAGAAAGAGCTAGCGAGATACCACCTATTCATATTGCTTCATGCTTGTTTTGATTGAATTGTTGGTATCTGAAACTCATTATTATTTGCTCGCTAGCTGATTATGCCATTGATATTAGTTTACCGTGAGACCTTTGTGTCACTTGTTTATGTGGTTAACTTGTGATCTTGCTGAAATTATGGTTACGAGTTAGACATAGTTGCAACAACAAGATCAAACAAAGTTTGTCAAAGTTTCTCTTTCTCTTTCAGTTTGTCAACTGAGTTGCTTGAGGACAAGCAAGGTTTTAAGCTTGGGGGAGTTGATACGTCTCCATCGTATCTACTTTTCCAAACTCTTTTGCCCTTGTTTTGGACTCTAATTTGCATGATTTGAATGGAACTAACCCGGACTAACGCTGTTTTCAGCAGAATTGCCATGGTATTGTTTTTGTGCACAAATGAAAGTTCTCGGAACGTCCTGAAAATTTACGGAGATTTTTTCTGGAAAATATGAAAAATACCTGCGCAAAGATCCACCGGAGGGGATGGGCCAGTGGGCCACAAGCCCTGTTGCCGCGGCCACCCCCCTGGCCGCGGCAACCAAGCTTGTGGGGCCCACGTGGCTCTGCCGCCCCCAAACTCAGCTCTATAAATTCACTTTCTCCCAGAAAAAAATCAGAAGAGAAGATTTCGTCGCATTTGCCATACGGAGGCGCCGCCACATCTTGTTCTTCATGTGGAGGACAGATCTGGAGTCCGTTTTGGGCTCCGGAGAGGGGAAATCATCGCCATCGTCATCAACAACCTTCTTCCCTCTCCAATTCCATGAAGCTCTTCATCGTTCATGAGTAATCTATTCGTAGGCTCGCTGGGCGGTAATGAGTAGGATGAGATCTATCATGTAATCGAGTTAGTTTTGACGGGGATTGATCCCTAGTATCCACTATGTTCTGAGATTGATGTTGCTACTACTTTGCCATGCTTAATGCTTGTCACTAGGGCCCGAGTGCCATGATTTCAGATCTGAAATTATTATGTTGTCACCAATATATGTGTGTTTTAGATCCGATCTTGCAAGTTGTAGTTACCTACTATGTGTTATGACCCGGCAACCCCGGAGTGACAATAACCGGAACCACTCCCGGTGATGACCATAGTTTGAGGAGTTCATGTGTTCACCAAGTGCTACTGCGTTGGTCCGGTGCTTTATTAAAAGGAGAACCTTAATATCCCGTAGTATCCTTTTGGACCCCGCTGCCACGGGAGGGATGGACAATAGATGTCATGCAAGTTCTTTTCCCTAAGCACGTATGACTACACACAGAATGCATGCCTACATCACATTGACGAACGGGAGATAGCCACATATATCTCCGTGTTATAACTGTTGCATGATGAATATCATCCAAACGAATCACCGACCCATTGCCTACGAGTTTGTCCCACTGCTGCTGTTACTTGCTCTGGTGCTACTGCTGTTACTACTATTGCTGCTGTTGTTACTTGCTACAACTGTTACTTGCTACTGTTACTACTTGCTACTGCTGTCACTACTACTGTTCCTTGCTACTGCTGTTATCCGTTACACTGCTACTACCTGCTACAATTCTTGTTCGCACGGCATTGACGGGGAAGAATATTTCCCGTCAACGGGCAACTTCTGGCACCATTGATACGACAGTTAGGAATAGTCTGTCGTCAACAGATCGTTTCTGACACCGTTGTTATCATACTACTTTGCTGCTGATACTTTGCTCGGAGATACTAATCTTTTAGGTGTAGTTGAATCTGATACATTCAGCTGCTAATACTCGAGAGTATCCTCTCACCTCCTGTATGGCGAATCAACAAATTTGGGTCGAATACTCTACCCTCGAAAACTGCCGCGAACCCACGCGCTGGTGGGCCATTGCAAGACAATTGCTAACTGTTGAGCAACTCGAAGCAGTTCTGGCTCTGTTGTCGTGAAGGCATCAAGCCAGGGACTCGTCAACAACATTCTTCTAGTGTCGTTGCCGGGAACTGCCGTTAGCAAGCACCCCAGTCAAATAATACTGTTGCTGGGGTGGAGTTGACGAGGAACGTACCCAGAATGCAGTCCGAGTCTTCCTGTGCCTCTTCTGCGGAGATATGATTAATCCGCCCCTGCTGTGATACTGCTGATTGCGGGGAGCTTGGTTCCTCCCTGGTGCTCCTTGGACTTGATTTGGCGCATTGGGGCGCGGTGCGTCGGGCTTCTTGTTGGGACACTGTCTAGAATAGTGCCCTGTCTGACCACATCCAGAACATGTTACTTGTGCTGGAAGATTGGTCTTGACTCCACTGTTGTTCGGTGTATTGATTGCTGGCTTGGTGTTGACTTGCTGTTGCGGTTGGTACTTCTGGCAAAACGTTGGAGTCTTGTACTGTTGATGATTATAACTGGGTCTTGCTGGAGCTGACTGCCATGGGCGTGGCCTCGGGTTACTGGGTCCTCCACTACCCATTAGCTTGCGCTTACGGGTGTTATCTATAGCACGACGCTTATCTTCCAACATAAGGGCCTTATTAACCAGATCGCTGAAGGTCCGACATTCACAAACAACCAACTGATACTGGAGTGACTGCTGTAGTCCTTCCATAAAGCGTTCCACTTTGGCGGCCTCAGTGTTGACATCTTCTGGTGCATATCTTGATAGGAGGTTGAACTTCTGCAAATACTCCTTGACGGATCCACTGCCTTGCCTTAAGGCTCGAAATTCCTGCATCTTAATGGTCATCATCCCAGGAGGAATGTGAGCAGCGCGGAATCCATCTTTGAACACTGCCCAAGTGATGACTTGCCCTGCTCGCATGATCTGAAATCCATCCCACCAAGCTCTGGCTGTGCCTCCGAGATAGTGAGAAGCATAGAGGACTTTCTCACGATCATCAGTGCATTTGACCAGCGCGAGGAGGTCTTCGATAGTACGGATCCAGTCACCGGCATCCAATGGTTCAGTCGTCTCCGTGAATATGGGTGGCGTAGTTCGCATGAACTCAGAGAGAGTAGAGCGGCCATTGCCATTCCTGTTCTGTGGCGGGTTGTTCACCAAGGCTTGAGCCAGCTGCTGAATAGCGGCATCATTGGCTTGACGTTCCTCTCGGAGAGCTTGAAGGAACCGAGCCATAGTCAAGATTTCAGGAGGAGGCGGTGGCAGTGGAACATCATCTTGCTCCTCGTGGTGATCTCCAGCTTGAGCTTCCCCTCCGGTTCCTTGCCGCTGACCTAAAGAGGCAGAGCCGGGGTTTCCAAAGGTGCCGTTGCGAGTTGCATTCACCATCCTGTCAGGGGAGTAGACAGGTCAATTTGCCGAACTAGCCGAAATCATAAGGGATGATGCTCTAGTAAAGAGGGGTCTGATGTTGTGCTAGTGTGAAATTTTTAAGCCAAAGGTTTTTGAAAAAGCTAATGCATTAGATTAAAACAAGTGATGTAGTCGCTCACAAGCTGCCTAAGGCAGAATGCGACTTGCATCCAACATGCTTACACAACACTCATGGTTCACTGAACCAATAGATGAACTCCTACGCTCGGGGAGTAACCCCTAATTGCCTATGTTGATAATACTAAGCGGCAGACTGCGCTGTCTCGTAGGCGTGATCTGCGGGATCTTCGTCTTCATCTTCATCTTCATCATTACTTCCCTCCTTTAAAGGAGTAGGAGAAGGAAGCGGTCCATCACGACGTCTCTTGGTTGGTGAGGTAGCGAAGAGTTCAGTGTACTCTTCCGCTGTTAGACGACGACTCTGAAGAGGAGTGGCTTGAAGCGATGGTATTGCTCCTCGGAAGGCGATGCCAGATCATCCTTTGGGTGCTCCTTCCTTCTTCACCTTGCGGTTCTTCATCTTCTCCATGAGAAGTAGATCCTTGACTTGGTGCAGCTCTTGGCGAATCTTGGTTCTCTCCTTGATCAAAAGGTGTGTCAAAGTGTCAGAGGAGACACTGAAGTAGGTCTGAAACCTTAGCGGCGTCCCGTCCTCAGAAGATGGGTTGAGTGTCAAACTCCCGTCTATCCCATCCTTAATGAAGGGTAGGTGACGAGTAGCTGGCTCGTTATCCATCTCGGGAAGGATGTCGTAGAGTCGCACGAGCGCCTCTCGTGCTGTTGTCTCTACTGCCAACATCAGATCCTCCATCTGTGGTCCTTCAAAGAACCAGCTAGTCGGGGGAGTCGTTAGCCTTCACTATCACGTCCACGTAATATTCCTTAGTGTCGGCGTTGACCCAGTGCTCGTGTTAGAGGAAGATGGGCGTGCAGCATACTTGGCACTTCTCGAGGCTATCACTCAGAAGTAGAGGAAAGCCCGTCTCCAGAAGCATCTCAGGCACGGTGGCTATCTACAAGATGTAGAGGAGAGGGTTAGAAAGTTTTGAGTGGATGCAGAATCTCAGGTTATGCTCTATGTGCACTAGTCGTCTTGGCTATTGTCCATGCTACCTATGGCTTCCTATAGTCAGGATGGCTCTGATACCAGCTCTGTGGGGACCCCGACTTACGAGTCGAGATTGCCAATTGAACGTGCTCAGTGATCCCAGAGATCAATGCTCACCTAACACACAGATACTGAATAATAAGAGTCTTACATCCAAGTATCGAATTATTACATCATGTGACCGAATGGTCAAGTTCACAAGGTAGGGCCTAAGGCCAAATCATACTGATACAACTAATAGCGGAAATCATAGGGCTAAGCGGGTGCCCATGCCATCAAGTTTACACCGGCAGGCATTCTGACTGGGAAGCGTCCTAGTTCGCAGGGGCGTCTGTGAAGACGTACTCATCTCCAAACTCCGGTCTTCCATGTCTGGTCAATAATATAACCAGTGGAAAGCCAATGAGTACTTTTGAATGTACTCGCAAACAACCCATGATATGAACAATGAAAGTGACGGATAACAATAACATGCTTCTTTGGTGGAATCCTTCTTGGTGGTAAACAAACATAATCACAGACATGCATCAAGTTAAAGAACTACTTTTGAAGAACACGTTACACATATCAATATATCTGCCACGAGCAGAACCATCCAGGTTCACCCTATATGCCAAGTCACCAAACTTGGTCTTATCATTACTTTCACAACACTCCTTTTATCACAACTCACACACACTTGGTTTTTGCGGAAACAACTGGACGTAGTTTAAGAAGAATTACCCAACTATCCTTGACCATGGACATGGCTATTCGAATAGTTTTACACTCTGCACAGGTAGTACGCTGGACCCACGAGATCCGGGAAACTTCCGTGTCATCCATGACTTGCGGTATATAACATATGTGAGGTAAGTACCCGATTAATGCCTTTCTTCTGGCGATACTAGACAAAGGGGTCCACTCGATTGGTACCCAGCCCACATGATGTACGTCTTACGAGCACCGACTCTGGACAGTATCAACCATGCGGGGACCAACAGTGTGCCTGGAACACGCAAAAATGGCATAGTCGCCCTACCTGGCACGACCCCATCACGAGAGTGACCACACATCACTCCCGCCACTAGTAATGTGGCTCTTTGCTGGCACCGACCAAAGTAATCAACACAGCCCCGTCCCATAAGGGGTAACATGGTCGTACATGTAAGGTTGGGACGGTCGACACATCTTAAATCTAATCCCATTTCCAAAACCATACTCACACAAATACCCGGTGCACCACTTCACCAAAAGTGGCCACCTAACTCATCATCACCCTCGGGCATTAGTGGGACCCGACGGGGTTTTCACAAATCTTTGATTTATAATAACAACATGCTCATGCTACTGTTACTCTAGCTTTACTTGTTAACATGATACTAGCATGACCCTCATAGGTGGTAGGATCAAGCTTTATGCACGTGCTTCGGAGGAGCCATCGGTAACATCACATCAGTGATTTCCCGGCACTTATGATCATATGCAACAGAAATATTTCCTCTTCAAACATGCAATATAACATATGCTCAGTCATGGTCAAAGGGCTGCTTGCCTTGGTCAGCTAGGTATCTGGGGTCTTCGAGGTCTTCCGCTCCGATTCCCTCGTCACACGGATTTTCTATCGTCGTCAAAAGAATAAATAAGAAATAGCTCACTCAAAAACAGGTCACAAAGTCATATTAAAATGTTGTTTATTATTAATAAATCTAAGTTGTTATTTTGAAAAATATTTGCCTCTGATCCCAATGAGGGAACATTTTTAAAATCAACTCAACAGAAGCAAAACTATTCCAATTTAATCCTTTTTATTATTGTAAAACAGAATAGTTGCTGAAAAATTTAACAAATGGTCTTATTAAATACTACATATTTTTAGAGGAATAACGGTGGAAAAATTATATTTTGAGAGTGGTTAAATCTTTTTTATAAAAATCATTGAAAATCCAGTTTTAAAACAAAAGAAAAATGGGCAACAGTCCCTGGACTGGCTTTGCCTGGAACTGGACCGGCCCAAAGGCCAGCCAACAACCTGCCCACGCGCGTGCGCCGTCAGGTTTGAACCTGACGTGCGGGGCCGTGCAGTCAGCGGCTGCTCGCAGCGAGGGAGAGGGGGTTGGGCCACCCACAGGTGGGGCACACTTGTCGTGGTCGTCTCCTACCTCTGGCCAGAGAGGAGGAGGAGCACGCCGGCGAGGCTGTCGACGTCCTCGGGCCCCAACGAAGATAGAAATGGGTCCGACTCGTTGCCGCCTACGTGTTAGTGGTCGGAACACCGACGGAGAGGCATGGGTTCGTCAGCGACGAGGAGGCCGTGATACGTCTCCAACGTATCTATAATTTTTGATGGTTTCATGCTATTATCTTGTCAAACTTTGGATGTTTTGTATGCCTTTTATATATTTTTTGGGAATAACTTATTGACTCAGTGCCAAGTGCCAGTTCCTGTTTTTTCCATGTTTTTGACCCCTTTCAGAGGAGATTTTGAAACGGAGTCCAAACGGAAGAAAATCCCCGAAAAGATTTTTTTCGTAACGGAAGAAGATCGGGAAACTTGGGAGCCAAGGCAGGGGAGCCTCAGGGGCCCCACAAGCCCCCACCCTACAGCGAGGGGGTAGGCCGCGACCAACAGGTTTGTGGGTCCCCTAGGCGCCCTCTGCCCTAGGGGTTGCGCCTATATATTCCCTAAAAATCCCAAAAAAATCAGGAGATCATCGAAATCACTTTTTCGCTGCCGCAAGCTTCTGTCTCCGCAAGATCCCATGTGGGGCACATTCTGGTGCCCTGCCGGAGGGGGGATTCGGACACGGAGGGCTTCTTCATCAACACCATGACCTCTCTGATGATGCGTGAGTAGTTCACCATAGACCTACGGGTCCATAGTTAGTATCTAGATGGCTTCTTCTCTCTCTTGGATCTTCAATACAAAGTTCTCCATGATCTTCATGGAGATCTATCTGATGTAATCTTCTTTTGCGGTGTGTTTGTCGAGATCCGATGAATTGTGGATTTATGATCAGATTATCTATGAATCTTATTTGAGTTTCTTCTGATCTCTCTTATGCATGATTTCATATCCTTGTAATTCTCTTAGAGTTGTGGGTTTTATTTGGCCAACTAGATCTATGATTCTTGCAATGGGAGAAGTGCTTGGTTTTGGGTTCATACCATGCGGTGACCTCACCGAGTGACAGAAGGGGTAGCGAGGCACGCATCATGTTGTTGCCATCAAGGGTAAAAAGATGGGGTTTTCATCATTGGTTTGAGATTATCCCTCTACATCATGTCATCTTGCTTATGGTGTTACTCTGTTCGTCATGAACTCAATATACTAGATGCATGCTGGATAACGGTCGATGTGTGGAGTAATAGTTGTAGATGCAGAAAGTATCAGTCTACTTGTCTCGGACGTGATGCCTATATGTACGATCATTGCCTTAGATATCGTCATGACTTTGCGCGGTTCTATCAATTGCTCGACAGTAATTTGTTTACCCACCGTGAAATTTGCTATTTTGAGAGAAGCCTCTAGTGAACACTATGGCCCCTGGATCTACTCCACACCATATTTTCAGCCTTACACTTTTTACTTCGTTGCACTTTCCGCCTTCAGATCTCAGTTTGCAAACAATCTTGAAGGGATTGACAACCCCTTTGAAGCGTTGGGTGCAAGCTTGTTTGTGTTTGTGCAGGTACTCTGGACTTGACGAGACCCTCTTTCTGGATCGATACCTTGGTTCTCAAAATTGAGGGAAATACTTACTGCTCCTGTGCTGCATCACCCTTTCCTCTTCAAGGGAAAAACCAACGCAAACAAGAGAAGTAGCAAGAAGAATTCCTGGCGTTGCTTGGGAAGGACTTTTGTTGCCGTAGCAGGCCGGGACACATGTGTTTTGGGAGGTGGTCGAGAGGGTAGCTAGGGGCACAGATGTGCTTGGGAAAGTTGGGGGAAAGCTTCTTGAGGTCAAGGGGAGTGGTTTGGTGGGTCGAGATACGCAGAAGCCGTCGTGTGGCCGGAGATCGACTAGAGCTCCGAGGCAGAGGGCCCTCGGTCGATCTCGAGCACCGGGGCTCTGCTAGCTTGCTGGGGTGGTTAGGGAGGTGCTAGTGGTTGCGGCGAAGCTGTCTAAGGGGTGCTAGAGCGAGGGGGAGGGCTATATATAGGCCCGCGATGGTGAGCCGATTCGGGAGCGCTGGTGACTCACCATGGCGTGCATGGGGGTGAGCTGGGTTCGAAACCACGGTCTCTGGACGTGGTTTTCGACTGCCAGAACCATCTACAACACAGGGAGAGAGAGGAGAGTCGATCATTAGTGGCCGTGCAACTTTGGCCGGTACTAGTGCGCGCGGGCACGCGTCGCACAAGCTCTAGCGCAGGAGAGGAGGTGCCCTGATGGTTGCTCGATGCAGAGGGGTTGTCGGGGAAGAGGTTGGACACCTTGGGGGAGGCTGGAACTGGCCGTGAGCGTCTCCCCCATCTTGGTGGCTCTCTATAGCACGCCCAGAGCGCAGTTTTGGCATGCCACGGCATGCTGGTGCGCTCTGAGGTGCTTTGGACGTGTTTAGCATGTCCTGGGCACTGGCTGGGATAAGGCTAGCCGTTGAAGTCCCGTGGAAGCTTCGACTGGTCAAGGGAGATAAGATAAACATGTGCTGTCAGCTTTGAGCTGAAGCTTAGATTGGGATTTTTGGCATTTCTACTTTGAACAAGAGAGGGGCTTGTCGTCTGGGGTTGGGCACTGATACTGGCCACTTAATCTGAGAGTTTGGAGCAAAGGGGTTGGGTTTAGCTTTTGATAAAGGGGCTTTTACCCATTTGTCAGAAGGTGCTCGAGAGTGGTTTGGGGTGGTTACACCCCACCACTGGTGCTGCAACTTAACATGTTTGGGTTTGGTGCTAAAACATGGGGTTTCACCAAATTTGAGCTCCATTGGACAAGTTTAGCTTTATAAACTTGAAAACTTCACCATTTGACCAGATCTGACTGTTCCAAAGAGAGTGTGGGTAAATTTAATCCCACAAATCCCATTTTTGGTGTGGAACCCTCATTTGAGGTGTTAGGCACTCCTGCAAAGTTTCAACATCATTGGACAAACTTTTCTATGTAGAGTTGCTCTAACTTCAATCTAGACAGAAGGGGTTTTATAGTTATTTGGGGTCCTTAATCACCTTGGATCAAAGTGAAACTTTATGTGGACACCAAATATGGCTTAGGGATACCACTGGAATTTTCTAGGATTTTATTGAGAATATTTCCTTTGGAAATATTTCAAAAGGTCAAAACAGACAGAAATGGTTTTGAGGGTTTTACTCAAATAATTATAATATTAATAGGGGTTTAAAATCTTATGTATGGAAAATATATGTCCTTCTGATCATCTCCAAATTTAATCAGATTTTCCTAAGGCAGAAAAGTGTTTTTCCATGTAGGAATACCATTTCTGGCCTCAGAAATGGACATGCAAATAAATTAGGAAAACAATTCACAAAATAATTATTTTGTGGTTTTGGGGCACTAAAATAAAGTGAAAATCAGATCACCAACTTTGGGTAGGAACACTCCTTGCCATCAAGGGCATGTAGTGCAACTCAAAGTAGGGTTTTACCTTGATCAGGAATCAGAAAAGGGTTTTTGGAAACAACTCAATATTGTGAAATGGGGTTTTTATCATCACATGATCAAACACACACGCATACAATGACGACCATGGCACTCACAACATTAGTTTTGAAAAAGTTTTAACAAGCTCAGATTTTTGCATTACATAGAAAGGATAGTGAAAACAGGGTGTGACAAGGAGCCACGCGTATGTCTTTCTCACGACACTATCGGATGGGTCATGCTATGAGTAAAACCAAACCAGGAGTTTCCCCACTGTAGTCTGCCCGTCTCGAACCAACACCATCAGCACTAACCCGCTGTATTAGGTTAAACTAACCCACGGTAGCGCTAACTCCCTATGCGTTACTAACAGTGTTTAGTGTTATTATGTTGAGAAAATGTAATACCAATGTTGGGCCTTACCAGAAGAGTTTTATCCCAAAACGAAAATCAAGGGGTTCGCCATAACAACCTCAAGCATGTTAGGAGCGCTCAATATGGAACATAACACCGGTACACAAGTAACTAGGGTGGCAAAAGTGGAACAAAACACTGGGCTAGGAGGCCAAGTCTTCTACCTTTTACCAAGTGTAGAGGTGCATTAAATTAAATAACAATACTATTGTGATATATCAAGGAACCCATGTTGTCATATGGGAAGCAAATTGCACCTGCAACTAGCAACACTATAAGAAGGCTGAGCAAGCGGTAACATAGCCAAACAAAGGTTTGCTGGGATGTGGAGGTCTTAGAGGCTTTTCGTGGCAATGTTGGGAGGCTTGACATAATAGGTGGTAGGTAGCGAGACATAGCGATAGAAACGATACAACTAGCATATCAATGATACTAGTGGTATCTAGGGAAATGATCATCTTGGCTGAGACCCCGCTTGGAAGAAGAACAAATCCATGAAGTAGACGAACGAGCATAGTCGAACGAATCCTCACATTGTGAAGTGGTTCGGAACTCTATCGAGAAGAAATAATCTGGAAACAAACAATCAACACACAATAAACACCACAACATATGCATGACATGATGCATGTCCGGTTTAGTTATGAAAGGCATGACAAAACACCAAAATCAACTTCTACACATGAAGTGAAGCTCAATATGCAACGAGTTGCATATTGACGAAACTCCACATTCATATTTAGACCACTCTCGTTTATGTACTCATCTATATTAAATGTTGTTTAACATGGGTGGTCATGGCACAAGGCGAAGATGAAATTAAGCAATTTTAAATGGAGAAGGAGAACATACATAACACAAAATAATAACTCTCCATATTAAGAGAAATGTGGTTAATGTTGTTTTAGCTAAACAATCATTTTGTATGTTGTTCATCATGGCAAGAGGTGAATCATGAACAACTACATCATCTAGGCATTTTAAATGAGGTCAGAAACAACAAATAACAATTCTGGAAAATCCCCATATATAATTTTCGAATTTGCTACTGTTCTTCCTATAACACAATTTTGGAGTTGTTAATCAGCAAAATAAATGTCACCATGTTATTCTACACATTTTTCTACTCAAGTTAGATATATAAAACATTTTAATTGGAGTTACGGTTTAATACCTATGAATTAAACTGTTTTTAATATGGCATTTATGCAAATTAAAGAAAACATCAAGTCTAAACATTTTTAACATGGATAAAAGTTAGATATTGTGATTCTACACAAAATTTCAATCATTTTTCATATATAATTAATTTTAATCTGATGCACGGTTTGTGAGATATAAATGCATGAAGTATGTTTTTTTTGCAATTCTGTAATTCTATGGATAATTCGATAAATTTAAGTGCACGAAAAAAACAAGACACACCGAATCTGCTAACGGGCTGGAACCAAATAGTGGGCGTAGGTTAATAATTAGCGCATACATGCGTTAGATAGCAGGGGTTTAGCTGGGCTTGGGGGGAGGGGATCACCATGGGCTTGGCCTAGTCGAGGATGCTCACGTTGGGTGGGCCTTGGCGAGCAGATCTGGTGGGCTAGGCTTGGGTCTTCGGACGCACCTGGGCCGGTCACTGCTGTAGCCCAATAGCTAATGATGCGGGCGAGGAAGGCAGTTTAGCAGGAGGTCGTCCTCGTCCTCCTCTGGTTGACCCCAGGAACTGAGGGGCGACGCCAGGACAACGGGCGAGGCATAGGGCGCGGCTCGGGTCGAAGGGGCCAGGAATGGGCGGCGCGGTGGGATGCGTGTGGGAAGCGACGTGGTGGCTAAGTCGGTTTGGGTCGGGCAGGCCTACTATAGGCCCACAGGGCCGCGACAGGTGGAGGAAGGAGGAGCAGTGCCAAGTGGTGGCGCAACTGCAGGTTGGTTTGACACGGACAACGAGGGAGGCGAGGGGTGGTGTTTAAATAGGGAAGGGGGCGAGGATTAGGGATTTTCCATCGATTTCGGTCGTATGATCGTAATCGGACAGTCCGAAATGGAGGGGGATTAGGCTAGGTGGTAGTGGGGTGTGTAGATGGGCTAGGCCGAGAAGAGAGGTGAGTTTGTGGCTCGTGGCAAGATTCTAAAACATTGAAACATCCAACAATTAAAAGGGATATAGTGCCGCTATAGGTTTATCCGTTGGCGTATCAAACAACCTCCGATTACGACAAAATTTGGCAAGTGGTCTATCTACACGATAATAAGACCGCATGCCAACTTTCAACCCAATCTGAGAAAATTTTATACACACATTTAAAAACAATATTTTAAACAATGTCGCGGGTGCGTGCGTGTGTGGTTGGTATCGAACGGCTGTCGACAAAAAACGGAGAGCACTGGCAACTACAAGCGGATGCAAGTTCTAGAAAAATGACGGCAACGGAGTGCCGATGCAAGGCAGATGATGCGCATGATGTGATGATGAATGTGCCAACAAAAGAATCACACAAGGACAATGGAATGAAAGGGGAATCTTATGGAGCGTCGGTTCCGGGCTATTACAACTGTCCTCCACTAACAAGAGATCTCGACGCAAGATCTAAGAATGAAAATTGGTAAAGGAAGAGGTAAAACTTAGCTCCTTCTTGACAAATGAGTGAAACCAACAAAACTTGAAGGTTGCTAAGAGATGAAGAATGTCATGAGGAACAAACAAGAGTTCACAAGAAATTTGGGCAGCACTTCGGTTGAAAAGAGAGGAAGAACTTGATAAGATGGAAATAACTTGCAAATATAACACAACACTCCGGCTAAATGAATTAAGCAAAGAAGGAACATGATCTTGACAAAACGAGATGATAGATCGAAGAGAGCAACATCACAATGCCTCTGAAACAAAAGAATATAAGCTATATCTTTGGAAAGAAGAGAACGGAGAAGAAAATGACAATTTTTACTACAATTGGATTTTAAAAGAATCTTATAAGGAACGATTGAACAGAGTTGTTGTAATAGCAACAATGAAAATAACAAGCTTGTTGTGGGCATATGGAAACCATCTCAAAATTATGAGGTGAGAGCCAACCACTAACGGAAATAGGTATTGCTTGGGAGCAACAAGATATGCAAAAAAATTCACCCTGAGGATACATTGAGAAATTGGATCAACAATACTCACCATAATAGCGACAATCCTTAGAAAAAAGCTTTAGGTGAACTCTAATCCAAGATAACTCAAAGGAAGAAAAAATGGGTTTAATTATCTCATTCTTGAAACAAATTCTCTTCGAGAATCCTCATGAAACAAGAATGCTATAACACCATCTCCAAGGATAAAGTAGAATGAATTGCACTTTGAATGCAAGACAATGAATATTTGATCTCCTCCAACAAAATATTGTAGAACACATTGAGAAAGAATTACATCCTTAATGAACCACCATGAAGTACCCCTGATACGTCTCCAACGTATCTATAGTTTATGAAGTATCCATGCCATGTTTATCACAATTCTATATGGTTTTGGTATGATTCGATTAGAACTAACCCGGACTGACGATGTTTTCAGCAGAACTACCTGGTGTTGTTATTGTGCAGAAATAAAAGTTCTCCAAATGCCTCCTATTTATGATGATTATTGTGATGACATGTATGCTATAAAGAATAATGATGAAACTTTTCATCAAGATTTTTATTTTCAATTAGATTATGTCAATCAAGTTTCTCTTGATAGTTATTTTGTTGAGTTTCCTCCCACTATTATTGATGAGAAGAAATTTTCTTGTGTGGAGAGTAATAAATTCTATATGCTTATGGATCATGAAAAGAATGTTGTATGTGCTTGTTATATTGTTGAATTCATTCATAATGCTACTGAAATTATTATGAGAGAAGAACATATGCTTTTACTTATTGCAAAAATATCAAGTTTCCTCTTTATGTGTTGAAAGTTTTGAAGTCATGCTTTTTTTTCCTTCATATGATAGTCGATTCTTGCTCCAATAAATTATTTTTTCACAAAATCTCTATGCATAGGAAGTGGGTTAGACTTAATGCGCTAGTCATATGCTTCATGATGCTCTCTTTGTGTTTCAATTCTTATCTTTTGTGTGAGCATCATTGAAACCATCATGCCTAGCTTGAAAGGCATTAAAGAAAAGTGCTTGTTGGGAGACAACCCAACACTTTTACCTACTTTTTTGTGTGTGTTAACATGATTAAGATACTGTAGTAATCATGTTTTATAGCTTTTATTTCAATAATGTGCCAAGTAAAGCCTTTGGGATAGTGTGGATGAAGTTGACTTGATTCTGTGCAAAAACAGAAACTTTTGTGCCCACTGCAGAATTTTTATAAATTCATGAGAGCGTCAAAAGCTTCTCAATTATTTGAAATTTATTTATATACAAATTACCCACGTTTTCATAATGTTTCAGAATTTTTGGTGTTGCATAAGTTTGGTGATTGTTCAGATCATTATAGACTGTTCTCTTTTGGACATAATCTGTCTTGTTTGCATAGTTTGCTTGTTTTAGCATTTGCATAGCTTATATTAAGTGATATAAATTGTGGAAATGATAGAGTAAATTAGGAATTGTGTGATAAATATTATGTATCTTGTCTTTGACAGTACTAAGTGAATGATTTTCTCTTTATCATACTAACCCATCTCACGAAGTTCCGTTAACTTTTGTGTGATTGACGTTTTCAGGTTTTGGGTGTGATATCGATATGAGGAGAATAAGTAGTGGAAATACCTTAAGATTAGGTATTCTCAAGGCACCTAAAGGTAACATTAAAGTAAGTCCCAAGCAACTAAGCTTGGGGATTCCCCGGAAGGCATCCCCTCTTTCGTTTTCAATATTGTCGGTAACCTAACTTGGGACTATATTTTTATTCGTCACATGATATGTGTTTTGCTTGGAGTGTCATTTTATTTTGTTTAATTTTGCTTGATTTTATTTATAATAAAGTTTTGTATCCTTTATTTCAATAAAAGTGTCAAGTGCATCCTTTACCATGCTCAATTTGCAAGTGAATGAGTTGCTGTTTCAAAACAGAAAGTTTGCTGTTAGTCCAAAATTCCCTAGAAAAGTAAGTATGTTATAAAATCTTGAAATTTTGACACAGCATGGTCGTATAAATTATCTACTATGTGGTAAATGTTCAATTTTTTTGGAGTTAATTAAGCATGGGTCTTGCTGCATTCTTTACAGACTGTCCTATTTAGACAGATTGCTGTTATGTTTGCATTGTTTGCATATGTTGGCTTGTTTAATGGTCCTTTTTGAGGATAGGAGTATTAAATATACAGAGGCATTTAGTATGTGATGTTAAATTATAATTTTAGTGATTTGGTACAGTAGATAATGATATGGTTTTGCATTGATCTATACTAACTTATCTCACGATTTCTTGTCGAGTTTAATGTGGATGAAGTCTTTGAGATTTCGAAAAACCGTGGTATGATAGGAATTAAGGAGACACAAGAGCTCAAGATTGGGGATGACAAAGGTATCCCAAGTTAATATTCCAAGAAGTCTCAAGGAACTAAGCTTGGGGATGCCCCGGTAGGCATCCCACCTTTCTTCTTCAACAACTACCGGTTAGTTTTCGTTAAGTTTTTTACTTCTTCACATGAGATGTGCTATAGTTGGTGTGTCCTTTTGTTTCTCCTTTTATTTTTGTTTTAATATGTTACTTATATATGAAATATTTTAATGAGAGACAGTCCTCACACAACTACTTAATTGTTTGACTACTCATTTGATCTTCACTTAAATCTTTTTGGAGTAGTTTATCATTCACTCTTGTTCTTCGCTCATATCCTATGAGTAAATTGTGAAAGAGTTGAATATCATAAACTTGAAATTATATGTGCTTAATATGCTTGTATCATGACTAGTAGTAGCTTAACATTTGGTTTAGATGGTGAAATCTTTTGAAGCTTGACAATCACAATATTGGTCATACAAGCAATTCATAAATGAATTGTATGAGGAAGAGAACTTTCACATATAAATGTATTATCTTGGACATCTTCTATGATTGTGAATACCCATTAGTTATTTTCAAACTTGAGAAAATTAGTTGAAGTTGGACAAGGAAGACAACGTAATGAGTTATGTCTGGGTATATTTGCATAGAAGTTATATTGTTATGGATCCTCCAACATGTGGTGCTTGCTTAGGATCTTTTGCTAGCCAAAAATCAGCACTAAGTAGAGATACTACTTGTGCATCCAAAAACCCTTAAACACAGTTACTTGCCATGAGTGTCCACCATATCTACCTATGGATTGAATAAGATCCTTCAAGTAAGTTGTCATCGGTGCAACAAGCAATAAAAAATGTTCCGAAATTAAATACGATCTTTTATTGTAAGGGAAAATAAGCGTGGTACGAACTTGTGATGGTAAAGCAATAAGACGACAGACTGCATAATAAAGGTTGCTATAACAAGGGGCAATATCACGTGACGTTCCTATGCATTAAGAGTTTGTGCATCCAAAAACAAAAAGCGCATGACAACCTCTACTTCCCTCTGCGAAGGGCCTATCATTTACTTTCATGTTATTTACTTTTATGCAAGAGTCAATAGTATTAATTTTCCTTCTGCCAACCTATTCTCTAGTTGGCAAGCATCATGTTGTGGGGAAAGATCTAAGCACATTTGACCAGTAAAATATATTTGATCATGAATTATTATTGTTGACAATTATCTCTATGATAAATGAGTTGGGAGGCAAAATATTAAGCCCCTATCTTTATTTGTGTTTGATGGATGCCATTTGTTCTAAAAATATACTTTGAGTACTAGCAATCATGGAAGATTAAATGATAATTGAGTATGTGGAGCTCTTCCTTAGAGTTTGTTGAATAAAGTTGAATTGCACTTGCTTGGTGACTAAGAACATAGGCTGTTGAGTTTCAAGAAAATGCATTGTTTGGACCATAACGTGTGAATTAGTTGCTACTTGGTCATGATGAGTTTTATGAGAATAAGTTGTTGTTATGATGCCAGGAAAAGTGATTGAAATTATCATTGATCAAACTTATGCACTATGTTAGCATTCATACTTCATAAATTATTTCTTTTATCATTTACCTACTCGATGATGAGCAGGAATTTATCTTGGGGATGGTGATACTTATCCAACGTATCTATAATTTATGAAGTATTCGTGCGATGTTTACCACAATTCTATATGGTTTTGGTATGATTCGATTAGAACTAACCCAGACTAACACTGTATTCAGCAGAACTACCGTGCTGTTGTTTTTGTGCATAAATAAAAGTTCTCCAAATGCAACAATACTTTCTGACGATTTTTTATAGAAGGGAAGAGCCCTAGGAAGCTTTGAGGAAGGATCAGAAGATGCTCAGGGTACCCACATAACACCAGCGTGCGCCGCCCTGGGGCGCGCCCTGATGTTGTGTGGGCCCCGTAAGGCCCATCTCCGCGTGATCCCAACGCTGAAAAATCCTATATATTCAGAAACCTTAGAAAGTTAACCCAGAACCTGGACTTCGCCGCCGCACGCCTCTGTATCCTCCGAAAACCAATTTGGACCCTGTTCCGGCACCCTCCGGAGGGGGAAATCATCACCGGAGGCCATCTTCATCATCCTGGTGCCACCATGACGAGGAGGGAGTACTTCACCCTCGAGGCTAGTGGTATGTACTAGTAGCTATGTGTTTGATTTCTCTCTCTCTTGTGATCTTGAGATCTTGATGTATCATGGGCTTTGTTAATATAGATGGATCATATGATGTTTCTCCCCTCTCCATCCTTGTTGTGATGAACTGTATCTTTTCCCTTTGAAGTTTTGTTATTGTCGGATTGAATATTCAGATTTGGGAACCAATGATGTATGTCTTGCATAATCAATACTTGAGGTGACAATGGGGTTTCATATCGATTCACTTGATATATGGTGTGGCACTCAACTTGCGGATTCCCACGGTGACATTGGGGTAATCTATGCATAGGGGTTTATGCACGTGTTCATTATCTTTTCTCCGATAGAAACTTTGGAGACTCCTTGTAGTTCTTTGTGTGGACTGAGTATTATGATTATGAAGTTCTTTGATGCATATCGTAGAAACAACTCATGGATACTTGTGGTGAGATTGGAGTATCTAGGTGACATTAGAGTTGGTTGATGTGTGTCATATGGTGCTATTTTAGTACGAACTCTAGGGCTGTTTGTGACACTTATAGGAATAGCCCAATAGATCGATCAGAAAGAATAGCTTTGAGGTGGTTTCGTACCCTACAAACAGTTTCTATCTTATGTTCTCTGCTAATAGGAACTTGGAAGTGATTCTTTATTGCACTTTGAGGGATAATCATATGATCCAACCATGTTAGCATTGTTGAGAAATTGCACTAGTGAAAGTATGTATCCTAGGCCTCATTTCTATCGTTGCAATACTGTTGTGCTCCATTTTACTATTTACTACATTGATGTTTTTTATTGTTCCCACTACAAAAACTCATATCTACTATCCATACTACACTTTTATCATTATCTCTTCACCGAAGTAGTGCACCTATACAATTTACCATTGTATTGGGTGTGTTGGGGGCAAAGGAGACTCTTTGTTATTTGGTTACACGGTTGCTTGAGAGAGACTATCTTCATCCTACGCCTCCCACGGATTGATAAACCTTAGGTCATCCACTTGAGGGAAAATTTCCACTGTCCTACAAAACTCCGCGCTTGGAGGCCGAACACGTGTCTACAAGAACAAGTTGTGTAGTCGACATCAAGCTCTTTTCTGTCGCCATTGCTGATGAAGTGAGTGCTTGAAGGTATATCTTTAGATCTTGCAATCGAGTCTTTTAATTTCTTGTTTTCTCACTAGTTTGGTTTTATAAAAGAAAACTAAAAAATGGAATTGAAGTTGCATGAAATGCTTTACCTTTATGATGTCTTTCTTGAAAATGAGGATTCTAAAAATTGTGCTCAATTGATTGAAGAAGAATTCTATAAAATGTTTAATTTGAATGATGAGCATGATTGCAATGTTGTTAGTATGATTTCTATGAATATCCATGATGCTAATGATGTGCAAATCCACAAGCTTGGGGATGTTATGTTTGATGAAGATGATATTTTTAGTCCCCAAAGTTTTAATGAGCAAATTTATTACGATGAAAGCATGCCTCCTATTTATGATGATTATTGTGATTACATGTATGATATAAAGAATACTGATGAAACTTGTCATCATGATTTTTATTTTCAATTGGATTATGTCAATCAAGTTTTTCATGATAGTTATTTTGTTGAGTTTGCTCCCACTATTATTGATGATAAGAAATTTTCTTGTGTGGAGAGTAATAAATTCTCTATGCTTGTGGATCATGCAAAGAATGCTTTATGTGTTGGTTATATTGTTGAATTCATTCACGATGCTACGGAAATTATTATGAGAGAGGAACATATGCTTTTACTTATTGCAAAAATATCAAGTTTCCTCTTTTTGTGTTGAAATTTTTGAAGTCATGCTTGTTTTGCCTTCCTATGCTAGTTGATTCTTGCTCCAATAAATTATTTGTTCACAAAATCCCTATGCATAGGAAGTGGGTTAGACTTAAATGTGCTAGTCATATGATATATGATGCTCTCTTTGTGTTCCAATTCCTATCTTTTGTGTGAGCATCATTGAAATCATCATGCCTAGCTTGAAAGGCATTAAAGGAAAGTGCTTGTTGGGAGATAACCCAACACTTTTACCTACTGTTATTGTGTGTTCACATGATTAAGATACTCTAGTAATCATGTTTTATAGCTTTTATTTCAATAATGTGCCAAGTAAAGCCTTTGGGATAGTGTGGATGATAGTTGCCTTGATTCTGTGCAAAAACAGAAACTTTTGTGCCCATTGCAGAATTTTTCATGCGTCAAAAGCTTCTGATTTTTTACACATGATTGATATATAAATTCCCCCACGTTGTCTTAATTATTCATAATTTTTGGAGTTGTGGAAGTTTGGTGATTGTTCAAATCATTACAAAATGGTTTGTTTTTGACAGAATCTGCCTTGTTTGCATAGTTTGCTTGTTTTAGCATTTCCATATCTTATATTAAGTGATATAAATTGTGGAAATGGTAGAGTACAGTAGGCATTGTGTGATAACAATTATGGATCTTGTCTTTGATAATACCTAAGTGAATGATTTGCTCTTTATCATACTAAACCATCTCACAATGTTCCGTTAAGTTTTGTGTGATTGAAGTTTTCAAGTTTTGGGTGAGATATCGATATGAGGATAATAAGGAATGGCAAGACCCTAAGCTTGGGGATGCCCAAGGCACACCAAGGTAACACTCTAGGAAGACCCATGATTTAAGACAAACACTTCCTAGGTCTTCCAAGCTAAGAATTATGGCAAGAAACACCACCAAGTATTATTGAGACACTCCGAAACAATGGATGAGGAAAAGGTTGAGCCAACAAAGAAAATTGCTTTGAATTAATCTTGAAGAATTAATATGACTGATGGAATTCATTCTTACACCATATTTGAAAATAACTTGAGATCTATGGGAAATATTAGGAAAGCGAGGTAAGATACTCGGAGAAAACATGTGGGTTATAGGCCCACTCAAAAGAAACCACCATTGATTTGATTGCTTAGAAAGAGAGATTGCACTAGTACAAATTAAGAACTTGATGAGGTGAGACCCTCAAAATAATTGAAACAATTTGAATGGAAACACGAATCTTGTGAGATATCTTCAGCACTCCGGATAGAATAGAGAGGGATGAATAAATAAGAGAGGCTTGGACAAGAATTTGCAACACAGGAATCATTTAATGAATGAAAGGATATGATGAACACCGAAGCTTGCATTGAATAAACCGGGGAAGAAAACAAGAATGAAGATTGACGAAATTGACACTGAGCATCTTCACAATGAATCACCAAATATAATAGAGAAGATAAGATAGAGGAAGCATAACTGAAAATAAAGGCACTTGGATGATAATTTAATCCTTGAAGAAAAAGGACGAGAGTGTGGGGAAAACAAAGATAA